>NC_134353.1:477098264-477398264 GCF_048569485.1 Anomaloglossus baeobatrachus
ACTAGCACACCCAGCAATGCTGGAGTGTTGCTGTGCGCGGTCCCCACGGGGACACAGAGTACCTCCCAGTAGCAGGGCCATGTCCCTGAACGATACCCGGCTCCTATCCCAGCAGGCTCCGCAGGAGTTGTGGATGAAGCACGGTCTCAGTGCCTGGAGACCGATAGGATCCCACTTCACCCAGAGCCCTAAGGGGGATGGGGAAGAAAAACAGCATGTGGGCTCCAGCCTCCGTACCGCAATGGATACCTCAACCTTAACAACACCGCCGACAAGAGTGGGGTGAGAAGGGAGCATGCTGGGGGCCCTATATGGGCCCACTTTTCTTCCATCCGACATAGTCAGCAGCTGCTGACTAATCTGTGGAGCTGTGCTGTGCATGTCTGCCTCCTTCGCACAAAGCAAAAAACTGAGGAGCCCGTGGGAGCACTGGGGGTGTATAGGCAGAAGGGGAGGGGGCGTTACACTTTTAGTGTAATACTTTGTGCCGGCCTCCGGAGGCATAGCCTATACACCCAATTGTCTGGGTCTCCCAATGGAGCGACAAAGAACATAACGGCACTCACTCCACAAGGTATATAAAGGGTTAAAAAACAAATTTATTTGTGTACAAAATATTAAAACCAACAATAACACACATGATAAAGTGCACAAAGTGTGATAAAACACCAAGACAACAAGCAATACCCAGTTGGTCTTCCTATAAAATTATTTATAATGAATTTTCCATAAGGTTCACAGGGATTGGATCTATATGAAAAAATTCCCTTTTTTTTTTCTTTTCTCTCCCTTTCTCTTTTCTTTTTTCCCCTTGAATATCAATCAGTTTACTTCATATCAAAAAGCACTGGAATTCAAACAATACAGTACAGACTTAACCTAATCATCAGAGGATAATATAGTACACTGATACTAGTAGCTATAAGTCCTTGACTGGACCCCAGTTTGAGGCAGCAAAAAAAAAAAAAAAAACAATCCTGACCCAGTAGTCAAAAGATCCAGATCCACTGATCTAAATATACACAATCCCTGTAATGATAAATACTTAACTTATAATAAGGAAGACCTGGCCCAACGCGTGTCGCTTAGAGCAGCTTCATCAGGGGTAAGGAGTATTAGTATTTAGATCAGTGGATCTGGATCTTTTGACTACTGGGTCAGGATTGTTTTTTTTTTTTTTTTTGCTGCCTCAAACTGGGGGTCCAGTCAAGGACTTATAGGTACTAGTATCAGTGTACTATATTATCCTCTGATGATTAGGTTATTAACCCCTTCAGCCCCAAGCCTATTTTGACCCTAAAGACCAGCCATTTTTTGCAATTCTGACCAGTGTCACTTTGAGGTTATAACTCTGGAACGCTTCAGCGGATCCCGGTGATTGAGATTTTTTTTTTCGTGACATATTGGGCTTCATGTTAGTGGTAAATTTAGGCCGATATTTTTTGCGTTTTCTTTGTGAAAAAAAACGGAAATTTCGCAAACATTTTGAAAATTTTGTAATTTTCAAACTTTGAATTTTTATGCTCTAAAACCAACGAGACATATGACACAAAATAATTAATAAATAACATTTCCCACATGTCTACTTTACATCAGAACAATTTTGGGGAAAAAAATAAAAATTTAAGGAAGTTATAGGGGTTCAAAGTTTATGAGCAATTTCTCATTTTTACAACAAAATTTACAAAGCCACTTTTTTTTAGGGACCACATCACATTTGAAGCGATTTTGAAAGGTCTACATGACACAAAACACCCAGAGTGACACCATTCCAAAAACGGCACCTCTCAGGCTACTCAAAACCACATTCAAGAAGGTTATTAACCCTTCAGGTGCTTCACAGTAACTAAAGCAATGTGGAAGGAAAAAATGAACATTTTACTTTTTGCAACAAAAATGTTAATTTAGCCTCAAATATTGCATTTCACAAGGTAGCAGATTAAATGAACCCCCAAAATTTGTTGGGCAATTTCTACTGAACACGCAGATACCTCATATGTGGCGAAAAACCACTGTTGGGCGCATGGCAGGACTCGGAAGGGAAGGAGCGCCATTTGACTTTTTTGAACAGAAAATTAGCTGGAATCGTTAGCCGCACCATGTTGCATTTGGAGAGCCCCTGAGGTGCCGAAACAGTGGAGCTCCCCCATATGTGACCCCATTTTGGAAACTAGACCCCTCATGGAATTTATCTAGATGTTTATTGAGCACTTTGAGCCTCTGGGGGCTTCACAAAA
Source organism: Anomaloglossus baeobatrachus (assembly GCF_048569485.1). Lineage (NCBI taxonomy): Eukaryota > Metazoa > Chordata > Amphibia > Anura > Aromobatidae > Anomaloglossus > Anomaloglossus baeobatrachus. The sequence continues at coordinate 477,100,502 of NC_134353.1, forward strand.
GTTAATAGAGTTGAGCCTGTGAAAATAAAAAAAAATTTTTTTTACCACAAAATTGTTACTTCAACCAGGTAGCTATTTTTTCACAAGGGTATCAGGAAAAATTGCACCATAAAATGTATTGTGCAATTTCTCCTGAGTACGCAGATACCTCATATGTGGTGGAAATCAAATGTTTGGGCGCACAGCAGGGCTCGGAAAGCAAGGAGCGTCATTTGACGTTTCAAACGCAAAATTGTCTGGGATAATTAGCGTATTCCATGCTGTTTGGAGACCCCCTGAGGTGCCGAAACAGTAGAGCTCCCCACGTGACCCCGTTTTGGAAACTAGACCCCCATGGCATAGAAAAAAAAACCCAGCGGCAGATGTGGGGTGGGGCAGCGGCATATAAGGGGAGCATCTGTGATTGTGAGACGGCGGCTGGGATAGGGTGGGGGCGGATGGGAGAGGGCGCAGTGGATGCAGGAGCGCAGAGGATGGGGGAGGGGGGGATGGGTGGGAAGGGGAGTGGGAGGTGAGATTGTGGGATAGTTATCCTACAGGATGGATCTAGGCAGCTGGAGGGAGCGCACATCACGGCGGTGACAGGGGAGGGAGCGCACATCCCGGCGGTGACAGGGGAGGGGGCGCACATCCCGGCGGTGACAGGGGAGGGGGCGCACATCCCGGCGGTGACAGGGGAGGGGGGCGCACATCCGGCGGTGACAGGGGAGGGGGCGCACATCCCGGCGGTGACAGGGGAGGGGGCGCACATCCCGGCGGTGACAGGGGAGGGGCGCACATCCCGGCGGTGACAGGGGAGGGGGCGCACATCCCGGCGGTGACAGGGGAGGGGGGCGCACATCCCGGCGGTGACAGGGGAGGGGGGCGCACATCCCGGCGGTGACAGGGGAGGGGGCGCACATCCCGGCGGTGACAGGGGAGGGGGCGCACATCCCGGCGGTGACAGGGGAGGGGGGCGCACATCCCGGCGGTGACAGGGGAGGGGGCGCACATCCCGGCGGTGACAGGGGAGGGGGCGCACATCCCGGCGGTGACAGGGGAGGGGGCGCACATCCCGGCGGTGACAGGGGAGGGGGCGCACATCCCGGCGGGTGACAGGGGAGGGGCGCACATCCCGGCGGTGACAGGGGAGGGGGCGCACATCCCGGCGGTGACAGGGGAGGGGGCGCACATCCCGGCGGTGACAGGGAGGGAGCGCACATCCCGGCGGTGACAGGGGAGGGGGCGCACATCCCGGCGGTGACAGGGGAGGGGGGCCACATCCCGGCGGTGACAGGGGAGGGGAGCGCACATCCCGGCGGTGACAGGGGAGGGAGCGCACATCCCGGCGGTGACAGGGGAGGGAGCGCACATCCCGGCGGTGACAGGGGAGGGAGCGCACTCCCGGCGGTGGACAGGGGAGGGAGCGCACATCCCGGCGGTGACAGGGGAGGAGCGCACATCCCGGCGGGTGACAGGGGAGGGAGCGCACATCCCGGCGGTGACAGGGGAGGGGAGCGCACATCCCGGCGGTGACAGGGGAGGGAGCGCACATCCCGGCGGTGACAGGGGAGGGAGCGCACATCCCGGCGGTGACAGGGGAGGGAGCGCACATCCCGGCGGTGACAGGGGAGGGAGCGCACATCCCCGGCGGTGACAGGGGAGGGAGCGCACATCCCGGCGGTGACAGGGGAGGGAGCGCACATCCCGGCGGTGACAGGGGAGGGAGCGCACATCCCGGCGGTGACAGGGGAGGGAGCGCACATCCCGGCGGTGACCAGGGGAGGGAGCGCACATCCCGGCGGTGACAGGGGAGGGAGCGCACATCCCGGCGGTGACAGGGGAGGGAGCGCACATCCCGGCGGTGACAGGGGAGGGAGCGCACATCCCGGCGGTGACAGGGGAGGGAGCGCACATCCCGGCGGTGACAGGGGAGGGAGCGCACATCCCGGCGGTGACAGGGGAGGGAGCGCACATCCCGGCGGTGACAGGGGAGGGAGCGCACATCCCGGCGGTGACAGGGGAGGGAGCGCACATCCCGGCGGTGACAGGGGAGGGAGCGCACATCCCGGCGGTGACAGGGGAGGGAGCGCACATCCCGGCGGTGACAGGGGAGGGAGCGCACATCCCGGCGGTGACAGGGGAGGGAGCGCACATCCCGGCGGTGACAGGGGAGGGAGCGCACATCCCGGCGGTGACAGGGGAGGGAGCGCACATCCCGGCGGTGACAGGGGAGGGAGCGCACATCCCGGCGGTGACAGGGGAGGGAGCGCACATCCCGGCGGTGACAGGGGAGGGAGCGCACATCCCGGCGGTGACAGGGGAGGGAGCGCACATCCCGGCGGTGACAGGGGAGGGAGCGCACATCCCGGCGGTGACAGGGGAGGGAGCGCACATCCCGGCGGTGACAGGGGAGGGAGCGCACATCCCGGCGGTGACAGGGGAGGGAGCGCACATCCCGGCGGTGACAGGGGAGGGAGCGCACATCCCGGCGGTGACAGGGGAGGGAGCGCACATCCCGGCGGTGACAGGGGAGGGAGCGCACATCCCGGCGGTGACAGGGGAGGGAGCGCACATCCCGGCGGTGACAGGGGAGGGAGCGCACATCCCGGCGGTGACAGGGGAGGGAGCGCACATCCCGGCGGTGACAGGGGAGGGAGCGCACATCCCGGCGGTGACAGGGGAGGGAGCGCACATCCCGGCGGTGACAGGGGAGGGAGCGCACATCCCGGCGGTGACAGGGGGAGGGAGCGCACATCCCGGCGGTGACAGGGGAGGGAGCGCACATCCCGGCGGTGACAGGGGAGGGAGCGCACATCCCGGCGGTGACAGGGGAGGGAGCGCACATCCCGGCGGTGACAGGGGAGGGAGCGCACATCCCGGCGGTGACAGGGGAGGGAGCGCACATCCCGGCGGTGACAGGGGAGGGAGCGCACATCCCGGCGGTGACAGGGGAGGGAGCGCACATCCCGGCGGTGACAGGGGAGGGAGCGCACATCCCGGCGGTGACAGGGGAGGGAGCGCACATCACGGCGGTGACAGGGGAGGGAGCGCACATCACGGCGGTGACAGGGGAGGGGAGCGCACATCACGGCGGTGACAGGGGAGGGAGCGCACATCACGGCGGTGACAGGGGAGGGAGCGCACATCACGGCGGTGACAGGGGAGGGAGCGCTCATCACGGCGGTGACAGGGGAGGGAGCGCACATCACGGCGGTGACAGGGGAGGGAGCGCACATCACGGCGGTGACAGGGGAGGGAGCGCACATCACGGCGGTGACAGGGGAGGGAGCGCACATCACGGCGGTGACAGGGGAGGGAGCGCACATCACGGCGGTGACAGGGGAGGGAGCGCACATCACGGCGGTGACAGGGGAGGGAGCGCACATCACGGCGGTGACAGGGGAGGGAGCGCACATCACGGCGGTGACAGGGGAGGGAGCGCTCATCACGGCGGTGGGACAGGGGAGGGAGCGCACATCACGGCGGTGACAGGGGAGGGAGCGCACATCACGGCGGTGACAGGGGAGGGAGCGCACATCACGGCGGTGACAGGGGAGGGAGCGCACATCACGGCGGTGACAGGGGAGGGAGCGCACATCACGGCGGTGACAGGGGAGGGAGCGCACATCACGGCGGTGACAGGGGAGGGAGCGCACATCACGGCGGTGACAGGGGAGGGAGCGCACATCACGGCGGTGACAGGGGAGGGAGCGCACATCACGGCGGTGACAGGGGAGGGAGCGCACATCACGGCGGGTGACAGGGGAGGGAGCGCACATCACGGCGGTGACAGGGGAGGGAGCGCACATCACGGCGGTGACAGGGGAGGGAGCGCACATCACGGCGGTGACAGGGGAGGGAGCGCACATCACGGCGGTGACAGGGGAGGGAGCGCACATCACGGCGGTGACAGGGGAGGGAGCGCACATCACGGCGGTGACAGGGGAGGGAGCGCACATCACGGCGGTGAAAGGGGAGGGAGCGCACATCACGGCGGTGACAGGGGAGGGAGCGCACATCACGGCGGTGACAGGGGAGGGAGCGCACATCACGGCGGTGACAGGGGAGGGAGCGCACATCACGGCGGTGACAGGGGAGGGAGCGCACATCACGGCGGTGACAGGGGAGGGAGCGCACATCATAGCGGTGAGGGGACGAGCAGCCGATCACGAGGGAAAGGGGCCAGGCAGCAGATCGGGGGGGGACCGGTGGCACTGTGGCAGATGGAGGGCGGCGGATCGGGAGGTGTGGGGGTGGGGGGTGCGGGTGGCAGATCGCGGCGGAGGGCAGCGGCGGATCGGGAGGTGTGGGGGTGAGTGTGCGGGCAGCAGATACGAGGGGTGGGGGTGCGGGTGGCAGATCGCGGCGGAGGGCGGCGGCCGATCGGGATGTGTGGGGGTGAGTGTGCGGGCAGCAGATACGAGGGGTGGGGGTGCGGGTGGCAGATCGCGGTGGAGGGCAGCGGATCGGGAGGTGTGGGGGTGAGGGTGCGGGTGGCAGATCGCGGCGGAGGGCAGCGGCGGCGATCGGGAGGTGTGGGGGCGAGGGTGCGGGTGGCAGATCGCGGCGGAGGGCAGCGGCGGCGGATCGGGAGGTGTGGGGGTGAGTATGCGGGCAGCAGATACGAGGGGTGGGGGTGCGGGTGGCAGATCGCGGCGGAGGGCGGCGGCCGATCGGGAGGTGTGGGGGTGAGTGTGCGGGCAGCAGATACGAGGGGTGGGGGTGCAGGTGGCAGATCGCGGTGGAGGGCAGCGGATCGGGAGGTGTGGGGGTGAGGGTGCGGGTGGCAGATCGCGGCGGAGGGCAGCGGCGGCGATCGGGAGGTGTGGGGGCGAGGGTGTGGGTGGCAGATCGCTGCGGAGGGCAGCGGCGGTGGATCGGGAGGTGTGGGGGTGAGGGTGCGGGCAGCAGATACGAGGGGTGGGGATGCGGGTGGCAGATCGCGGCGGAGGGCAGCGGCAGATCGGGAGGCCGGTTTCATACAGTGCAATGGCAGCGCGGCAACTTCCGGGTCCCATGCTCCGGTCTCATAACAGCATGGGACCGGAGCTTGTCACCCTGCCATTGCACTGTGTACACTCACTGTGCTGGCGTGCTGCAGGGACGATGACGGGGGCGGTCACCGGCAACAGGTACACTGTGATTGGAGAAATCGGTTACAAGGCCGATCTCTCCAATCAGAGTTATTGGAGCTGGGGGAGGGTGATCCAGTGAGGTCACCCAGCTCCAGCCAATGGCCAGTGCTATAGCTGCACTGGCCAGGGCTGGATTTCAATGTTTCAGTCACTTTAAGTGGCTGGAACATTACAGTGGCTGTGATTGGCTGACGAACGCCGCTCAACCAATCACAGCCTCCGTAGGTCCGGGGAGGAGGCACCACCCTTCCTGAGGTCAGGTCCCCTCCTCCCCGAATCTGCGGTTTATGTTAACCGATCGCAGTCACCGGAGGCTCCGGTGCCGCGATTCCGCCATGACGGAAAGATCCGTCCTTGGTCGTTAAGGCCCAGGGCACAAGGACGGATCTTTCCGTCCATGGTCGTGAAGGGGTTAAGTCTGTACTGTATTGTTTGAATTCCAGTGCTTTTTGATATGAAGTAAACGGCTTGATATTCAAGGGGAAAAAAGAAAAGAGAAAGGGAGAGAAAAGAAAAAAAAAAAAAAAAAAAAAAGGGCTGAAGGGGTTAATAACCTAATCATCAGAGGATAATATAGTACACTGATACTAGTACCTATAAGTCCTTGACTGGACCCCAGTTTGAGGCAGCAAAAAAAAAAAACAATCCTGACCCAGTAGTCAAAAGATCCAGATCCACTGATCTAAATACTAATACTCCTTGCCCCTGATGAAGCTGCTCTAAGCGACACGCGTTGGGCCAGGTCTTCCTTATTATAAGTTAAGTATTTATCATTACAGGGATTGTGTATATTTAGATCAGTGGATCTGGACCTTTTGACTACTGGGTCAGGATTGTTTTTTTTTTTTTTTTTTTTGCTGCCTCAAACTGTGGTCCAGTCAAGGACTTATAGCTACTAGTATCAGTGTACTATATTATCCTCTGATGATTAGGTTAAGTCTGTACTGTATTGTTTGAATTCCAGTGCTTTTTGATATGAAGTAAACTGATTGATATTCAAGGGGAAAAAAAGAAAAAAGAGAAAGGGAGAGAAAAGAAAAAAAAAAAAAAAGGGAATTTTTTCATATAGATCCAATCCCTGTGAACCTTATGGAAAATTCATTATAAATAATTTTATAGGAAGACCAACTGGGTATTGCTTGTTGTCTTTGGTGTTTTATCACACTTTGTGCACTTTATCATGTTTGTTATTGTTGGTTTTAATATTTTGTACACAAATAAAATTGTTTTTTAACCTTGTGGAGTGAGTGCCTTTATGGTCAAGCTTCTTGTTTCTCCTGTCCAAAATGTGTTTTGCTTGACGTGTGCACCCCCATTTCATGGTCATTATCTGAATTCCTTGGCTCTGCATTCTAAAGCTGTTGTTTTGTCTAGTGGGAAAACATACACTTGTACTAGGGGAGACAGCGGAGAAGTGGAACAAAAGGTTAGGAACAGCAGCGGAGGCAAGGCTTTTGTCAGCTTAGAAAATGATAGCTTTTCAGCTGGAAGTAAACCTTAAATGGTTTTGTCATATCCATAAACTTAAAATTACTGTCCGCATTCCTGCCGTCTGATAATCCGAGTAAAAATGGCGCTGGTAAGCACAAAGACGGCATCTATTACCATTCCATCCAATGCCTTTCTTTTAGCATGTGAGATCCACTCTCTATTATCACGCTACTGTATCTAGCAGAGTATTGGTCATGTCACACACAACGACGACGACGTCGCTGCTATGTCACCATTTTCTGTGACGTAGCAGCGATCTTCCTAGCGATGTTGTTGTGTGTGACATCCAGCATTGTCCTGGCCCCTGCTGTGAGGTCGCTGGTTGTTGCTGAATGTCCTGGACCATTTTTTGGTCGTTGCTCTCCCGCTGTGAAGCACACATCACTGTGTGTGACAGCGACAGAGCAACAACTGAATGTGCAGGGAGCCGACTTCTGCGGACGCTGGTAACCAAGGTAAATATCGGGTAACCAAGCAAAGGCTTTGCTTGGTTACCCGATATTTACCTTCGTTACCAGCGTCCGCGGCTTCTTGAAGCACACGTAGCCAAGGTACACATCGGGTAACTATAAGCTAAGCGCTTTGCTTAGTAACCCGATGTGTACTATGGTTACAAAGCACAGCACAGCGTCGTTACACGGGTCGCTGGTGGCTGGAGGCTGATCTCTGATCGCTGTGGAGAGCTGCCTGTTTGACAGCTCACCAGCGACCTTGTAGCGACGCTCCAGCGCTCTCTGCCAGGTCAGATCGCTGGTGCGTCGCTATGTGTGACGGTACCTTAACCCTTCACGATTGTCCTTTTCATCTGCAGTCGTTTCATTTGAAAACCAATCCAAATCACATGTATGTAAATGGGGTTTTTGCAAAACCCATGCAGACATGGAGGAAAATAGCTCTGCAGATTTATGTCAGTGGTATGGAGACAAACAACTGAGTATAAACAACATTCTACAGAACATCAGCCTCGTACTTCCACCATGGATTATGTTTAGAGATGGGCGAGCACTAAAATGCGTGGGTGCTTGGTCCTCGAGTCGAGCAGGTCAGTTGCTTGGATGGGCTCAACTGTAGTACAGAGTATAATGGAAGTCAATGACTAAGCAGCCATAAAGATAGCACTTCGGGGGAAGGGAGGGCGGGGTTGTGTGTTGTTTTTTTCTTCTCTCTGATGAGACACTACATACAAAAACATTGTTTCAACCCCAGTGAGAGTCATTTAGAGACTCCGATTGGCTCTACCTGGAGTGCCGGCAACCATGAAGTGAAGAGAGCCTGTGAAGTAGAAGGGTGAAGTAGAAATAAGCTAAATTGTTTAGGCCGGTTTCCCTCATCTGTGTTTCAGCACTCAGACTACAAAACACCAAGTCTATAAAATCAGCCTTTGGTTGCGGTTGAAACTGGCAGGAGCCCAGTGCCTCCGTGGTCTATTTTTAGTGGTTCCCTGTATAATCACTTGTAGGGAAACATAGCTGTGCTCTTTGCCATCTGTCTCCCTGTAGAATTAATCAATTGTGTTTTCCCGAAAATAAGACCTACCCTGAAAATAACACCTAGCAGGAATTTTCAGCCTTGTAGGAAGATACTCAAAATATAAGCCCTACTCTAAAAAGAAGCCCTAGTTGCAGCTTAACAATGAAGTTTCTGGGCAGCTAAAAAATAAAGGAATACAGCAGGACGCCTCTAACCTAAGAGAGAGAAGACAGCCAGCTGCAAACCACCCCCCCCCCCCCGGAACCAGACCCCGAACAACTAAACCCACCCCCCCCCCGAAACCAGACCCTGAACAACTACAGCTGGCGAGTGCCAACTGTGGATGGACACTCTCACGGTGATCTGCGTTGCTGTTAAAGTCCCCCCGCCATTCCGCTCACACACATAGAGTCTGGTAAGTGCGATTCTCCTGGGGAGGAGGGTGCCTGCCTTCTTTTGGGGGTAATCTTGCAGTGTTTTCCCATAAATAAGACTTATCTGGAAAATAAGCCCTAGCGCATTTTTCAAGGTGAAACTAAATAAAAGACACTGTCTTATTTTCAAGGAAATACAAAGAGACGTGAAAAGACCACAGTGGCACAGAACTGATGTAGTTTCTGGCCACAGAGCGGATGCTGCGTGTAAACACAGAACAAGGAGATAGCCTTCTCACCTCAACTGACTTTGTTGTAGGTTTTTCCTGCCAGCCAAACCAAGAAATGCCATATATAGAATGTGAATAGCGAACATTATAAAATAAATTTCAAGAAAGAGAAATGGTCTAGCACACTTCATTAATAAATGATATGACATAATGAAACATGTAAACATTACCTTTTCTTCCCCCCAAACAATTTCTTTTATATGTGTGTGTCTATATTTTTCAGAAGGCGAGTGTTCTGCATAGCAAATGGTGACTATAGAACGGCTGTTTGCGTGTATATATATATATATATATATATATATATACACATATATATATATATATATATATATTACACACACACACAGAGTAGCTGCGTTTCTATAGTCACCATTTTCTATGCAGAACACTCGCCATCTTCTGACATATTTGTGAGCACTGTGAAGCATAAACAGCTCTTTATACTAGCAGGGCATGATCACTGTGCATGAAATTCCGGGAAAGAGTCCAGTTTTTGAGACAGGCGGCAGCTCAGGTGATCATGGCCATTCCAGTCAGATGATCACAGAAATTCTGCACTCTCCAGCAACAATTTTTCTTAATCCCTGTATTTGATTTGTTTGTATGGCTTTATGATTATCATTTGCTTCAGCTCTATACACACAATTACCATACGATTTGTGCCGTAATCCTCTATTTATACAGCTACCCTGTAGGGTTCTTAATATTAGTAATTTGTGACATCTACTATTTGCTTACATCAAAAGTACTTTGCCAAAGTCACTCTTTTTTGGGGACTCCTAAAACATAAATGAAAACAAATATATTAAAAAAATAAAAACAAAAAAAAACAAACAAAAATCATCATTTGGGTACATTTTTAGACACTTATTCCAACTTTTTCACTAACAAGTCAAAATTTGGTGGCAATGTTTTATCTCAAGCCACATTTTGTACAAAGTTGTACCATTTTCTCAATAAGCCACACTACGGGGCACTTTGCACGCTGCAACATCGCAAGCCGATGCTGCGATGTCGAGCGCGATAGTCCCCGCCCCCGTCGCAGCAGCGATATCTTGTGATTGCTGGCGTAGCGAACATTATCGCTACGCCAGCTTCACATTCACTTACCTGTCCTGCGACGTCACTCTGGCCGGCGACCCGCCTCCTTCCTAAGGGGGTGGGTCGTGCGGCGTCAGAGCGACATCACACGGCAGGCGGCCAATAGCAGCGGAGGGACGGAGATGAGCAGGATGTAAACATCCCGCCCACTTCCTTCCTTCCGCATTGCAGCCGGGAGGCAGGTAGGAGATGTTCCTCGCTCCTGCGGCTTCATACACAGCGATGTGTGCTGCCGCAGGAACAAGGAACTACATCGTACCTGTCGCTGCACCGGCATTATGGAAATATCGGACCCTACACCGATGATACGATAACGACGCTTTTGCACTCGGTAATCGTATCAAAAAGGATTTGCACACTACGATATCGACTGCGACGCCGGATGTGCGTCACTTTCGATTTGACCCCACCGACATCGCACCTGAGATGTCGTAGTGTGCAAAGCCCACCTAAGGCTATGTGCGCACGCTATGTTCTGACTTGACAAATAAACTGCAGCGTTTTGACAACTGTAAACACTGCGTTTGACAAAAAAATGTATCCAAAATGCATGCATTTTGAATGCGTTTTGGATGCATTTTTGACAGTCCCACTCGGCTCTGCTACATCCCTACATCCCCATAAAGCATGGCTGGCTGCGAGACAGAGCCGCACGATCAGAATGAACTCGGGTGAACTTCCCCTGACTTCATTGTCATCGTGCTGATCTCTGTGTAGCAGCCTGAGTGACTGAAGTGAGCCGTGTGATCAATGGTGCAGTCACTCAGGTTACCTGCGGCCAGCTGGAGTCCACCACCTGCGGCCGTAAATCACCTGAGTGAGGGCACCACCAATTTCGCAGCTCGCTTCAGTCACTTGGGCGACTTGCTGTCACAGTTGGGAGGATCCAGCGGTGGCCACAGGTAACCTGAGTGATGTCACCGCTGATAGCACGACTCACTTTAGTTGCTCCGTTGAGCTGACAGCTAGCGGTCCTGCTCTATGTCCGCTCCTGTCAGTTTCCGATGTAGCAGAGCTGAAAGCGTCGTGGGACCTCGTGTGGATTACGTCGGACCTGGAGGGGTATTTGGAGATTAATAAAGTGGTGAAAGAGGGTGCTTTTTTGTCTTTTATTCCAAATAAAAAATTTTTGGGTGTATATGTTTATTTTCTTTAACTTACAAGTTAATCATGGAAGGTTTCTTATTGACGCCTGCCATGATTAAACTAGGACTTAGTGGCAGCTATGGGCTGCCATTAACTCCTTATTAACCCGATTGCCACCGCACCAGGGCAACTCAGGATGAACCGGGTAGAGTCCCGGGAATGTCACATCTAATGGATGGAGGAATTCGGGCGGCTGCTGATATTTTTAGGCTGGGGCGGGAGGTGGGGCTTCGGGGGGGGGTGGGGGGAGGCGAGGTTAGTCTAAAAACGATAGACCACCCCAGTCTGAGAATATCAGCAGCCAGCTGTGTGGCTTTATCTTGGCCGGGTATCATTTGGGAGGGGGATGGGGGGAGGGGGGTTTGGGGGGACCGCACGTCTTTGTTTTTATTTATTTTACTGCACGATATAGACCCGCCCACCAGCGGCTGTGATTGGTTGCCGTGAGGAGACAGTTGTCACTCGGCGCGGGGGCTCGTCTGAATGCAACCAATCATAGGCGTCGGTGGGCGGGGAAAACAGTGAATAATGAGCGGCCGGCATTTTCAAAAGAGGAGAAGCCGCCCGAGCTTTGTGACAGCCGTGCAGCGCTGCGCCAGTGATCAGCGAGTATGAGAGATGGGGAGAGACAGAGAGAGATAGTGGGTGGAAAATGCAACCAAAACGCACTGAAGAAGTGACACGCTGCTTTTTTAGGCATCGATTTTGGCAAATATTTGGCATCCAAAATGTTGCCTTAAAAAAAAAAAAAAAAAAAAAAAACAAAAAAAAGACTTCTCATAGACTTTGCTGGGGAAGCACAACGCATGGCTTTTTCCAGTTATAAACGCAGCCAAAACGCAGGAATAAATACAACGTGCGCTCATGGCCTAACGTGTCAAGCTACATGAAAGGCATGTGGGACAGCAGCAAGACATGTAGAACATTTTGGTGCCAGCTGTGACAAAACTGACATTTAGCTTGGCAAGTCTTCCCTCACTTTGTTTACTAGGCAGCAACTGAATGGAAGCTTCCAAATAATTGATAGCTCTTGTGGTGTTTCCAGCAGGTGGCACTGCTCAGGAGGTTTCAATGACTTTTACAACAGAAGAGCTGGTGAGACATTGGAAACACATCAACACTTCTACCTCCTGATTAGAGGCCTATTAAAGGACTTGTCAAAAGCTAAAAACATAAAAAGATCTGCATTGTGTAATTGCCATTATATGAAATAAACAGAGAAGCACTTGCAGTTTCACATCAATCACTGCCGTTGTGGAGTAGTGCAGGACGGTTGAGCTCTGTTAGAACCAGCTAATGATCTAAAACCCCACAGGTAGCTATAATGATGTAGATGGTTGATAAAATCAGGCAGGTAAAATGCTGTAAAGCAGCAGAGAGTGCACAGAAGCATAATGTGAATTGTACACTAAGATTAACTTCATCATTGCTCAGATGTGCAGCTTGTCAAGAGCACACATGAGGTGGGGAGACTGCAGCACTAAGGAGAAGCAAATGCTGGCGGGAAATGTGCTTTTAGTAAATAGAAATAAGGCCACCCATTCTGTTGTGTGAAGTTGGATGCACCGAGGGGCAACTAATGATAAAATACAACTTCAAAAGGTAGAAGAAATAACTTTATATTGTGCTTATCTGTATATTGACCATAAGTAAGTGCTGGCCGCAAGACTCTCTTGTAACAGGATTGGTGCCTCAGGATTAGAGGATTGCTAATGTGGTACCGATATTTAAGAAAGGTAAGAGGGTGGATCGAGGCAACTACCGTCCAGTAAATCTGACATCAGTGGTGTCAAAGGTTTTTGAGGGCATTTTAAGTGATCACACGTAACAATATATTAGAAAGAATAATATAATAACTGACAGACAGCATGGATTCATGAAAGATAAGTCGTGTCTAACCAACCTGTTGGGGTTCTATGAGGGGGTAAGTGCAAACCTGGATATTGGTAATGCAGCTGATGTGATTGATTTGAACTTTACAATGGTATTTCATACTGTACCACATAATAGCCTTAAGGCCACGTCTCACTAAGCGACATCGCTAGCGACATTGCTGCTGAGTCACGTTTTTTGTGACGCAAGAGCGATGTTGCTAGCGATGTCGCTGTATATGACATCCAACAACAACCTGGCCTCTGCTGTGAGGTCGCCGGTCATTGCTGAATATCCTGGACCATTTTTTGGTCATTGCTCTCCCATTGTGAAGCACACATCGTTGTGTTTGACAGCGAGAGAGCAACGATCTGAATGTGCAGGGAGTAGGGAGCCGGCTTCTGCGGACGCTGGTAACCAAGGTACACATCGGGTAACCAAGCAAAGCACTTTGCTTGGTTACCCGATATTTACCTTGGTTACCAGCGTCCGCAGCTTCTAGAAGCCGGCTCCCTGCTCCCTGCACACTTAGCCAAGGTACACATTGGGTAACTATAAGCAAAGCGCTTTGCTTAGTAACCCGATGTGTACTATGGTTGCCAAGCACAGCGTCGTTACACGGGTCGCTGGTGGCTGATCTCTGATCGCTGTGGAGATCTGCCTGATTGATAGCTCACCAACGACCATGTAGTGACGCTCTAGCGATCCCTGCCAGGTCAGATCGCTGGTGGGATCGCTGGAGCATCGCTAAGTGTGACGGTACCTTTATACTAAAGCTCCAGAAGCAAGGACTAGGGGTAACTATATGCAGATGGGTAAGGAATTAGCTAAAAGATAGGAAACAAAGAGTAGTCATAAATGGTACATTCTCTAAATGGGCTATAGTCAGCAGTGAGGTGCCGCAGGGATCTGTGCTAGGACCATTTCTTTTTAATCTCTTTATTAATGACCTTGTGGATGGGATAGATAGTAAAGTGTCAATCTTTGCTGATGACACCAAACTACCAAACTATGTAGGTTATTAAAAACTGACCTTGATAGTACAATATTACAAAAAGATCTGGATAAGATGTCAGAATGGGCAGATACTTGGCAAATGAGATTTAATGTTGATAAATGTAAAGTAATGCACCTAGGACGGAGTAATCCTATAACTGCGTATACATTAAATGGAAGTAAACTCGGGACTACAGAACAGGAGAAGGACTTGGTATTCTGGTTACACGTAAGCCATTTGTTATATGCGAATAAAATAGGACTAGATCATAGTGAGTGGCTTCCCTTCCCGCTTCAAATCCTAAATTCATACTTGAATGCGTTTTCCCAAGAATAAAGTTGATTTTAATCAATAGATCTTGGAATAGGAATAATTTCTACAATTGGGTGTGTTTATATAAAATGTTCCTGTGCTGAGATAATCTTATATATGTGCTCCCGCTATGTACTGTGTAATAGCTGTGTCTGACCGTACAGGGACATGATCTGATCATACCACAGATCCTGGGCTGAGATAATGCTATATATGTGCCCTGCTATGTACTGTGTAATGGCCGTATCTGACCGTACAGGGACATGGTCTAATCATACCACATCTCCTGTGCTGAGATAATCTTATGTATGTGTCCATGCTATGTACTGTGTAATGGCCGTATCTGACCGTACAGGGACATGGTCTGATCATTTCACAGCTCCTGGGCAGGGGAAGATGCAAAATAGTATAAAAACATTGCACGAGATTGCAAATTATTCTTTGAGGTAACATTTTTTTAAAAAACACACAGGGAAATGCTTTACCTCACAAAAAGAATCAGACATGATCCCATGCTGTAATGTCTTTATACTATTTTGCGTCCTCCTCGGCACAGGAGATGTGGTATGATCACACCATGTCCCTGTCTGGTCAGATAAAGCATCAAACTGCAGTTGTCTTAGTTATGTTACTGGCTTGGTTATTGGGAGCGGTCATCGGTTGCACAATGACTGATGACTGCCTCCTTTTCAATAGACGTGAATAGCATGGCACCTTTGCAAGTAATTAGTATGGTGCTTGGTAATCACTGGCAAGAATATACAACAACGCAGCCCTTAACATGCCTTTATACATATGTATACAAGGTGTTTTTCATTTAAAGGGAATGTTGGAGCAAGTTCACTAACCCGCCACCCAACCACCCTATTCAAGCCATGGGTATGTAAATGTAAATCCATAGACTGCTTTATATATTCTGTTGCTGCATTCCCCTAGTAACTAGTATTTGCATTAATATACAAATGAGGTGTTACGTGCTCCAGATGTGACAGAGCACTAAGGCTGCTTTCACACTACGTTTTTTTAGCATGCGTCATGAATTTTTTTTGCTGTAAAAGTGGATCCTGTTTTTGCAGAGAAAAACGCATGCAAACGCATGTGTTATTTTGCAGGGTCCTGCCACTTGAAGTTTATAGGCGGGCATTGAAGTCATGTGATCGGGAGTGAGGGGAACTGAACGTGATAGATTGGGAGCCGGCATCTGACAGCTGCAGACGCTGGTAACCAAGGTAAACATCGGGTAACTAAGCGAAGTGCTTTGCTTGGATACCCGATATTTACCTTGGTTATGAGCGTCCGCCGCTCTCAGGCAAGGGGAGGGCGGAGAGAGGGAGGGCGGAGAGAGGGAGGGCGGAGAGAGGGAGGGCGGAGAGAGGGAGGGCGGAGAGAGGGAGGGCGGAGAGAGGGAGGGCGGAGAGAGGGAGGGGGGGAGAGAGGGAGGGGGGAGAGAGGGAGGGGGGAGAGAGGGAGGGGGGAGAGAGGGAGGGGGGAGAGAGGAAGGGGGGAGAGAGGAGGGGGAGAGAGAGGGAGAGAGGGTGGAGAGGGAGGGGGGAGAGGAGGGGGAGAGAGGAGGGGAGAGAGGGAGGGGGGAGAGAGAGGGAGAGGGGGAGAGAGGAGGGGGGAGAGGAGGGGGAGGAGGGAGGAGGGAGAGAGGGAGGAGGGAGAGAGGGAGGAGGGAGAGAGGGAGGAGGGAGAGAGGGAGGGGGAGAGAGGGAGGGGGAGAGAGGGAGGGGGAGAGAGGGAGGGGGAGAGAGGGGGGGGGAGAGAGACTGATCACGCCAGGCTGGTGTCTGGGCATGCTCAGTAGGGCTAGCAGGATCCTATGTATCAGCATGCCAGCGTTCACATACGTTTGCGTACTGTTTAGTCAGGATCCAGCAATTTGCAGTTTTTGGATGCAGCTCAAAAACGCTACAAGTAGCGTTTTTGAAAAAAGTTAAAAAACTGCAAGTCGCTGGATCCTCACTATAACGCACACAAACGCATGTGAACGCATGTTGACACGAATCCATTGCAAATGCATTGAAATGAAAACGCATTTGCACTGGATCCGTTTTTGCGTAAAAAAACGCTCATGACGCATGTTAATAAAAACATAGTGTGAAAGCAGCCTAAAAGGAGTCAGTGTGCTTGGTTTTTATGCCCACCACCAGCCTCTTTAGCTTGAATGAATAGCTCAAGTGACATCAGGCACCAAGCAAGGAATCACACAGTAATTAATAAAGCTAAAGCAGCTGGTGGTGGGTTGAGAAACAATCTGGAGAAGCAGAGGATCATGAAGTGCTCTATCATATCCAGAGCACTTAATGCCTCATTTGCATATTCATAAAAATCTAATTTAGATAGAAGATCTCAAGATGTCAATGGATCTACAGTTCAAGGACCTGCATTGCCCATATATGTGGTTTGGAAGGATTGATTTGGACAATACTGCATGGAGGGAAGAGGACCCAGTGTCCTTAGTTTACCTGATGGATGCGCTTTATTCTGCTCACTCACCCCTAGAAGCCAACAAGTAAGTTAAATGACCATGAAGTCAAATCAGTAGTGACATGGGGGATAAGAAAAAGTGTGGCGGACTGTAGTATGCATATTTTAAATAGAAGAGCTTATTTTGGGGATTACGGTACACAAGTGAAACGGAGATATGGGAAACAAGAGGATCATAAAAAAAAAAAAACCCTAAAAACTGATCAAGAAATGCATACAACAGATTAGCACCTGTAAAGCATGTTGTGCTTGGAAGACCTAAAGTGATTTAACGTCCCTCTGTATCCTGGTGTCACATTGCTATGCACACTTAATGATGTGTCCTTTGAATTATTAATGCCAGTTCTATATCTGTCTGATCAAGTGTTTAATAAACGCTCCACTCCTAAAGAAGACAAAGGAAGCGATGACATGACTAATCTGGTAAGCAATGTTCAATGCTGGAAAAAAGCTGCCCAAGCAGAAGGGAACATATGATGTAAAAAAATGAGAAATGGCAGGATCCCGCGTCTTCTCAGACACACAGCACCAGTCCTTATGGGAGAAGAACACGTCCCTTACTAGTCCTGACTCACATGTTGGAAGCGCTTTTTCATGCCAAGTCATGTGGCAGTTCTGATTTGTCTCAGGAGCTCGGCTGGAGTTCATCCTCCAGCCATTTTATTAATTGCCCTGTATAATGAGCCAGTGGAAAGAAGAGACCCCAGTGAGTGCACAATTTCCATGTCTCAAGTATCACCTGAAGTGAAGCATTACAATGAGAGCAGGTTTAAGTTTTCCCCTCTTAACCATCCAGCAGAGGGCATCAATAATAACAGTGACTTCCATCAGTATAAAATGTATTCTATCATGTGTATAGTTTAATAAGTCCACAGCCAATGCCCAAACCTAAAAAGACAAAAAGCAGCGGCTGCGTACAGGACATACCTCCAGTAGTATACAGTTTACATTTTGAAAACTTTTCACCATTCCATTGCCTTGTCAGAGCCATATGTTTAGTGCCAGGAGTGTGAAGTCTAAGGCTACATTCACACTTGCGTTGTTTTGCATCAGTCACAATCCGTTTTGTGACTGATGTGACGGATGCATTGGAGATTGTGGTACAACTGATGGGACGGATAAATGATCTGTTGGAGCAGTTTGTACCAGAATCCAGCTGTGGCCGCGGGTAACCTGAGTGACGTCACCGTTGACAGCGCGACTTACTTCAGTTGCTCTGTGGAGCGCACAGAGTGTGTCGGTATTCTACGGCCGCTCCTGTCAGCTTCCGATGTAGCAGAGCTGAAAGCGTTGTGGGTCCTCGTGTGGATTACGCCGAACCTGGGGGGGGTGTTTGGGAATTTTAATAAAATGGTGAAAGAGGGTGGTTTTTTGTCTTTTATTTCAAATAAAGGATTTTTTCGGTGTATGTGTTTATTTACTTTCACTACAGATTAATAATGGGGGGTGTCTCAGACGCCTGCCATGATTAACCTAGGACTAAGTGGCAGCTATGGGCTGCCATTAACTCCTTATTACCCAGATTGCCACCGCATCAGGGTAATTCAGGATGAGTTGGGTAGAGTCCTTGAACTGTCGCATCTAATGGATGCAGCAATTCCGGGCGGCTGCTGTCTGGTATTTTTAGGCTGGGGGGCTCCCCATAACGTGGGGCTCCCCATCCTGAGAATACCAGCCCTCAGCCGTGTGGCTTTACCTTGGCTTGTATCAAAAAAGGGGGCGGGGGGGACCGCACGCCATTTTTTTTTTAAATTATTTATTTATTATACTGCGCGATATAGACCAAAACATAATATGGTATCAAAATTGGGGGGACTGCACGCCTTTTTTATTAAATGATTTATTTATTGTACGATATAGACCCGCCCACCGGCGGCTGATTGGTTGCAGTGAGACAACTGTCACTCAGCGTGGGGGCGTGTCTGACTGCAACCAGTCATAGGCACCAGTGGGCAGGGAAGCAGTGAATAAGACATGGAATAATGAGCAGCCGGCATTTTCAAAAGCAGAAGCCGCCGGAGCTTTGTGAGAGCTGTGCAGCGACATGTCGGTGATCAGCGAGTATGAGAGAGGGGGTGAGAGGGAGAGACTGACAGACAGAAAGAGAGAGACTGACAGACAGAGAGAAAAAGACCGACATCGAAAGAGAGAGCGAGACCGACAGACAGACAGAGATATTTTATAACCAGAAAGGAAACATCTGAGCATGCTCTGTTGCTAAAAGACGGAACAGTCGCCGGAATCCATCATTTGAAGGATTGGACGTATTCAGACACCCATAGGCTTCCATTCTAAAACACGACGGGCGCCGACGCATCCGTTGGCATACGTTTTTTCACTGATGGAAAAAAAAACTTTACATTCAGCGTTGCTCCCGCCTGCCTGACGGTCAGTCAGTAAACTACTGATCCGTCACGCGGCGGATGCAACGCAAGGCCATCAGTCACAATCCGTCGCTAATAGAATAGTCTATGGGGAAAAAAACGGATTCCTGCAAAATATTTTGCAGAATACCGTAATTCCTGAAGGCGACGGAATGTGACTGATGCAAAAAAACGCAAGTGTGAATGTAGCCTAAAACGAAGTACTTCTTTGCAGTCCACTAGACAAGGAGGATATATCCACAGTACGTTCCCGAGGGTATGTTATAAAAGCATATTGCCCCTATGCTTGACATGCTGTAGGTATTCTCCGATACACTGAAGGGAGGAGACTACACGTGCACAATCCTCATTATTATATGGAATACTAGGCTCCCGCTCTGCTGGAGTGTAAGCCGACTGTTATGCCACTGTGATGTGATGTGATCCTGCAATTGGAGCACAGCGTATATCGCATTGCACTCCGGTGTAATGCGAATGCAGTGCGATATTTCTCTCGCACCCATAGACTTGTATGGGTGCAAGTAAAAATGAATCTGATTCCACCTGTAGCATGCTGCGATTGTTTTCTTGGTCCAATTAGGGCTGAGAAATCGCTCATGGGAGTGGGTCTCAGAGTAACATGGGTCAGAGTGGAAAGCCATTTTTGTATTGCATTCCACTCGTTAGGTTTTTTTTTCTCGCCATGTGTCCTTAGCCTAAAAACCAAGGTATGTCATATTGCAGTGTGCACCTAATTTAAAAAAAGAAACAACTTCGTAAAAATGTCTTTTGTACAGACTTATACTTCCTCATGTTAGTGGATTAAAAACAAATGTTCCTATGTGCCCACAGTGCTTTTTTTTTTCAGCACAAAGAAAAGCTGTTTTTTATTGTTTTTGTTTTCATGCGTCTTATGTATTGATAGAGGGAAAAAAGCAGGAAGAAACAAAACAATTGACATGTCGCTTCTTTTTTCAGCAACAAAAAAAAGCAACTGAAAAAGAAACACTGGGCACAGCAAGTCACGATTCTTAGACTTTGCTGGGATGCATTTTCCTTACTTTTTATCGGTTAAAAAAAATCAAGGTAAAAAAAGCATGAAAAAAAAGCCCTGTAGACACAAGGCCAGTCTGATCCTGCAGTCATGTTGCCCAGTATCAACCATTCTCCACCCTTCCAGCACTAGTCTGCCTTTGCTTGGTCTCTGTTCACTTAGGCTGCTTTCACACATCCGTTTTTTGCTGAGCGGCACAATACGGCGCTCTGCAGAAAAAAACACACCATTTTTTTTTGCCGCCGGTTGTGGTTTTTTTGCATAGACTTGCATTAGTGCTGTATTGTGCCGCATGGCCTGGCGTTGCGTCCGGTTTTTTGCCGGATGCGGCATATTTAGTCCATGCGGCAGCCGGATAGAACATTGCCTGGCACGTTTTTTCGTGCGGCGAAAAAAACGCATCGGGCCGCCGGATGCGGTTTTTTGCACTGAGCATGCTTAGTATCAAGCCGTATCCGTCAAAAAACGAACAGGCCGCATGGAAAAATTTATGCAACGGATCAGTTTTTTTCGCCGCATCCGTTGCATAGGTTTTTCAGCCGGATTGAGCCGCACTGCAAAAACCGGATGTGTGAAAGCAGCCTTACCTGCAGCGATTATATTAAATACATCCTCTGCACTGCAAGTACATGCAGTGACCAATGCAGCCAACCAGTCTTGTGCTGATTAGCGGCTGCAGGAACTAGAACATAAGTTATGTAATTTCTGCTGGTAGGTAAAAAAAAGGGCCTCTTTTTTTAAATCCCAGACAACACCTTTAAAGTCTACTGAACTATGTAACTATCATTGTGTGGGTATGTGTGTGTACACAACAGCCTTGATTAATCGGAGATTAAGCTACAATTCTGGGGTACATCGCTTTGAAAGTTGCACATTTTTTGCGCACTATGCAACTGGATAAAAAACAATTAAATAATAGGTAAAAAGATTAAAATAGCACACATACAAGATGTCTCCAAAAACAGAACCCCTCAAAGGGTAAGTATGTTTTATTGGAAACACCAAGTCAATCAATTCCTCATTTAATGTAAATAATAATAATTTTGGAACATAATGGAAGCTATGAAGTTATAAAAAAAAACAAAGTAATTAGAAACACTAATAGTCTCGGCACAAGTGTGCTAAAAAAATCAATAAAAATATCAATGAATTTCAAATGAGCAAAAAAAGTCCCATAATAGCCCACAGTATACCTACAAGGGAGTCAGTAGATTGTAACAATAGCGTCCCGCACACCCAACGCACGTTTCGCACTTGTACTGCTTCTTACAGGAGTAATAACATTTTATTGGTTTATATGCAGTTCCATATGGTGTTTGTGGTTCATATTTGGTGGTTGATATATTCCCACTTCTTTGACTGTGAGCTTGGTGTTATTTTATGAGCAATGTAGAGTGGTGCAAAAATGGAGCTTTCACACCAGTTATCCCTAGCTCCACCAAAATGGGCAAAGCTAGGGCCAAAAGGGGGCGCACTGACACAGTTTTCCTGATTCATGACGAGCTATGGTGTTCCTTAGCCAAGAATTATTTCAGTCTTTGACTGGGGTAAGATTAAAGATGAGGCGCACGCCACTTTATGCCTTGCTTGATTTATTAGAAAGCGTATGGCTTTTACTGAATCCCTGCCTTGCACTCCACCCGTGCCATAAAAGACGTAAAGACACTTCAGGGAAAACACAGCCAGGGTTTACCCGAGGTGTCATTTACAGGAAAATTCCGCAGTTACGCCACCTCTGAGAGCCTGTGTGCACATGCCCTAATAGTGAATAGATGATAAAAGGGTGGACATTGTTTGCTTTACTATGTAATATATTAGATGTTATGTCAAGTACAGAAACTGAAAAAATGCTAACTTGTTTAAACATGGTGGGGGAGAATTTGGATTTCGCTATAGGCAATGTCCTTTCTCTAAGGGTCTGGAGCATTTGCAGCATCTAAAAACTACAAGGTAATGGGGAAATCCTGAAAGATTTCTCCATGCAGAAAATTAAGCTGTATGGATTAAAACTGAACACCCTGAGGGGTTAGAGATAAAACATGTCTTAAGTTGGGTCCCCTTGAATGGCCAGAGTATATGCTTATTCATTAGACTCTAGTCCAGAAAGTCTTAGAACACAAGTCTGACAAAACAATATACCAATTTGTCTGCTATAATGGTGCCCTGCAGCAAATCACTGTGTCCCAGTTAATACCAATTTGTCTGCTATAATGGTGCCCTGCAGCAAATCACTGTGTCCCAGTTAAACCTTCAATTTTTTGAGCTGTGAAATGTCCTAAATTCTTTTAACTCTTACGTGCTTGGAAGAAAGCTATGAAATTATCAATCCTAGTTTGACTATTCAGCTCCGAAAAAAGCAAATGGCTAACTAGAAGCCAACGGTGTATCCTGTGACTCTTAGGCTGGGGCCACACGGGGACAACTGCTATCCTCGCATGACACTCGGCTCTCTCAGCACAGCGGGAGCCAAGTGTCATGCAAGTGTCCCTGCGACTGAGGTCCGATCGTGCAATTGGACCACAGCTGCGGGGTGGGGGGGCGGACCGCCACTGAGGAGGGGAGTACCGGGCCTGCGGAGGGCAGGGCCAGCGCTGCGGAGGGGAGAGAGGGATTTATCTCTCCTCCGTTGCCGGCTATTGCCATTCTCGCTCTGCACTCGCGGTACACCGGTGTACTACGGGTGCAGTGCGATTTTTCTCTCGCCCCATAGACTTGAATGGGTGCCTGAGAAACAAGAATCGCATTGCACTCGCAGCATGCTGCGACTGTTTTCTCTGTCCAATTAGGGCTGAGAAAATAATAGCACATGGGTGCTGGCACATAGAGTAATATTGGTCCGCGTGGAATGTGATGTTTTATCGCATTCCACTTGCTCCGATTTTCATGCCGTGTGTCTTAGGCCTAATATGTTGGAGATGGAGACATCTCCATTTTGGATCAAATGCACCATTATTATATTAATAGTTGTAAGATATGATGAGAAGCATATGAGGTGCCATGCTGATTGTAAAATGGAACCACAGACCAAAAATGGATGCAAATATGATCCAGCACACTAATGAAAATGGTCGTTTTTATTTTTATTTCACACGAGATTAGGCCTTAAATTAATTAGCATTTTTCAACTCCAATTTTCAGACCCACAAAATGTGTCCAAGAAGAATCACTGGTGGATGAAGAGGATAAAAATCATTCTTTTCATTTAATCATACATGAAGAGTTTCGGGGTCTGTACCCCTTCTTCAGACTAACCCTTCCAATTGATCAATGAGTTTGAAGAAGGGCTACACACCACATAACACTTTATGTATGATTAAATAAAAAGAATGACATCCTTTTCATCCACCAGTGAGTCTCCTTGATTCGGGAGGCTGGCCTTGTTGACCATTCTCTTTTTGCATCTATTCTTGTGACTGGTCTACGACGCTGCTCAGTATTTAGAATTGAGGGTTACCATACTGGGTAGGCAACTATCATGTCAGGCACAGGGCAGTACTCGTTCATTAGCCTGACATTCATTCCATGCTTGACAGCAATTTGATAATTAGGTGGGGAGACCAAGCAGTGATCACATTGCACGCAGCAACACTGCAGCAGAACTAAGCCAAAACCTGGCACCCTCTCAAAAAAGTAGGCGTCTTTGTATTTCATCGCAGGAAACACTCTTCTAGGACAAAAGCTGCGCTTTGTAAAGACAATTTTTGTGTTGTCAGCTAAACTGCATACATGCAATAGGGTTAGGCTAAGTTCACACATCCTGTGTTTTCAATCCGTCAGGTCCGTCAGCAACGGATCAGTCATTTTCAAGATGTCAACTGATGCAACTGATGTGTTTTTCACAGGATTCCTTTCACAGGAATCCTGTGAAAAAACGGATCAGTTGCGTCCGTTACATCCGCTGTGCGTCCGTTTTTTGACGGATCAGTCATGATCCGTCTGTGTTTGGGACAGCCCAGTGGGCGTGCCAAGCATGCTGGGCATGCTCAGTAGAGCATGACGGAATCCTGCGCTGGATTCCGTTGTAAGACGGATTACGACGGAATCCAGCACCATAGACATGCATTACAAGCTTGACGGATGGCGACGGATTCCTGCGCGGCGCGTTAATTTTGACGGCCCGAAAAACGTTACATTCTGCGTTGCTCCCCGCTCGGCGGTCAGTCAAAAACGACGGACCGCGACGCAGCGGATGCAACGCAGGGTCATCAGTCGCAATCCGTCGCTAATAGAAGTCTATGGGGAAATACAGGATTCCTGCAAAATATTTTGCAGGTTACCGTAATTCCCCAAGGCGACGGATTGTGACTGATGCAAAACACAGGATGTGTGAACTTAGCCTTATGGATCATGGCCTTTTAAATATTAACATGCAGTACCCTCTAGTGGACAACTACCACACTACAAATCAGCCTCTATA
Source organism: Anomaloglossus baeobatrachus (assembly GCF_048569485.1). Taxonomy (NCBI): domain Eukaryota; kingdom Metazoa; phylum Chordata; class Amphibia; order Anura; family Aromobatidae; genus Anomaloglossus; species Anomaloglossus baeobatrachus. The sequence continues at coordinate 477,124,996 of NC_134353.1, forward strand.
AAAATTGGCTGAGACCAGCAATCTGATGGCTTGATACTATTAAGTGCAGAAGGACCTAGGCTTGCTCAAGGATCTTCACTAGGATCGATCTTGAGTCAAGATCGATCCTACTACAGATCATTCACCCATCAAGTCACCATGGCTCAAGATAGAGCTGAAGACCGTTTAAATAATAAAAAATAATGTCTACAGCAGGTACTTCCAACATTTGTTATCACAAGAGCCACATTTTATTTCCGACAGACGGTCACAAGGCCCATTCTATGCAAAAAAAGGTGATAATTTTCTGTATGCTCCCTTAGAAAAGTAAGAATAGCCACAGTGCCCCTTCATAAAGTGATAAAGGTCTTGGACCTTCTTAAAGTAATAATGCTAAAAAACGTTGCAGAGATCATTCTGGAAACAAGAAAGGAGTGGTTCAGACTCACCACAGCACTCTGAATGCTCTTATGAAGCAAAAAGGACCCCAATCTCTAAAATAGGAGGTGCAGCAGCAGAGAGGAGGGTATATGATATAGTGGAAATACATTAAAAATAGAAAGTGACATTTACTATAGGGCTGGGGGGGTCATTTAAATTCTCTTATGAATGACGTGCAGTATCTCACGGCCTTTGGATTTGTGTTATCAAAGAAAATATAGAGAACAAGGATTTGTCACAGAGCAGAATGGAGCATTTGCAGAATTCATCTAGCCCCCCACTAAACAGAGTTTCCTCACCATTTGCCTCTCAACTGCAGATGCATTTACTAGGGTTATTCAGGACTATTTCATTAATTTTCTATGAACTAGCTGGCAGGTACCATGTTTTTCCAAAAATAAGACACGGTCTTATACATTTTTTCCCCCCCAAAAAAGCACTAGGACTTATTTTTGGAGGAGGGCTTATTCTTGGAGAAACATAGTTGGGAGGTCAGTTTACCCCCAAAAAGCAGACACCCCCCCCCCCCTCCCCACTTCCCAGGAGACTCATACTTTCCAAACCCGGACGTCTGCGTGGCCTGCAGGTCCTTCTGTGATCTCCGGTGGGTGCTGCATGCCTTCCTCCCCTGCTGCTGGCTGACATAATGACACACACAGATCACGCACACATGCACGCACACACACATCAGATCACAGATAAATAGTGTTAAACAATGCTTCTGCCGCAGGGAATGATGGGAGGAAGTCACATGTCCATAGGTCCTGTAAACAAGCATTGCGTCAGATCCCTGCTCTCCTCTGCACAGCCTCTCAGGATTCTGCCGGCAAGAAAAAAAATCTGTGTCCCTGGATGTGGCGAGTGTGTGTGTGTGCGCGCGCGATCCGATGTGTGTGTGAACCAATGTGTGTGTGTGTGAGATCTGATGTGTGCGGGTGTGAGATCCGATGTGTGCGATCACTGCAGGGTCCTCTGCTCAGCGTCTGGGGAGTATGATTACGGGGTGTCCGTTGTCTATAATGAAGTTTCCTGCAGTATCTTCAACTTTTTTTAGCTGCACGGACACTTCATTATTGAACAGCGACTAGGGCTTATTTTCGGGGGAGGGCTTATATTTAAGCCTTATTTCGAAAATGATGAAAATCCCTGCTAGGGCTTATTTTATGGGGAGGTCTTATTTTTGGAAACACACGGTAGTTACTAACTACCTGCCTGTTTTCCTTAACGCCGATCTCTCCTGGCACAGACTGCTCCTGCTAGCAATTCAGCAGCTTCCGCTGATATCACGTTTACAGAGCAGCTGCTTCTCTTCTGCTCTGCTTCACTGACCAGGTGTGGTTGCTGACGTCATGCTGATTGACAAGTCAGCTACTTTCTAACCAAGTGTGGGGAGCCGGCTGTCAATGAGCATATGATGTCAGCAGTCATACTCAGCCTACAGAGGACTTCGGAGGAGCTGGCCCTGTTGACCGGAGAGGTCGGTGACCACTCTCAGCTGGCGCAAAGGTAGAACAGGCATGTAGTTGCCTCTGTTAGCATCTATTTTTTTTTTTTTTTGGGGGGGGGGGGTGTCTCATTTCTTTTACATTGTGCGTAAAATGAAGTCTTGGACAACTTGTATAATTTACACTCAGTACAGTACAATCACAGGAATGACATTTTGAAATTAGAACAGTTAACAATATGGTTTTTAACGACCTTGGACTATTTTGTTAGTGGTAGTAAAAGTGAAAAGCTTTAGAATACACAGTTATTGACCTCCTCAGCTACAATAGACAGGGCTAGTTACAGGATTGTGGTTCTAAACACCCACATGTATGAAGTCCATGGAAATAAATCACGTTGCAACGTTAGATTGCAGGTTTTTGTCACTACGTCTAGGATTGGTTGGGCACTGCCTTAGGGCCGTTTCACACGTCAGTGAAAAACACTGACGTTCTTCACTGACGTGTAAAACACGCACATGTCCCTCCATGATCCGTGATTCACGGCACACGTGGGTTGTCCACGTGCAATCCGTGATCCGTGATTGCATATGGACATTACTCACCTGCCTTCGCTCCTGCTGTCCATGGTGCTGAAGTCTCCAGCTGTGCAGCGTCCGCCCACCGCTCTCTGCACCTACTTCCTGCTCTCATGAATATTCATGAGCCAGGCAGGAGCTGCCGAGAGCAGAGGCTGCAGAGCGAATCGCAGGCAAGGCAAGTTGAAAATATTTAATATTTAATATGTCCGTGATTTTCTGGTACGTGTTTCACTGATCACACACGGATCACACCATAGTGTGGTCCGTGGGTCATCAGTGATGCCAGAAAAAAACTGACTTGTCTCCGTGCAGAATCACGGCCACGGGTGTACGCTGCACGGAGACAAGTTCAGTGAAAAATCACTGATGTTTGAGCAGACCCATTCATTATAATGGGTCTGCGTATGTCAGTGATTCTGGTACGTATAAAAAAAAAGCACAAATGTACCAGAATCACTGACGTGTGAAAGGGGCCTTAGATATAGGTTTTCATCTGCAGCATGTTACAGTGACAGCTATACAATTTCATCTTAATAACAACTACTCTCTTTCAGAAAAATATATAATGGGTGTCACACATCCGGTTGTGTTACTAAAACCAATAAATAGCAAGTCCTGACCTGTGATCTGTGCATACTGAAAGTATAATTGCACTTTGTAGAACACGTTTCAAAGTCACTTCCAAATTAATGCATCAGAGTAGAGGAAGTAAATAGAAGAGGTGAGTAATATTTGGGAGTAGCTGTCCGACTACACCCAGATCTAGTTTTATTTATGGATGGAGATGGCTTTTATTTCAGCTGTGACTGCAGTTCTGTACATAATTTACAGGAATAGTAGAGAAAATAAACGTGCAATTGGTATGTAGGAGCAGACATGTTGGCAGAACAGGAACAACTGGCACGCCCCAAGGTGACAGCCACTTGGTTTCATCTATTCCATCCATCAGGAAACGAGTGATGTAAAGTATTCCATTTAATAAGGAATGACTTTGTAGCCAAAAATTAAAGCGCACCAATCACCAGGATTTTCCTATATAACCTAAAGCCAGTGCTATATACTGGCACTATCAGGCTGATTCTATACATATATAGGTATCAGCTCGGATGTATAGGTTTTAAAATCCAAGCAAGTAAAGTTTGTAAAATTAGCTGCTTGTTGAGTGACAGCAGCTGAGGATCAGATAATATCTGGGGGGTTATTCATAGTTATCCCCTCCCCTTATTACTTATTCTAATTCCATTATAGACAATTTATTTCATGACTTGAAGGACCTGTGCCGATGTCATACCCATGTGACCAGAAGGGGCAGGGCCTCATCAGCCAACAGGAAAATGTTGGTTCCTGGTATTAGCTATGTTGTAGCCACAAAACATAAGTCCCAAAACGAAGTTAGAAAAAAAAAAACAAAAAAAAACAAAAAAAAAAAAAAACACAAGTCCCTCATACGTCAGTGTTGACAGAAAAATAAAAAACAGTTATGGATATTGGAGAAAGGACAAGAAAATCATAAAGGTCAAAAATGCTAAAAGTTCTGTTCATTAAGGGGTTAACCACTACCTAGCATCAGATTCATGCCCAAACATGCACAGCAAAATCGACATTTAGATTGTGTGCAAATTGTAGTTATTTCCCTATCCTTATTTTAGCGCTCTGCTTTCATTAGCAGTGCAGTGCAGTGCAAATTCATCTGACTGCGGGAAATTGTTCAACTGTTACTTTAGTGCATCATAAGGCTCATCTACCACAGTACACTGAACAGTGCGCTGGAAAAGGAGGTGCTTCCGAAAACAATTTGGCACATCTCTCAGCTGCCATCATTGACTAGAGTACATTTCTGTCGTTATATATGCAGAGCTAACAGACTGGTATAGTAATGCCAAAAGATGGGGAAAAGTTTAGCTATGTTTAGCTATGTTTACAAAGGATCTTCACTAGATTCTGGTGAAAACTGTGATAAATAGGGTCCATTTGTTTTTTGTTAGATATGATTTAACCCCTTAACGCTCCATAATACCAGGCCTCTTGCATCGTTTCGCCCTAATACCGGCACCAGTGACCCTATTCCCTCACATCTGCTTCAGTCTCTTTTCCCGGCTGTCACTACTCACTTAAAGGGAATCTTTCAGCAGCTTTTTGCCATTCCGTATATTTCGGACTATATGACGCACCGGACCATAAGACACACCCTGGTTTTAGAGGAGGAAAAAAGGAAAATTAAATTTTAAGCAAAAAATGTGGCCATGACACACTGTTATGGGGCGAGGATCTGCTGCTGACACTATTATGGGGGTAATGTCTTCAAATTCTCTACTAAGGTACTCCAGCCTGGTAATGATCCTCCTGCCTTGTATATGATCCCCATTCTTGTATATATGTACCCCATCCTGGTATATGCCCTTATCCTGCTATATACTGGCATCCTGCTATATACCCCCATCCATCCTGCTATATACTCCCATCCTGGAATATGCCCTCATCCTGCTATATACCCCCATTCATTCTGCTATATACCTCCATCCATTCTGATATATACCCCCATCCATCCTGCTATATACCCCCATCAATCCTGATATATACCCCCATCCTGGAATATACCGGCATCCTGCTATATACCCCATCCATCCTGCTATATACCCCATCCATCCTGCTATATACCCCCATCCATCCTGCTATATACCCCCATCCATCCTGCTATATACCCCCATCCATCCTGCCATATACCCCCATCCATCCTGCCATATACCCCCATTCCTGCTATATGGCATGTATCCTGTGTCACACAAAAAAAAAAAAAACGTTTATACTCAGCTTTCCTTGCTCCATGCAGCATTGCTCAACCCCGTCTGTGACGGCAGCAGCGCCGCTGATCTGTGTGGAGCAGTCACCATTGTCTGCAGCATCGCTCCTTTTCCTGTCTGCCTGTCAGCTGACCTGCGTGGAGACTAGCGGCACACACAGCGATGATGTCATCGCTCTGCTCACCGCTCTCTACACAGATCAGCTGGCCGGCAGACAGGAGGAGATCGCGATGCTGCAGGTAAATGACCGGTGAGTATATCGTAATATTCACTGCACCCCGCGTTGATGATGATGCGCGGGGGGCAGTGATTACAGCCGCACACGATCACTCCAAGCTGTAGTTGCCAGGGGTGATCATGCGGGCCGGCTGTTAATTATGCACGCACCCTCCACCCACCTGTCAGCGCTGGCTTCAGCACTGAGGGATGATGGGCGTGCATATGTAATGAGCGGGCCGACGTGGTCACGGCAGGCGCTGCTACAGCCTGCTCGTGCCCCCGATGACCTGCTTCACCGCAGCACCCTCATTCTCTGCAGTCACATTCAGACTATAAGATGCACTGCCCACTTTCCCCCTACATTTGGGGGAAAAAAGTGCGTCTTATAGTCCGAAAAATACGGTAATATTCAGATTACAGCCCTGCTTCTCTTATATCAAAGTGCGTTTTTGTTTACCAGAAATTTTAGTTTAAGGCCCTGTGCGCACACTGCGTTTTTACCCGCGTTTTTCTTAAGTTTCTTAAGAAAATGGTTGTAACCTTTCTGCAGACATTCCCCAGCAAAACCCATGGGAAAAAAAAAAAAATAGCTGTGCGCACACTGCGTTTTTTTCCTCAAGAAAATTCATTCTGCAGAATTTCTTTTCTGCAGGTACCTGCATTTTTTTTGCCATAGATAATGGTAAAATAACGCAGGGATCAACCTGCGTAAAAAACGCATCAAAAACGGATGCGTTATTGGTGCGTTTTTTTGAATGCAGGTGCGCTAATTTTTCACTCAAGAAATTTCTTGAGAACGATGCATTTTTCACAACATGCGTTTACGTGACAAATGTTGACGAAAACGCAGGAAGAATGAACATGCTGCATTTTTTTTGTCACAAACTTTTGACAAAACGCTGACAAATAAACTGCAACGTGCGCATGACAAATCTGACTTCTCAGACTTTGCAGGGAAGTCAAATGTCAAAAAGTTCTGACAACAAAACTGCACCAAAAAACGCAGAGTGCGCATTCTTGCTTTATCATTAGTGGATCTGAGCAAAGTGTGAGCTGAAGTTTAACTTTGCCCCCTGTGTAATTAGGAGCTTCTGTCTAAAGAAATGTACACTTAAAGCCTGGTGTGGGCAGGGGCAGCTCTCAGAGATCTGCTACATGCAAAAAATTAAATCTTTCATTATATCAGAATGGCTGCACCCAGTAATCTAAGCGATATATTGTTAGATTCAGAATGACTTTGCCTACATCATGCTACTCTCAGATGAGGTAGCAAAAACCTGCTGACAGATTCCCTTTAAAAGGAACCGGTCAGGTGCAATATGCACTCAAATAGCCTGGCACAGTTAGGCAGGGATTAGTAATATGTCCCAGAACTGCTCGTGGTTCTATGCATATTGCACCTGACAGGTTCCCTTTCACTAAAATATTTAACCTCTCACCTAGTATCGTTACATCCTCCTTCAAACTCGCCAGATAACACCCATTACTTGAAAAAAGAAAAAAAAAAAAACAGTCGACCAAAACTGCACTGCTAAATACGGACCTGTCTCTAATTTACCCTCCACCTTTAATCTCCTGGAACGCTTGTTCCAGTCCCGTCTGATCCGCTACCTCTCAGATAATTTTCTTCATCTTGACCCTTTACAATCTGGTTTCCGCTCCTTACACTAAAGTGTAATGATCTACTAACAGCTAAATCTAACGGTCACTACTCCCTGCTGACTCCTGGATCCATCTGTTGCATTCAACACTGTGGATCACCAACTGCCCTATCGGCCTCAAGGACACCATTCTCTCCTGGTTCTCCTCTTACCTCTCTTCACTGTATCTTTTGCCAGCTCCCCTCCCTGTCCTTTTCCCCTTACTGTGGTGGTTCCTCAAGGGTCAGTCCTAGGCCCCCTCCTTTTCTTCCCATATGATACCCATACTGGACAAACCATCAGTAGATTAGGGTCAGTACCATCTTTATGCTGATGACACTCAATTATACACAGTCTCCTGACATCACCCCTGCATTGCTATAAAATACAACTGATTGCCTGTCTGCTATCTCTAACATCTGGTGTGGTGTGTGCGTTTACCATTACTCCCTATCAACACGCTCGCTGTCTTGGGGTCATATTTGACTCCGATCTCTCCTTCACTCCCTACATCCAATCACAAGCATGCTCAGGTCATCTGACCTCAAAAACCTCTCTAGAATTCAACCTTTCTTACCGTGGACTATGTAAAGAAGGGAATTTTGTTACTTACCGTAAATTCCTTTTCTTCTAGCTCCTATTGGGAGACCCAGACGATTGGGTGTATAGCACTGCCTCCGGAGGCCACACAAAGCATTACACTAAAAAGTGTAAGGCCCCTCCCCTTCTGGCTATACACCCCCAGTGGGATCACTGGCTCACCAGTTTTAGTGCAAAAGCAAGAAGGAGGAAAGCCAAGAACTGGTTTAAACAAATTCACTCCGAAGTAACGTCGGAGAACTGAAACCATTCAACATGAACAACATGTGTACCCGAAAAACAACCAAAAATCCCGAAGGACAACAGGGCGGGTGCTGGGTCTCCCAATAGGAGCTAGAAGAAAAGGAATTTACGGTAAGTAACAAAATTCCCTTCTTCTTCGGCGCTCCATTGGGAGACCCAGACGATTGGGACGTCCAAAAGCTGTCCCTGGGTGGGTAAAGAATACCTCATGTTAGAGCTGCGAAGACAGCCCTCCCCTACGGGGAGGCAACTGCCGCCTGCAGGACTCTTCTACCTAGGCTGGCGTCCGCCGAAGCATAGGTATGCACCTGATAATGTTTGGTGAAAGTGTGCAGACTCGACCAGGTAGCTGCCTGGCACACCTGTTGAGCCGTAGCCTGGTGTCGTAATGCCCAGGACGCACCCACGGCTCTGGTAGAATGGGCTTCAGCCCTGATGGAAACGGAAGCCCAGCAGAACGGTAGGCTTCAAGAATTGGTTCCTTGATCCATCGAGCCAGGGTGGCCTTAGAAGCCTGCGACCCTTTGCGCTTACCAGCGACAAGGACAAAGAGTGCATCCGAACGGCGCAGGGGCGCCGTGCGGGAAATGTAGATTCTGAGTGCTCTCACCAGATCTAACAAATGTAAATCCTTCTCATAGCGATGAACTGCATGAGGACAAAAAGAAGGCAAAGAGATATCCTGATTAAGATGAAAAGAGGATACCACCTTCGGGAGAAACTCCTGAATGGGTCGCAGCACTACCTTGTCCTGGTGGAAGACCAGGAAGGGAGCCTTGGATGACAGCGCTGCTAGCTCAGACACTCTCCGAAGAGATGTGATCGCTACCAGAAAAGCCACTTTCTGTGATAGTCTAGAAAGTGAAACCTCCCTCAGAGGCTCGAAGGGCGGCTTCTGGAGGGCAACCAGTACCCTGTTCAGATCCCATGGATCTAACGGCCGCTTGTACGGGGGTACGATATGACAAACCCCCTGCAGGAACGTGCGTACCTTAGAAAGTCGTGCTAGACGCTTCTGAAAAAAGACGGATAGTGCCGAGACTTGCCCTTTAAGGGAGCCGAGCGACAAACCTTTTTCTAACCCAGATTGCAGGAAAGAAAGAAATGTAGGCAATGCAAATGGCCAGGGAGACACTCCCTGAGCAGAGCACCAGGATAAGAATATCCTCCACGTTCTGTGGTAGATCTTAGCGGACGTGGGCTTCCTAGCCTGTCTCATGGTGGCAACGACCCCTTGGGATAATCCTGAAGACGCTAGGATCCAGGACTCAATGGCCACACAGTCAGGTTCAGGGCCGCAGAATTCCGATGGAAAAACGGCCCTTGGGACAGCAAGTCTGGTCGGTCTGGTAGTGCCCACGGTTGGCCGACCGTGAGATGCCACAGATCCGGATACCACGCCCTCCTTGGCCAGTCTGGGGCGACGAGTATGACGCGGCTGCAGTCGGATCTGATCTTGCGTAGCACCCTGGGCAAGAGTGCCAGAGGTGGAAACACATAAGGGAGCCGGAACTGCGACCAATCTTGCACTAAGGCGTCTGCCGCCAGAGCTCTGTGATCGCGAGACCGTGCCATGAAGGTTGGGACCTTGTTGTTGTGCCGGGACGCCATTAAGTCGACGTCCGGCCTTCCCCAGCGGCGACAGATTTCCTGAAACACGTCCGGGTGAAGGGACCATTCCCCTGCGTCCATGCCCTGGCGACTGAGGAAGTCTGCTTCCCAGTTTTCTACGCCGGGGATGTGAACTGCGGATATGGTGGAGGCCGTGGCTTCCACCCACATCAGAATCCGCCGGACTTCCTGGAAGGCTTGCCGACTGCGTGTCCCCCCTTGGTGGTTGATGTATGCCACCGCTGTGGAGTTGTCCGACTGAATTCGGATCTGCCTTCCTTCCAGCCACTGCTGGAAGGCTAGTAGGGCAAGATACACTGCTCTGATTTCCAGAACATTGATCTGAAGGGTGGACTCCTGCTGGGTCCACGTACCCTGAGCCCTGTGGTGGAGAAAAACTGCTCCCCACCCTGACAGACTCGCGTCTGTCGTGACCACCGCCCAGGACGGTGGTAGGAAGGATCTTCCCTGTGATAATGAGGTGGGAAGAAGCCACCACTGCAGAGAGTCCTTGGCCGTCTGGGAAAGGGAGACTTTCCTGTCCAGGGATGTTGACTTCCCGTCCCATTGGCGGAGAATGTCCCATTGAAGTGGGCGCAGATGAAACTGCGCAAACGGAACCGCCTCCATTGCCGCCACCATCTTCCCGAGGAAGTGCATGAGGCGTCTTAAGGAGTGCGACTGACTTTGAAGGAGAGCCTGCACCCCAGTCTGTAGTGACCGCTGCTTGTCCAGCGGAAGCTTCACTATCGCTGAGAGAGTATGAAACTCCATGCCAAGATACGTCAGTGATTGGGTCGGTAACAGAGTTGACTTTGAGAAGTTGATGATCCACCCGAACGTCTGGAGAGTCTCCAGTGCAACATTCAGGCTGAGTTGGCATGCCTCCTGAGAGGGTGCCTTGACAAGTAGATCGTCCAAGTAAGGGATCACAGAGTGTCCCTGAGAGTGCAAGACTGCTACCACTGCCGCCATGACCTTGGTGAACACCCGTGGGGCTGTCGCCAGACCAAATGGCAGAGCTACGAACTGAAGATGGTCGTCTCCTATCACGAAGCGTAGAAAGCGTTGGTGCTCTGTAGCAATCGGCACGTGGAGATAAGCATCTTTGATGTCTATTGATGCTAGGAAATCTCCTTGAGACATTGAGGCAATGACTGAGCGGAGGGATTCCATCCGGAACCGCCTGGCATTCACATGCTTGTTGAGCAGTTTTAGGTCCAGAACAGGACGGAATGAGCCGTCCTTTTTTGGCACCACAAAGAGATTGGAGTAAAAACCTTGTCCTTGTTCCCGAAGAGGAACAGGGACCACCACTCCTTCTGCTCTTAGAGAATGCACCGCCTGCAGAAGGGCATCTGCTCGGTCGGGATGTGGGGAAGTTCTGAAGAACCGAGGCGGAGGACGAGAACTGAACTCTATCCTGTACCCGTGAGACAAAATGTCTGTTACCCACCGGTCTTTGACCTGTGGCAGCCAAATGTCGCAAAAGCGGGAGAGCCTGCCACCGACCGAGGATGCGGAGGGAGGCGGCCGAAAGTCATGAGGCAGCCGCCTTGGAAGCGGTACCTCCGGTTGCTTTCTTGGGGCGTGAGTGAGTCCGCCAGGAATCAGAGCTCCTTTGCTCTTTCTGAGTCCCTTTGGACGAGGAGAATTGGGGCTTGCCCGAGCCTCGAAAGGACCGAAACTTTGACTGCCACTTCCTCTGTTGAGGTTTGCTTGATCTGGGCTGGGGTAAGGAAGAGTCCTTACCTTTGGACTGTTTAATGATTTCCGCCAATTGCTCACCAAACAGTCTGTCTCCAGATAATGGCAAGCTGGTTAAACATTTTTTAGAAGCAGAATCTGCTTTCCATTCTTTTAACCACAAGGCTCTGCGCAAAACTACAGAGTTGGCGGATGCCATTGAGGTACGGCTCGTAGAGTCTAGTACCGCATTGATAGCGTAGGTCGCAAACGCAGTCATTTGCGTAGTTAAGGACGCCACTTGCGGCACTGCTGGACTTAAGAAAGAGTCCACCTGTGCCAGACCAGCTGAAATAGCTTGGAGCGCCCACACGGCCGCGAATGCTGGAGCAAACGACGCGCCAATAGCTTCATAGACGGATTTCAACCAAAGGTCCATCTGTCTGTCATTGGCATCTTTAAGTGAAGCCCCATCCTCCACTGCAACTATGGATCTAGCTGCAAGCCTGGATATTGGAGGGTCCACTTTTGGACACTGGGTCCAGCGTTTGACCACGTCAGAGGGAAAGGGATAACGTGTATCCTTCAGACGTTTGGAAAAACGCTTGTCCGGATAAGCATGGTGTTTCTGGATTGATTCTCTGAAGTCAGAGTGGTCCAGAAAAGTACTCAATTTACGCTTGGGATACAGGAAATGGAATTTCTCCTGCTGGGCAGCTGCCTCCTCTGCTGAAGGGGCTGGGGGAGAAATATCCAACAGCCTATTGATGGCCGCTATAAGGTCATTTACCATGGCGTCACCATCTGGCGTATCCAAATTGAGTGCGGTGTCAGGACCAGACTCCTGATCACCCACCTCTGTCTCATCATATAGAGACCCTTCTCGCTGAGACCCTGACCCGCGTGACGACGTGGAGGGTCTCTCCCAGCGAGCTCGCTTAGGCGGCCTGGGACTGTCATCAGAGTCAGAGCCCTCAGCCTGTGATGCCTGGGACCCCCTTGAAGTACGGATTAGTTCCAACTGAGGGGGACCGGGGAACATAGACACAGCAGTGTCCATGGTCTGAGCAACTGGCCTGGACTGCAAGGTCTCCAGGATTTTTGTCATAGTCACAGACATTTTATCAGCAAAGACTGCAAATTCTGTCCCCGTCACCGGGGCAGGGTTCACAGGCGTCTCTGCCTGGGCTACCACCACCATAGGCTCTGGCTGACGAAGTGCCACTGGGACTGAACATTGCACACAATGAGAGTCGTTGGAGCCTGCTGGTAGATTAGCCCCACATGCTGTACAAGCAGTGTATACAGCCCGTGCCTTGGCACCCTTGCGTTTTGTGGATGACATGTTGCTGTCTCCTCAGAGCAATATAGGGGTATACAGCCAAGAAGCGACCGTACAGTGCAGTATATATATATATATATATATATATATCTGGTACAGGAAAAAGTACACCAATACAACACTGTGGCACTAGTGGGGCCAGCACTAATGTGCTGCTTACCGCCCGCTAAACGCGGGTGTGTGGTCGCCAGAAATCCCTAGTCTGGGTCTCCCAGAGCCTGTGTCCGTCCTCCAGCCAGACTGCATGCAGGAATGGCTGCCGGCGTCCTGTGGAGGGGGGGGGCGGGCCCTGGGCGTGCTCAGACCAAAAGCGGGAAACCTGCGTCCCACTGTGCCTAGTGAGAGGGCTGGAGCATGTAAATAAGGCTCCAGCCCTCGGCGCTGACGATTGCACAGCGTCTGTCCCATTCCCTGATTGACAGGGAGGGGGCGGGAACGAAGCGGAGCTAGGCCGCAAAAGCCGGGGACTAAATTTATAAGCGCCGCCGCCGTAAAAGCGCGGTCGGCGCTAAGTCCCCGGCGCACTACAAGTCCCAGCCGCGCCGCCGCTCCGAGAGTGGCCGGCGCGGTAGTTCCCAGCACATGAAGTCACACAGCTAAGCTGCTGTGACTCAAACCCCAGCGTGCAGCGCTACTGTCCCCGGCGCACTAACACACCCAGCAAGTCTGGCGTGTGCGTGCCTGTCTGTACGGGGACACAGAGTACCTGAAAGTTGCAGGGCCTTGTCCCTGAACGGTACCCAGCTCCGTATCCAGCAGGTTCACTGGGTCTGTGGATGGAGCCCGGCCTCAGGGCTTGGGGGCCGGTAAGATCCCACTTCCTCAGAGCCCCTCAGGGGGATGGGGAAGGAAAACAGCATGTGGGCTCCAGCCTCTGTACCCGCAATGGGTACCTCAACCTTACAAACCACAAGTGGGGTAAGAAGGGAGCATGCTGGGGGCCCCATATGGGCCCTCTTTTCTTCCATCCGACATAGTCAGCAGCTACTGCTGACTAAACAGTGGAGCTATGCGTGGATGTCTGACCTCCTTCGCACAAAGCAGAAAACTGGTGAGCCAGTGATCCCACTGGGGGTGTATAGCCAGAAGGGGAGGGGCCTTACACTTTTTAGTGTAATGCTTTGTGTGGCCTCCGGAGGCAGTGCTATACACCCAATCGTCTGGGTCTCCCAATGGAGCGCCGAAGAAAACTCTTACTGTCGCTCTCATTCATTCTCGCCTGGATTATTGTAACTCTCTACTATTCGGGTCCCGTTACTAAACTCTCCCCTCTCCAATCCATCCTGAACGCAGCAGCCAGGATTATTTTCCTCTCCAACCCCTACACTGATGCCTCTGCTCTGTGCAAGTCATTGCACTGGTTGCCCATCCACTGCAGTGTCCAATATAAAATTATCACTCTCACTCACAAAGCGCTCCATAGTTCTGCACCCCTCTACATCTCCCCCCTCATCGCAGTCCATCACCCTACCCAGGAGCTCCATTCCACTAATGACATAAGACTTACATTCTCTATAATCCGAACCTCTCACTCCTGTCTCCAAGACTTCTCATGAGCTGCGCCAGTGCTCTGGAACACACTACCAAGAACACTGATTAATTCACAATACCCACAGTTTTAAGCATGCCTTAAAAATGCATTGCCTCATCTCACTCATCTAACTATTCTGATTGCCCTTATAATGTTTTTTTCCAAATCTGGTCCTTTTTACCATCAGTTTACACACCCTCTATACACTTAATAGCACTCTTTCTGTACATGTACACATACTGGCTTGTGACCGATTCATGCAGCGTCTGAATACCCTATTATAGTGATGGCTATTTTCTCATAGATTGTAGCTTGCTAGCAGGGCCCTCGCTCCTCTTGGTATCTGTTGAATTGTGTTATTCTGTAATATCTGATATTGTCAATACATGTCTTCTTTCAATTGTTGCTGCAAAATATGTTGCAGCCATATAAATAAAAATTATTATGATGGATATATCCATTATGGAGCATGTCAAGAATTTTGGAGAAGAATCAGAGACCTCTCCCCACAGGGAAGATACTGCCTATGTTATATAGCTGGCTATCGGTATCCCTGTGACTCCATTGCAGGGAGCTGATGGAGGGTTATAACAGCCAAAGGCCAACTGAATGCCCTACACCGTCAAGCCAGCTGTATTTAGTGTAAACAATCAGGCGTTCACAGGCCCAAGTCCCCTAACAAATAAAGTTTAAAAAAAAAAAAAAAAAAATATATATATAAATATTCAAACTGCTTCCCTTATCTATGAGTTAGCGATAAATAAATGTAAAAAAAATAAAAATACATATGTTTGGCATCCATGTGTACAGAAAAGTCTGGTCTATGAGAATATAAAATCAACCTGATCTACAAAAACCCTATCTGTAAAGTAAAAAGAAAAATTAAATCGAAATACCAGAATTGCATTTTTTATTTTTATTACCATGATGCCACAATAAAATGCAATAAGAAGCGATTAAAGCGTCATATCTCCCCCAAAATAGTATCGATAAAAACAGGTCACATGCAGTCCTCACACGACCCCCAAAAATTAAACGTTTACAATTTTGGAAAATGGCGATACAAGCATTTTTTTTTCCCATGAACTTCTGGTTTTTTTTCTATCACAACTTCAATAAAAAAGAAAAAAAAATGCAAGTTTGGTACCATTGTAATCTGAGCAAACATATTTCTAGTTTCACAATGAATACCCAAAAAACAAAACTCAAACAATTGTGGGATTTAATTTTTGTTCTAAATTTGACTTCTCTTGGAATTGTTTTCCCAGTACAACGTATAATAAAATGGATGGTGTCAATAAAAAGTACACAACCAGTCAAACAAAAAAACAAGTCCTCATATAGCTTTGTCAGCGAGAAAATAACAAAGTTACGACTCCTGGAAGAAGAGGAGGGAGAAATTAAATCGCAAAAACAATAATCTCTCAGTCCTGCAGGGATTAACAATGGTTATCACTTTTCAAAGGATCCTAGATAAATGTATGAACACTGGGGCCCTATGAACCCATCAAATTATAAAGTAAGAAAAGACCAAATACAAACCTCTCATAATTAAAAACCAAAACTCTAATGTAACCCCTTCAAGACTGACGACATGTACGTCATCGGTCGTGTCCCTGCCTTTGATGTGAGGTTACATGCAGAGCCCGCATCTTTCCCAGCATTTGACAGCTGATTTAGTCAGCCATCAAGTGCCTCTAAAGCGGGCTTTACACGCTACGATATTGTTAATGTTTTATCGTCGGGGTCATGTCGTTAGTGACGCACATCAGGCGTCATTAACAGTATCGCAGCATGTAACACTCACCAACGACCTTAAACGTCCTCCAAAGTGGTGAAAATCGTTCCCCATGGAGAGGTCGTCCTAAAACCAAAAATTGTTAATGGTTGTTTATAGATGTTGTTCCTCGTTCCTGCGGCGTGACACATCGCTGTGTGTGACACCGCAGGAGCGAGGAACCTCACCTTACTTGCCTCCACCGGCAATGAGGAAAGAAGAGGGTGGGCGGGATGTTCGTCCCGCTCATTTCCGCCCCCTCCGCTTTGATTCGCCGGCCGCTTAGTGACGCTGAACGCACCTCCCCCTTGAGGGAGGGATTGTTCGGCAGTCACAGCGACGCCGCCGACCAGGTAAGTGCGTGTGACGCTGCCGTAGCGATAATGTTCGCTGCGGCAGCGACCACACGATATCGCATACGTGACGGGGCGGGTGCTTTTGCACACGATATCGCTAGCAATTGCTAGAAATATCGTAGCGTGTAAAGCCCGCTTAACAGCGGCGGGTGGATCTATGATAACCAACTAAGTGCCGCTGTCAATCTCTGTGAAGAAGACTGAAAAGACAAAAGGCGCTAATAGGGTACTAACGTTATAATACGTTTATAGAATAAATATCAGATGTGCCACCTGATGCAGTTGTGAAAATAGTCACAACTGCTATTGAAAGGGAATAAGATTATGGCTGCAGCAGGCACCACGAGGAGATTAGCGTCAAAAGATCAAATAGAAGTAGACACATCTCCTTCCTCATGTGTGATTTATTTAAGGAAGGAGATGTGATCTCTGAAATCCAAAATAAAAATCACGTTTAACTATTATTGCGGACCATCTATATATATAATTGCCTTATTCTGTCTGTCTGTCTGTCATGCTCCAAAATTGTGTCCTTACGGTGACACAAAGCTGATTGGCCGCTGGGCTCGCCATGGCCCCGCCCCCCCACACGGATTGGCCTCTCGCCCCGGCTCTCTGCAGGCCCCGCCCCCCTCACGCAATGCACGCTCGCTCTGGCCCAACTGACACGGAGCTCCGACTCCCAGGTGAGTACACACACACACACATCAGATCACACTCACTCTCACACATCACATCCACACACTCACAACATCCTGGGATATCGCAGACATAACCTTGCGATGCTGGGATCTTGACGGAGCCCGTGAACGCTGGTAACCATTATACACATCGGGTAACTAAGGTCCCTTAGTTACCCGATGTGTATCATAGTTACCAGCGTACACCGGCTCCCGGTACACATGTGCAGGGAGCCGGCATTATACTCCTCTCCCCCCAGGACTACTCCTCCTATTACAGTCCTCCTATTATACTCCTCTCTGAGTATAATAGGAGAACTATTATAGCATGGGGGATGTAGCACGATGGGGGGTGCGCAGCATGGGGGATGTAGCACGATGGGGAGTGCGCAGCATGGGGGATGTAGCACGATGGGGAGTGCGCAGCATGGGGGATGTAGCACGATGGGGAGTGCGCAGCATGGGGGATGTAGCACGATGGGGAGTGCGCAGCATGGGGGATGGAGCACGATGGCGGGTGCGCAGCATAGGGGAATGTAGCACGATGGGGAGTGCGCAGCATGGGGGATGTAGCACGATGGGGAGTGCGCAGCATGGGGGATGTAGCACGATGGGGAGTGCGCAGCATGGGGGATGTAGCACGATGGGGAGTGCGCAGCATGGGGGATGTAGCACGATGGGGAGTGCGCAGCATGGGGGATGTAGCACGATGGGGAGTGCGCAGCATGGGGGATGTAGCACGATGGGGAGTGCGCAGCATGGGGGATGTAGCACGATGGGGAGTGCGCAGCATGGGGGATGTAGCACGATGGGGAGTGCGCAGCATGGGGGATGTAGCACGATGGGGAGTGCGCAGCATGGGGGATGTAGCACGATGGGGAGTGCGCAGCATGGGGGATGGAGCACGATGGCGGGTGCGCAGCATAGGGGATGTAGCACGATGGGGAGTGCGCAGCATGGGGGATGTAGCACGATGGGGAGTGCGCAGCATGGGGGATGTAGCACGATGGGGAGTGCGCAGCATGGGGGATGTAGCACGATGGCGGGTGCGCAGCATAGGGGATGTAGCACGATGGGGGATGTAGCACGATGGGGGGTGCGCAGCATGGGGGATGTAGCACGATGGGGAGTGCGCAGCATGGGGGATGTAGCACGATGGGGAGTGAGCAGCATGGGGGATGTAGCACGATGGGGAGTGCGCAGCATGGGGGATGTAGCACGATGGGGAGTGCGCAGCATGGGGGATGGAGCACGATGGCGGGTGCGCAGCATAGGGGAATGTAGCACGATGGGGAGTGCGCAGCATGGGGGATGTAGCACGATGGGGAGTGCGCAGCATGGGGGATGTAGCACGATGGGGAGTGCGCAGCATGGGGGATGTAGCACGATGGGGAGTGCGCAGCATGGGGGATGTAGCACGATGGGGAGTGCGCAGCATGGGGGATGTAGCACGATGGGGAGTGCGCAGCATGGGGGATGTAGCACGATGGGGAGTGCGCAGCATGGGGGATGTAGCACGATGGGGAGTGCGCAGCATGGGGGATGTAGCACGATGGGGAGTGCGCAGCATGGGGGATGTAGCACGATGGGGAGTGCGCAGCATGGGGGATGTAGCACGATGGGGAGTGCGCAGCATGGGGGATGGAGCACGATGGCGGGTGCGCAGCATAGGGGATGTAGCACGATGGGGAGTGCGCAGCATGGGGGATGTAGCACGATGGGGAGTGCGCAGCATGGGGGATGTAGCACGATGGGGAGTGCGCAGCATGGGGGATGTAGCACGATGGCGGGTGCGCAGCATAGGGGATGTAGCACGATGGGGGATGTAGCACGATGGGGGGTGCGCAGCATGGGGGATGTAGCACGATGGGGAGTGCGCAGCATGGGGGATGTAGCACGATGGGGAGTGAGCAGCATGGGGGATGTAGCACGATGGGGAGTGCGCAGCATGGGGGATGTAGCACGATGGGGAGTGCGCAGCATGGGGGATGTAGCACGATGGGGAGTGCGCAGCATGGGGGATGTAGCACGATGGGGAGTGCGCAGCATGGGGGATGTAGCACGATGGGGAGTGCGCAGCATGGGGGATGTAGCACGATGGGGAGTGCGCAGCATGGGGGATGTAGCACGATGGGGAGTGCGCAGCATGGGGGATGTAGCACGATGGGGAGTGCGCAGCATGGGGGATGTAGCACGATGGCGGGTGCGCAGCATAGGGGATGTAGCACGATGGGGGATGGAGCACGATGGGGAGTGCGCAGCATGGGGGATGGAGCACGATGGGGAGTGCGCAGCATGGGGGATGTAGCACGATGGGGAGTGCGCAGCATGGGGGATGTAGCACGATGGGGAGTGCGCAGCATGGGGGATGTAGCACGATGGCGGGTGCGCAGCATAGGGGATGTAGCACGATGGGGGATGTAGCACGATGGGGGGTGCGCAGCATGGGGGATGTAGCACGATGGGGAGTGCGCAGCATGGGGGATGTAGCACGATGGGGAGTGAGCAGCATGGGGGATGTAGCACGATGGGGAGTGCGCAGCATGGGGGATGTAGCACGATGGGGAGTGCGCAGCATGGGGGATGTAGCACGATGGGGAGTGCGCAGCATGGGGGATGTAGCACGATGGGGAGTGCGCAGCATGGGGGATGTAGCACGATGGGGAGTGCGCAGCATGGGGGATGTAGCACGATGGGGAGTGCGCAGCATGGGGGATGTAGCACGATGGGGAGTGCGCAGCATGGGGGATGTAGCACGATGGGGAGTGCGCAGCATGGGGGATGTAGCACGATGGGGAGTGCGCAGCATGGGGGATGGAGCACGATGGCGGGTGCGCAGCATAGGGGATGTAGCACGATGGGGGATGGAGCACGATGGGGAGTGCGCAGCATGGGGGATGGAGCACGATGGGGAGTGCGCAGCATGGGGGATGGAGCACGATGGCGGGTGCGCAGCATGGGGGATGGAGCACGATGGGGAGTGCGCAGCATGGGGGATGTAGCACGATGGGGAGTGCGCAGCATGGGGGATGTAGCACGATGGGGAGTGCGCAGCATGGGGGATGTAGCACGATGGGGAGTGCGCAGCATGGGGGATGGAGCACGATGGGGAGTGCGCAGCATGGGGGATGGAGCACGATGGGGAGTGCGCAGCATGGGGGATGGAGCACGATGGGGAGTGCGCAGCATGGGGGATGGAGCACGATGGCGGGTGCGCAGCATAGGGGATGTAGCACGATGGGGGATGTAGCACGATGGGGGAGGTGCGCAGCATGGGGGATGTAGCACGATGGGGGAGGTGCGCAGCATGGGGGATGTAGCACGATGGGGGAGGTGCGCAGCATGGGGGATGTAGCACGATGGGGGAGGTGCGCAGCATGGGGGATGTAGCACGATGGGGGAGGTGCGCAGCATGGGGGATGTAGCACGATGGGGGAGGTGCGCAGCATGGGGGATGTAGCACGATGGGGGAGGTGCGCAGCATGGGGGATGTAGCACGATGGGGAGTGCGCAGCATGGGGGATGTAGCACGATGGGGAGTGCGCTGCATGGGGGATGTAGCACGATGGCGGGTGCGCAGCATGGCGGATGGAGCACGATGGCGGGTGCGCAGCATGGGGGATGTAGCACGATGGGGGATGTAGCACGATGGGGGGTGCGCAGCATGGGGGATGTAGCACGATGGGGGGTGCGCAGCATAGGGGATGTAGCACGATGGGGGGTGCGCAGCATGGCGGATGTAGCACGATGGGGGATGGAGCACGATGGGGAGGTGCGCAGCATGGGGGATGTAGCACGATGGGGAGTGCGCAGCATGGGGGATGTAGCACGATGGGGAGTGCGCAGCATGGGGGATGGAGCACGATGGGGGATGGAGCACGATGGGGAGGTGCGCAGCATGGGGGATGTAGCACGATGGGGAGTGCGCAGCATGGCGGATGTAGCACGATGGGGAGTGCGCAGCATGGGGGATGGAGCACGATGGGGAGGTGCGCAGCATGGGGGATGTAGCACGATGGGGAGGTGCGCAGCATGGGGGATGTAGCACGATGGGGAGTGCGCAGCATGGCGGATGTAGCACGATGGGGAGTGCGCAGCATGGGGGATGTAGCACGATGGGGGATGTAGCACGATGGGGGATGTAGCACGATGGGGGATGTAGCACGATGGGGGATGTAGCACGATGGGGGATGTAGCACGATGGGGGATGTAGCACGATGGGGGATGTAGCACGATGGGGAGTGCGCAGCATGGGGGATGTAGCACGATGGGGAGTGCGCAGCATGGGGGATGTAGCACGATGGGGAGTGCGCAGCATGGGGGATGTAGCACGATGGGGAGTGCGCAGCATGGGGGATGTAGCACGATGGGGAGTGCGCAGCAAGGGGGATGTAGCACGATGGGGAGTGCGCAGCATGGGGGATGTAGCACGATGGGGAGTGCGCAGCATGGGGGATGTAGCACGATGGGGAGTGCGCAGCATGGGGGATGTAGCACGATGGGGAGTGCGCAGCATGGGGGATGTAGCACGATGGGGAGTGTGCAGCATGGGGGATGTAGCACGATGGGGAGTGCGCAGCATGGGGGATGTAGCACGATGGGGAGTGCGCAGCATGGGGGATGTAGCACGATGGGGAGTGCGCAGCATGGGGGATGTAGCACGATGGGGAGTGCGCAGCATGGGGGATGTAGCACGATGGGGAGTGCGCAGCATGGGGGATGTAGCACGATGGGGAGTGCGCAGCATGGGGGATGTAGCACGATGGGGAGTGCGCAGCATGGGGGATGTAGCACGATGGGGAGTGCGCAGCATGGGGGATGTAGCACGATGGGGAGTGCGCAGCATGGGGGATGTAGCACGATGGGGAGTGCGCAGCATGGGGGATGTAGCACGATGGGGAGTGCGCAGCATGGCGGATGTAGCACGATGGGGAGTGCGCAGCATGGCGGATGTAGCACGATGGGGAGTGCGCAACATGGCGGATGGAGCACGATGGGGAGTGCGCAGCATGGGGGATGGAGCACGATGGGGAGTGCGCAGCATGGCGGATGTAGCACGATGGGAAGTGCGCAGCATGGCGGATGTAGCACGATGGGGAGTGCGCAGCATGGGGGATGTAGCACGATGGGGAGTGCGCAGCATGGGGGATGGAGCACGATGGGGAGTGCGCAGCATGGGGGATGGAGCACGATGGGGGGTGCGCAGCATGGGGGATGTAGCACGATGGGGAGTGCGCAGCATGGGGGATGTAGCACGATGGGGAGTGCGCAGCATGGGGGATGTAGCACGATGGCGGGTGCGCAGCATAGGGGATGTAGCACGATGGGGGATGTAGCACGATGGGGGGTGCGCAGCATGGGGGATGTAGCACGATGGGGAGTGCGCAGCATGGGGGATGTAGCACGATGGGGAGTGCGCAGCATGGGGGATGTAGCACGATGGGGAGTGCGCAGCATGGGGGATGTAGCACGATGGGGAGTGCGCAGCATGGGGGATGTAGCACGATGGGGAGTGCGCAGCATGGGGGATGTAGCACGATGGGGAGTGCGCAGCATGGGGGATGTAGCACGATGGGGAGTGCGCAGCATGGGGGATGTAGCACGATGGGGGGTGCGCAGCATGGGGGATGGAGCACGATGGGGAGTGCGCACCATGGAGGATGGAGCACGATGGGAGGTGCACACCTCCCCCCAACACACACACACAGGGAACCACAAACACCGCCATACACAGACACCCACACACACACACACAAACAACACTGCACACACACAACACCCAACACACAAACACCGCGGCATACATAAATATACGCACATACCGCACAACACACACACACACAACGCGACAGACACACAGCGCTCCACAAACAACGCAACACACATACAACACCGCTCTCACCCCCCGCCACACCCAGAACATGTACAGCGCCCTACACAAACACTTGGTAACTACACACAACAACATATACACATATATATATATATCTCTATAACAAAAATCATACATGAACTACGCAATACGTAAATTCTAGAATACCCGATGCGTAGAATCGGGCCACCTTCTAGTCTTCTTATAACAGCGCGGGAGTCCTCTTCTATTTTGTCCTTTGACGCTGTCAATCTCTGACAGCGGTATTTAACATGCACTGACATGAAGCGCCTCACTAATGCCACCCATCGGCACCCCATAACGTAATCGTGAGACGCTGAAGGGTTACAATGAAAGCCAGAGGTCAGCTGATGACCACTGTGCCTGTCAGCATGACCCTCCTATGAACGTTGGCTGGGAGCCGGAATTCACAGGAGACTGACTTCTGCTGTACAGGGCAGTGCTGATGCACTGCCCTGCATCAGCCCAAGGGCTCAGACGATCGCAGCTTCAAGACCCCTAAGGGGACTAGTAAATACTGATATATATATATATATATATATATATTATTTATTAAAAAAAAAGAAAAGTTTAAAAATAAATCAAAGAAACACAATGTTCAAATCACCCCCCTTTTACCCTATTAACCCCTTTAGGACGAAGCCAGTTTTGTACCCAGGCCATTTTTTGCAATTCTGACCAGTGTCACTTTATGAGGTCATAACTCTGGAACGCTTCAACGGATCCCAATGATTCTGACATTGTTTTTTCGTGACATATTGTACTTCATGATAGTTATAAATTTAGAACGATATTTTTTGCTTTTATTTGTGAAAAAAATCGGAAATTTGATGAAAATTTTGAAAATTTTGCAATTTTCAAACTTTTAATTTTTATGCCCTTAACCCAGAGAGTTATGTCACACAAAACAGTTAATAAATAACATTTCCCACATGTCTACTTTACATTAGCGCAATTTCTGAAACAAAATGTTTTGGGGTTAGGAAGTTAGAAGGGGTCAAAGTTCATCTGCAATTTCCCATTTTTTCAACAAAATTCACAAAACCATTTTTTTAGGGACCACATCACATTTGAAGTGACTTTGAGAGGCCTAAGTGACAGAAAATACCTAAAAGTGACACCATTCTCAAAACAGCACCCCTCAAAGTACTCAAAACCACATCCAAGAAGTTTATTAACCCTTCAGGTGCTTCACAGGAACTAAAGCAAAGTGGAATGAAAAAAAGCAAAAAATAAAATTTTACCTAAAATGTTGCTCTACCCCAAATTTATTCACTTTTAGAAGAAATAACACAACAAAATGAACCCCAAAACTTGTTACCCACTTTCTTATGAACGCGCCAATACCCCACATGTGGTCAGAACCCTTTGTTTGGACAAATGGGAGGGCTCGGAACAGAAGGAGCAATATTTGAATTTTGGAAAGCAAATTTGGCTGAAATAGATTGCGGGCACCATGTTGCAATTACATGTCCGCTAAGGTACCTAAACAGCAGAAACCCCTTACAAGTGACACCATTTTGGAAACTAGACCCCTTAAGGCTTCTATCTAGGGGTATAGTGAGCATTTTGGATCCACAGGTACTTCACAGATTTTGATAACGTTACGTTGTCACATTGAAAATTTTCATTTTTTTCTCAAAAATGTTGCTTTAGCATCCATTTTTTCACTTTTTCAAGAGGTAATTCCAAAAATTTGACCCCAATGTTTGTTACCCACTTTTTTATGAGCGCGGTGATACCTCACTTGTGGTCTGAAACCTTTGTTTGGAGAAATGGGAGGGCTTGGAACGGAAGGAGCAATATTTGAATTTTGGAAAGGAAATTTGGCTGAAAAAGATTGCGGGGCACCATGTCGCATTTGGAGGACCCCTAAGGTACGTAAACAGCAAAAAAACACCACAAGTGACCCCATATTGGAAACTAGGCCCCTCAAGGAATTTATCTTGATGTTTGGTGAGTACCCTGAACCCCCAGGTGCTTTACAGAAGTTTATAACGTTGAGCCATGAAAATAAAAAAATAAAATTTTACCACAAAATTGTTACTTCAACCAGGTAGCTTTTTTTTTCACAAGGGTAACAGGAAAAAAAATCACCATGAAATTTATTGCGCAATTTCTCCTGAGTTTGTTGATATCTTGTATGTGGTGGAAATCAACTGTTTGGGCACACGGCAGGGCTCGGAAGAGAAGGAGTGCCATTTGACTGCAAAATTGGCTGGAATCAATAGCGGACGCCATGTTGCATTAGGAGAACCCCTGAGGTGCCTAAGCAGTGGAGGTCCCCCACAAGTGACCCCATTCTGGAAATAAGACCCCTCAAGGCTTTAATCTAGGTGTATATTGAGCATTTTGAATCCACGAATACTTCACAGAATTTGATAAGCTTAGGTTGCCATATTGAAATTTTCATTTTTTTCACAAAAATGTTGATTTAGCGACACATTTTTCACTTTTTCAAGAGGCAACAACAAAACGTGTACCCCACAGGTTGTTATCTAATTTCTTGTGAGCGCAGGGATACCCCACATGTGGCCAAAAACCTTTGTTTGGATAAATGGGAGGGCTTGGAATGGAAGGAGCACCATTTGAATTTTGGAAAAGTTGAAGTAAATTGCGCGCACCATGTCACATTAGCAGGGCCCCTTGGGCACCTATACATCAGAAACCCCCCACAAGTGACCTCATTTTGGAAACTGGACCCCTCAAGGATTTTATTCAGGAGTATAGTAAATATTTTGAATCCACAGGTACTTCACAAAACTGTTGCTGTAGCAACAAATTTCTCACTGTTAAGGGGGCTTTACACGCTGCGACATCGCTAATGCGGAGTCGTTAGGGTCACGGAATTGGTGACGCACATCCGGCCGCATTAGCGATGTTGCTGCGTGTGACACCGATGAGCGATTTTGCACCGTTGCAAAAACGTGCAAAATCGCTCATCGGTGACATGGGGGTCCATTCTCGATTATCGGTACAGCAGCAGTAACGATGTAGTTCGTCGCTCCTGCGGCAGCACACATCGCTATGTGTGACGCCGCAGGAACGAGGAACCTCTCCTTACCTGCCTCCCGGCCGCTATGAGGAAGGAAGGAGGTGGGCGGGATGTTCCGGCCACTCATCTCCGCCCCTCCGCTTCTATTGGGCGGCCGCTCAGTGACGTCACTGTGACGCCACACGGACCGCCCCCTTAGCAAGGAGGCGGTTCGCCGGTCACAGCGATGTCGCCGGGCAGGTAAGTATGTGTGACGCATCTGCGCGATGTTGTGCGGCACGGGCAGCGATTTGCCCATGTCGCACAACAGATGGGGGCGGGTACCCACGCTAGCGATATCGGGACCGATATCGCAGTGTGTAAAGCGGCCTTTAGGCTATGTGGCCATGATCCAGCGACACGGCGTCTAGTACACAGTGTCAGCCTCCTGCAGAAATGTGAGTGTTGTCCACGGGAGAACGCAGCTGCCCATGCCCACGATTTGGGTTCAGGCTGCTGTGGACTTTAGTTCTATTCTACCTGCAGAGAACACTCATCTCCGCAGCATAAATTGACATGCTGAGGCTCGGGAAGCTGCGCCACAGGTCGATTTATGCTGCGGAGAAAAGAAACACAGTGGGCACGGGATTTCTAAAAATCCTGCCACTGTGCTTCTACTGCACAACGCAGCGTTATGGACGCAGGGAAAACACTCTGCGTCCAAAACGTTGCAAACCCTGATTGTGGGCACACAGCGTAAAATGCTACAATGGATGAATGGATAGATGTCAAACATATAACGTCCCACCCCCCTGCATATTCTAAGCTGGCGCCCTTTAGTGCCTTTCATGTGACACTAAAGGATGCCTAGCCTTGTATTTAGCCCAAAAAAAAAAAAAAAAAGAATTAAAATAAATGACGTGGGGTCCCCCTATTTTTGATAGCCAGCTAGGGTAAAGCAGACAGCTGTAGCCTGCAAACCACAGCTGACAGCTTCATCTTGTCTGGTGATCAATTTGGAGGGCTCCCCAAGCTGTTTTTTTTTTTTAATTATTTATAAATAAATAATTAAAAAAAAAAAAACAAACGTGGGGTCCCCCCAAATTAGATCACCAGCCAAGGTGAAGCTGACAGCTGGGGTCTGGTATTTTCAGGATGGGAAGAGCCACGGTTATTGGACTCTTCCCAGCCTAAAAATAGCAGGCCGCAGCCGCCCCAGAAGTGGCGCATCCATTAGATGCGCCAATTCTGGCGCTTCGCCCCAGCTCATCCCGCGCCCTGGTGCGTTGGCTAACGGGGTAATGAATGGGGTTGATACCAGGTGTGTAATGTCACCTGGCATCAAGCCCAGCAATTAGTTATGTCACGGCGTCTATCAGATACCCGACATAACTAATTGACAGTAATAAAAAAAAATTGACAACAAAAAAAAATTTATTTGAAAAAACACTCCCCCAAACATTCCCAATTTATTGAAAAGAAAAAAAAAAAAAATCCACAATAATCCATTTGGATGTCCCACGTCGCCTCTGGACCTTCTAGAATATGGGGGGCACGTTCAGGGAACGTATCCCCCATTTTCTAGGAGGGCAGACCCTCCATTTGAGGAGAGTGGGTGCAAAGAATCTGCACCCACTCTCCCCGGGTCACAGCTGCAGAGTGCGAGCAGCCAGCACAGCTCTCTGAACACAGGAAGCTGTCAGCCGCGCTCGGCACATGTGACCGGCAACTGCTGTGAAGGAGCCGGAGGAGGGGGCCACGGGGGATCAGAGCTGCGACAGGTATGTATGACACCGGGGGACACCGGGGAACACCAGGGGGAGGGTAGGGGGGGACCCGGCAGGGCCTAGGGAGCAGGTTTCTGTCGTATGTGTTATGGCACATACGACAGAAACCATAGGAACACTGTAAATGCGGCCGGCGCGCTGCTGTGATCGCCGGTGCGCGCGGCCATCTTGGATTTTCGGGAGGGGGTTGGGGGTCGGGGGGGGCACTTTGGGGACACCGGGGGACCGGAGGGAACCGGGAAAAAGATTTATCTCCCATCTGGCATGTTTGATCATGCCAGATGGGAGATAAATCATTTTTTACCGGCGCGGTCATTTACTATAACTTGATGATCGGTATACGGTGTATACCGGTCATCAGGTGAGCGGGGACCGGAAAAACCGGCCCGAATCATGATCTCCAGGGTCTCAGCTACCCCCGGCAGCTGAGACCCCGGAAATTTTCTGACTCTGGGGGGCGCTAGACCCTTTTTTCCGACCGCCGTTAAAAAGCTGCGGATCGGAAAAAGTACCCTTATTTACCGCCGTTAAAAGGCGTATCGGCGGTCGTAAAGGGGTTAAAAATAAAACAGTTGAAAAATAAAATAATAATAATAAATTTAAAAACAAACCCACATATTTGGTATTGCCGGGTTCAGAAATGTCCGATCTATCACAATATAAAATACAGTGATCCAAGTAAACGAGAAAAAAAAAAAAAGAAAAATGACAAAATTATGTTTGTTTGGTTGCATCAAAAGGTAATCAAAATATTGTACGGTATCAGTAAAAACATCAGCTAGGGCGCAAAAAATAAGTTGTCACTGAGCCCCAAATGCTGAAAAATGAAAACGCAATGAGTCTAGCAAATGGCGACAAAAGTGAAATATTTTTTTTTAATTTTATTTTACAAGATTCTGATTTTTTTTTCACCATTTAAGTAAAATAAAAACTATACATATTTGGTATCTACGACAAACATACTGCCTGGTCGGTTTCACCATATAATGAACATGGTAAATAAAAAAACATTGTGGAATTGCACTTATTTTGCCATTTCACCACACTTGGAATTATTTTCCAGTTACCCAGCAAAATATGGGGCAGAATGAATGGTGTCGCTCAAAAGTACAATTTGTCCCGCAAACAACAAGCTCTTATATGGCTATATTGATGAGAAAATAAGAAAAGTTTTGGCTCTTGAAAGAAGGGAAGGAAAGAATGAAAACGGGAAATCACCGTGGGAAGAAGGGATTACTGTAAAAAGCTTTTTAGAGGGGAGGGCTGTGCTGTTCTTATTCTTCAAGCTTGATGTGTTTATATAAGAAGCAATGTAAGATAAATTACAGCAGAGGTAAATCATACAGCGGTAAACCTTATAAAAAGGTAAACCATCTTGAATGGAGCGGAAGTGTGCATGCGATACCTCTGCTCTATCCAATGTCTATGGGACTGCTGGAGACAGCCTAGTACTGCAATTGGCTACTTCCAGCAGTCCCATAGACAATGAATGGAGAGAGGTCCACATGACTGATCCACTCAAGACAGGGTTAGAGTACCGCCACACTTTAGCGACGCTCCAGCGATCTGACTTGGTCAGGATCGCTGGTGCGTCGCTACATGGTCGCTGGTGAGCTGTCAATTAGGCAGATCTCACCAGCGACCAGTGACCAGCCCCCAGCGACGAGTGGAAGCGATGCTGCGCTTGGTAACTAAGGTAAATATCGGGTAACCAAGCAAAGCCCTTCGCTTGGTTACCCGATATTTACCTTGGTTACCAGCTTAGCGGTGGCTCCCTGCACTCGTAGCCAGAGTACACATTGGGTTAATAAGCAAACCGCTTTGCTTATTTCCCCGATGTGTACTCTGGCTACGTGTGCAGGGAGCCAGCTCTGGCAACCTGAGAGCGGCGGACGCTAGTAACCAAGGTAAATATCGATTAACCAAGCAAAGCCCTTCGCTTGGTTACCCAATATTTAACTTGGTTACAGTTTTCCACAGGCTGCCAGACGCCGGCTCCCTGCACATTCAGGTCGTTGCTCTCTCGCTGTCAAACACAGCAATGTGTGCTTCACAGCGGGAGAGCAACTACCAAAAAATGAACCAGCACTGTGTGTAACGAGCAGCGATTTCACAGCAGGGGCCAGATTACGAGTCAGTGTCACACACAGCGAGATCGCTAATGAGGTCACTGGTGCGTCACAAAAACCGTGACTCAGCAGCGATCTCACTATGTGAGAAGTACCCCTTAGGCACAGCCCCATTCTAGGGATTAATAAGGATCCAGTAGGTGAAATCTTCACAATCAGAAAGCAGTTACCTAACCTATGGATTGGGGTTCACTTTGTATTCTTGGAGTAATTCGTTTTTCATCTAATATTCAGACAAGAGATCTTGAGAGCTACACTTCATGCACAATCATACCATAAAATAATGTTCTGATTAAGATCTTTTGTCTTCTGCCTGGTGCCACGGAACATATAGGGCCAGCATAAACGACTTTTCAGGTCAATATGGACTAATTTGTATATGGCTGCATGAGCAACAAACTTTCAATGACTGTTTAATTATCAAACTACTACTTACTAAAAAGGTATGTTCCTGCTTTAGTAGTTAGAAAGAGCCAGTATACAGGACAACTGGTAAATGAAACAGTTATTTCTATTTAAAATAAATAAATTAGTGAAAAAAAAACTTTGTTCCTCTAAGGGTGGGTGCCCACGTCTGTAGACACTGCGTCCTTGATGCAGTATCTTCCCTCCTGCAAAGACGCGAGTGTTCTCCACAGGAGAATGCAATGTCTGTGCCCACGAACAGGGTTTGGGATGTGCAGTCTTTCGCTCTGTTCTCCCCGCTGAGAACACTCGCATCTCCGCAAGCATAAATTGACATCCTGCGGACATGCGGCTGCTCGGGAAGCCGCGCTGCAGGTCAGGTTACGCTGCAGAAAAAAAGAAAAAAAAAAAAAGAATAGTGGGCATGGAATTTAAATGAAACCCATCCACTGTGCTTGTACTGTACAATGCAGCATTTTGGACTATTTTTGGGAAAATGCACTGCATCCAAAACACTGCTAATCCTGATTGTGTGCACCCAACCTAAGAGAGTGATAATGAAGTTTGGCTCTTTAGTGAGGAAATTTGGGCTGTTTTTGTACTTAAGGCCCTGTGCCCACAGGAGCTTGTTTCTGCGGATTTTGCCGCGGAAAACCTGCGGATTTTTCTGGATTTTCCAGATAAATCCGCAGGTTTTAGCATGTACAGACACTCCCCATGTTATCCTATGGGACATGGGGAGTGCTGTGTCCATGCTGCGGAAAAGTGTGGCTGCGGAACATGGTGCGGATGTCCCGCAGCCGCACGTAACTGCATGTCAATTATTCCTGCGGAATTACCTGCGGAAATCCCGGCCCTCCACTATGAAGATAGAGGCTGGGACGTCTGCAGGTAATTCGCATGAAAGTCCGCAGGTTTACCGCAGCTATACGGCTCGAATCCCGCAGCTAAAAATAGCTGCGGATGCCGGCGGGCAGCTGCGGGAAACATGCGCTCGTACCTGTGGATACATCCACAGGTACGAGCGCCCGTGGGCACATAGCCTAAAAATATAACCAGCTTTAGGCTATGTTTACATAAGCATCCATTTGATCCATCAGGCTCCTGCTGCCCCTGACAGACAATAGTAGATCTATTGTAAGTTACTGAGATCCATTGGAGCTCAAAAGCCTAGTGCAAAGGAAATCACAAAAAGGAAGTAATAGGAGGGATTATTGCCCTGCTCACACACTGGATAATGACAGGAGAATTATAAGAAATAATGTTTTGTCCTTACTACCACTCACCTTCCTTTGCTCCTTCCGCTGGACATGTTTGTCATCATCCTGCCAATACGCATCCTCCAGTGCCTGCTGACGCTTTGCATCGGCTACAGCCTTTGCCTCAGCCTTTCTGGCACGGGCAGCAGCAGACTTGGTGTTTTCACCCTGAAACTTTTTGGGCATCCCTTAGCTGAAATAAAAATTTATTCCAGTGATTAATATGACGAGTAGTTAAAGGGATCCTAAGGGCATTAGCTGACATTAGCAGTGAGAATATTTATCATACAGTAAACTAATCTGTGGGCTTTGATTCCCAGAGCTACGGCAAAATACATCGGTATATTAAGGATAGGTTTGCCGAGTTAACCATTTCCATGCAGTCACATGATACAGAAGCAGCTATCTGGATATGTATGTCTGCACTCCCGTGTTTGGTGGTTTGCGGCTGGCCGGGGGCAGACGGACACATTTATTGACCGCAATGCCCGGGCTAACTGTGGGTTTCCTAATCCGGACTCCCATCCTCATACACATGAAGCTGTACAAGGATCAAGACCCTGGCCTGCTGCAAAACACAACACCCGGGAGTGAAGACGTACGTATCCAGATAGCTACGTCTGTATCATTTAAACAAAGAAGCCATCCTCCAGCATCAGGGACCTACAATGGGGAAAAAGACCATTTATACATGCAGAGAACTAAATACAGGGGTTATCTGCCACTTGGCACCACACATGGGGACAACATCTGATCTCTAGCTCTCCATACGACTACATGTCACAGAACACAAAAGAAACCCCACATCCAGCCCCTATGCCTCCAGGCTGCTCTGATACACTGCATGCTGCCATTACTATGACACACAGTGCCTTGTATCTATAGCATGGGGTGCTGGACCCGCAGCACAGGAGGGTCCGGTCATAGCCCCCTGGCCTCACACTGCACGTCCCCACCCGCAGCATCGCCTCGTTATCACTGCGCTGCCCAGCTTTCTCACACCCATTCCCTACAACACAGTTACACACCCGGGACTCCAACTTCCGCCCCCACCTCAGGTCGCGCTGTGACGTCACTACTCAGCGACCGGATACGCTACTTCCGGTGTTCCTCGAATGCTGCGCGCTCCCGCTGCTCAGTGCCGCGCATTGTAGAGTAGCTCGGCACGCGCTCCGTGATAGCTTCCAGTCTAGGAGGAAGGTCGGGGCAGAATGAATAGCAGTCACTGGGTCACAGCAGCATTTCTACACCTAGCTGTAGCCGTTATCATAGTGGTCGCCGAGCTGCCCTGATATAACAACGACAAAGACTGAACCTTATAACGTATTGGTCCTGAAATAAAGAGGTGTTCTAGGTTTCCTGGACAGCTCAGCCATGGAATGAACATGGATTATATATAGATAATAGGGGAATTAACATATATGCCATATAAAAAAGTGTATAGTGTATTCCCTGTGCTTAAGTGAGTAATGAACATGGTTTATATGTAGATAATAGGGGAATTAACATATATCCTATATAAAAAGTGGTATGGTGTATTCCCTGTGCTTGATAAGTGGGTAATGAACATGGACTACAAGCACAGGGAATACACTATACACTTTTTATATAGGATATAGGTAATTCCCCTATTATAATAGGGGAATTAACCTATATCCTATATAAAAAGTGTATAGTGTATTCCCTGTGCTTGTTAAGTGGGGGAATGAACAGGGACTATATGTAGATAATAGGGGAATTAACATATATCCCATATAAAAAAGTGTATAGTGCAGTGATGGCGAACCTATGGCACGCGTGCCACCAGGGGCACGCTGAGCCCATTCTGTTGGCACGCGTGCTGTCGCCCGATCCTGCAGTTTTGGTCTGCTAGTGCAGTCGCGCCGGCAGATCAAATCTGTGTTGGAGCGGAGGAGACATTTCTCCTCCGCTCTGACACTCCTCCTCCCCCAGGCTGCAGGTGTGTTGCCTAGGAGACGGAGGAGCGTCAGAGCGGCGCCAGCGCCATCTGCTGGCCGCGTTGGAACTGAGCAGCGTGCAGCGGTGGAGCGGGTGCAGGAAGGTAAGTTGTGTGTTGCTTTTTTTTTATAACTCGTGTGCGGCAGCACCAGTATGGGGTGGGGGAACGCACATGGCAGCGTGGGGTGGGAGAGTGGGAACGCACATGGTAGCGTGGGGTGGGAGAGGGGGAACGCACATGGCAGCGTGGGGTGGGAGAGGGGGAACGCACATGGCAGCGTGGGGTGGGAGAGGGGGAACGCACATGCCAGCGTGGGGTGGGAGAGGGGGAACGCACATGCCAGCGTGGGGTGGGAGAGGGGGAACGCACATGGCAGCGTGGGGTGGGAGAGTGGGAACGCACATGGCAGCGTGGGGTGGGAGAGGGGGAACGCACATGCCAGCGTGGGGTGGGAGAGGGGGAACGCACATGGCAGCGTGGGGTGGGAGAGTGGGAACGCACATGGCAGCGTGGGGTGGGAGAGGGGGAACGCACATGGCAGCGTGGGGTGGGGGTGGGGGAACGCACATGGCAGCGTGGGGTGGGGGAACGCACATGGCAGCGTGGGATGGGGGAATGCACATGGCAGCGTGGGGTGGGGGAACGCACATGGCAGCGTGGGGTGGGGGAACGCACATGGTGGGGTGGGGGAACGCACATGGCAGCGTGGGGTGGGGGAACGCACATGGCAGCGTGGGGTGGGAGAACGCACATGGCAGCGTGGGGTGGGAGAACGCACATGGCAGCGTGGGGTGGGGGAACGCACATGGCAGCGTGGGGTGGGGGAACGCACATGGCAGCGTGGGGTGGGGGAACGCACATGGCAGCGTGGGGTGGGAGAGGGGGAACGCACATGGCAGCGTGGGGTGGGAGAGGGGGAACGCACATGGCAGCGTGGGGTGGGGGAACGCACATGGCAGCGTGGGGTGGGGGAACGCACATGGCAGCGTGGGGTGGGGGAATGCACATGGCAGCGTGGGGTGGGGGAACGCACATGGCAGCGTGTGGTGGGAGAACACGCATGCCAGCATGGGGGGGGGACACGCATGCCAGGATGGGGAAACATGCATGGCAGGATGGGGAAAACATGCATGCCAGGATGGGGAAAACATGCATGCCAGGATTGGGGGGAAACATGCATGCCAGGATGGGGGGGAAACATGCATGCCAGGATGGAGGAAACATACATGCCAGGATGGGGAAACATGCATGCCAGGATGGAGGAAACATACATGCCAGGATAGAGGAAACATGCATGCCAGGATGGAGGAAACATGCATGCCAGAATGGGGAAAACATGCATGCCAGGATGGAGGAAACATGCATGCCAGGATGGAGGAAACATGCATGCCAGGATGGAGGAAACATGCATATGAGGATGGAGGAAACATGCATGTGAGGATGGAGGAAACATGCATGTGAGGATGGAGGAAACATACATGCCAGGATAGAGGAAACATACATGTGAGGATGGAGGAAACATGCATGTGAGGATGGAGGAAACATGCATGTGAGGATGGAGGAAACATGCATGTGAGGATGGAGGAAACATGCATGCCAGGATGGAGGAAACATGCATGTGAGGATGGAGGAAACATGCATGTGAGGATGGAGGAAACATGCATGCCAGGATGGAGAAAACATGCATGCCAGGATGGTGGAAACATGCATGCCAGGATGGAGGAAACATGCATGTGAGGATGGAGGAAGCATGCATGCCAGGATGGAGGAAACATACATGCCAGGATGGAGGAAACATGCATGCCAGGATGGGGAAACATGCATGCCAGGATGGAGGAAGCATGCATGCCAGGATGGAGGAAACATGCATGCCAGGATGGGGAAACATGCATGCCAGGATGGAGGAAACATGCATGTGAGGATGGAGGAAGCATGCATGCCAGGATGGAGGAAACATACATGCCAGGATGGAGGAAACATGCATGCCAGGATGGGGAAACATGCATGCCAGGATGGAGGAAGCATGCATGCCAGGATGGAGGAAACATGCATGCCAGGATGGGGAAACATGCATGCCAGGATGGAGGAAACATGCATGTGAGGATGGAGGAAGCATGCATGCCAGGATGGAGGAAACATACATGCCAGGATGGAGGAAACATGCATGCCAGGATGGGGAAACATGCATGCCAGGATGGAGGAAGCATGCATGCCAGGATGGAGGAAACATGCATGCCAGGATGGAGGAAACATGCATGCCAGGATGGAGGAAACATACATGCCAGGATGGAGGAAACATGCATGCCAGGATGGGGAAACATGCATGCCAGGATGGAGGAAGCATGCATGCCAGGATGGAGGAAACATGCATGCCAGGATGGAGGAAACATACATGCCAGGATGGAGGAAACATGCATGCCAGGATGGAGGAAACATGCATGCCAGGATGGAGGAAACATGCATGCCAAGATGGAGGAAACATGCATGCCAGGATGGGGAAACATGCATGCCAGGATGGAGGAAACATGCATGCCAGGATGGGGAAACATGCATGCCAGGATGGAGGAAACATGCATGCCAGGATGGGGAAACATGCATGCCAGGATGGAGGAAACATGCATGCCAGGATGGAGGAAACATGCATGCCAGGATGGAGGAAACATGCATGCCAGGATGGAGGAAACATGCATGCCAGGATGGAGGAAACATGCATGCCAGGATGGAGGAAACATACATGCCAGGATAGAGGAAACATACATGCCAGGATGGGGAAACATGCATGCCAGGATGGAGGAAAACATGCATGCCAGGATGGGGAAACATGCCACGATAGGGTACATTTACCAGGAAGGGGTACATTTACCTGGATGGGGTAAATTAACCAGGATTGGGAACATTTACCAGGAATGGGGTACATGCCGGGATGGGGGAACATTTACAAGGATGGGCAATATGTCAGGATGGGGTACATTTACCAGCATGGGGGAACATGCCAGAATGGGTAAAATTTACCAGGATGGAGGACATTTACCAGGATGGGTCCGTGATGGGGACAAGTATACCAGAATGTAGGAAATATATATCAGGATGAAGAACATGTTTACCAGGAAGGGGGACAGAACTACACAATGAAAGGGGAGGGGAGCAACTCGTACGTCTTTATGGGATTTCAAAATGTTCAGACTTTGAAATGTAGATGTGGATTACAGGGTGACATCTGATTAGATTCCAGGCTAAAATTTCTGTCTAATATGCTGCAATTTGTTTCCCAGAAAGATCAATCCGACTGCTGTGTCTGGAAAGGGCAGGGGCTCAGCTTCAATGTGTGCTAAGCATGAGCGTGATGCCCCCTGCTGAAGAGAAGAGAAGACGGCAAAGGTAAGATTAAAATCAATTCTTTATATAATAGGATTGGTTGGCACTTCGGAAAAAAAAATTGGGTTTAGGGCTACAGTTTGGGCACTCGGCCTGTAAAAGGTTCGCCATGACTGGTATAGTGTATTCCCTGTGCTTGTTAAGTGGGGGAAGGAACATGGACTATACGTAGATAATAGGGGAATTAACATATATCCCATATAAAAAAGTGTATAGTGTATTCCCTGTGCTTGTTAAGTGGGGAATGAACATGGACTATATATAGATAATAATGGAATTAACATATATCCTATATAAAAAGTGTATAGTGTATTCCCTGTGCTTGTTAGGTGAGTAATGAACATGGTTTATATGTAGATAATAGGGGAATTAACATATATCCCATATAAAAAGTGGTATGGTGTATTCCCTGTGCTTGTTAAGTGGGGTAATGAACATGGACTATATGTAGATAATAGGGGAATTAACATATATCCCATATAAAAAAGTGTATAGTGTATTTCTTGTGCTTGTTAAGTGGGGAAACATGGAATTCAGCACCAAAGGCCAGCAGTCTCTTAAAGCATCACCGATCTTTTTTTCTTTTTTTTTCCATCTCCGGAGTGGCGCTTTACATTTAAGCCCCTTGATACTAGTATTATACTGGCCTTCTGTTGTTCTCTTCTTTTTCTGGTTTTGCTCCAGTCCCGCAATGCCATATTGTGTCTGGACCTTCTGACTGGCCGGAAGTCAGAAATTACATCACAAATGCTCAATACTACTTTATGAGAGTCAGAACAAAGCTCCCATGGAGTTGTCTTGAGTTATGACCCTCAGCACGCGCCATGAAAACACTGGAGCTGCCAGCAGATCACAAATTGTTGGAGACCGACCAGAGCGCCACTGGAAACTGGTTATGACGGCGGCAGGTGAGTTTGAGACCGGGGGCAGGAGACTTACATTTCGGCCGGGGCCACACAGGGGACTACTGCGATCCTCGCATGACACTCGGCTCACACTGGCAGCACAGCAGGAGCCGACTTTCATGCGAGCATCACTGCGACTGAGGTCCGATCTTGCAATCGGACCACAGCTGCGGGGGGTGGGCCAGCTCTGAGCAGGGGCGGGAGGGATTTATCTCCCTCTCTCCCCTGTGGCCGGCTATTGCCATTCTCGCCCTGCACTCGCAGTACACCGGTGTTCTGCGAGTGCAGTACGATTTTTCTCTCGCCCCATAGACTTGAATTGGTGCGAGAGAAACAAGGATCGCATTACACCCGCAGCATGCTGCGACTGTTTTCTCGGTCTGATTAGGGCTGAGAAAATAATCGCTCATGGGTACTGGCACATAGGCTAATATTGGTCCGAGTGGAATGCGATGTTTTATCGCATTCCACTTGCTCTGATTTTCATGCCGTGTGGCTTAGGCCTTAAACCACCACTCCAGCGTTGCAATAAAAAAAACAACAATGCTGGATTAGTGCTTTAAAGGGTGCACTGAGAAAAGTGAATAGATGGGATAAAAGTTTTTTTTACAAAACCAACTTCATCTATACAATAACAGAGAGAAGTATAATAATCGAAATGTGATTGCTTGTTATGAATATATGATTGTTGCCTAAAATCTGAACATATTCTATATTATAGATTTATCCCCAAGGAACAATTAGGTAATGTTCACACACTGGATCTTTTTCCTGAGTGCATCTCTTTCCAGTGGTCTCAGAAGATGGAGCTTATGGCCCAAAAAATGCTTGACATTTTGCCGCGTTTTTGCCACTTTTATGGTAATGCGTGTTTTAAAGGAGAAACAGTGATAGGATAGGATAATTGAGAGATAGCTAGAATAGATAGAGAATAGATAATAGATAGATAATATGTAGATATGTGCGGCCCCCGCGTCAGCAGCTGGGCTGCTCGGATCTGGATCCGCAGTGGCTCGAGGGATCTCTGGACCCGGGTGTCGTGGTCACGCGGCCACTCGGGATAAAAAGGGGGCGATGTTTACAAGGGAGGATGTGAAAAGTTCGTGACGCCACCCGTGGTGTGTGGTAAGGTGGAGTACCACCGCTGCAGTTGGGAGTACCCGGTAGCGATGGTGGGGGCAGCCTGGTGTTTAACCCCTCCACGGGTAGGGGGAATGCCCCGGTACTCGATGAGGGAGACGGGGAGGTGCCGTTGGGACGGTAAGGGTGACTTATGTACTCAGTCCAATAACGCTGACACCGACAACTGTGGTAAACCAAAGTTCTTGACACCTCTGCCGCTTGGAGGGAGCACGCCTGGATCCCGTGCCCGTTGGTGTTGCCTGTTAGCCTATGACCTTTTCCTTTGCACCTTATCTTCTAACTGGTCCCTTTAGCATAAAAGTAGTCGGGTCCCGCTCACCAGTGTGGCTAACTGGGTGAGCTTGCTGTCAGTGTTCACGCTTGGGATTTTCTGAACTATGTAGTGGGAAAGTCCTTCCCCCTCGTTGCGCTAGTACCCCGATTTTGGAGCGGGTGGAGAACGGATCTTGAAGGCTCCGTCCTCATCGGGTAAATTGCCAGGACGCCTGAAGCTACTTCCTGACCTAGGGTCCACGTACTCCGTCGTGCCCTGGCCCCTGCCCGGTGATGGCACAAGGCCGCTGGCTGTCCTCCTCGACAGTCCGTGCCCCTTGTCACGATCCCCTGCGACTGGGGGTCACGATCCCCTGCGACCGGGGTTCAGCTCCTACCAGGCTCAGACCAACGTCTGCCACCTAGTAGTACCAAGGAGCCCATCTTCTGACCTCTCCTCTCGAGAGTCACCACTCAACTGAACTGCTCCTGACACTCCTGACCTCCCCTTAACCAACCCCCCAAGTGGGCGACCCTATTCCCTTCAGGCTGTCCACTGGTGGGTGTGGTAAAGAGTATTCCTAGGATTTTGATTAGCTTGTTTTTGGCAACACCAAAAGTCAGGGACCCGTAACCAAGGAGGAGGTGGATACTGTGCAGAAGGGCAGATTGCACAATACCCTGTGACGACCTGATAGGCCATGGCGTCACATTCCCCCTTGGTTAAACGTAGCTCGTCCCTGAGCTACAGGACATCAGAGGTTTATTATTATTTTTTTTTTTAACTGTAGAAAAAGGGGTAAGAAAGTTAACATTTTTATTTACACATTCATCCCACATTAGATGGATCCCATCAACCCGCCACCCAAACAACCTGACCCACTGCATAGCTATGGTGGGTCCGTGACCAGGTTAAGGTCCCGGGCATTGTGTTAGATGACTCTGGTTGGCACAGAAGGTGCAACTATATACAAAACACAAGTTCGTGTTGGTCACACCAGTCCTGTGACCGTGGTCCATTTTTACTAAATACAAAAAACTTTAACGGAGTCCATGTACTGGGTGTACACATTTTAACAATCTTCTTGCAAATCTGATAACTTTCACTCTTTTCATTAAAACTGGTTGATTAGGCACTTATTTACTAACATTTTCTATATGGAAAATGACAAACTATGGAAAACAATAAACAAAGACACCAATACCTAACAATTCTATGACATCGTTAAACCACTGGCATTTTCAACAATTTTCAACACTCTCCTCTATACCTCCGTGGAAGCTGACCAAAGTTAGCACAGGTCGACCTCCTTAACTCTGGACTCTCATCCCCTTCTGGTGACATGGCAACACTTTCTACAGGTTCCTCGCCCTCAGTGCTAGGTGTTGCTGGTAAGAGTCTACGTGTGCATGGCAAGGGTACAGGCGCTATTCTAGGTGCTGGAGTGCGTGCAGTGTCAGTAAGCCTTTCCTGTTCTGTTTCTTCCACGGGTTGTGGGAATGTTAACACAGGGACTATTACTGCTCCATTCTGCATAGGCCAATCTGCCGGATAATCACCCAGAATGGTACGGATCATTCTTTTTCTTCCTTTCACCACTTGAGGCTGGGGCTGAGGTTCATCTGCCACTCTTAAGGGTTCTGCGCACTGCTTCAGATGGTCTCGGGATACCGTAGCCGTTGTCCTTCCTTGATCCTTGCTAATTAAGCAGGTCTTCTGGTTATCAAAGTTGGATGGTTGTACTACATATGGCTCCTTTTGCCACTGATCATATAGCTTGTGCAGCTTCCTCTTTCTTTTTAACACAATTTCGCCAGGGGTGAAGGGGGTTGCTTTTGCTTGCTTCTTAAAGTTTCTTTCTTGCCGTTCCCGAGTTTGATTCAAACTCTCTTCAACGCACTTCTGAATCGTCTTGTACTGGACATGGCGACATGAGTCCCAATCTTCTCCAGGTGCGTAGGTTTCAGGCAATTCAACCTTCATCTCCATGTCCACTGGATGTCTTCCAGGCCGAGCTGTAATCAGGTAAGCTGGGGTACACTTGGTGGATCCCACCAGAATGTTGTTGTAGATGTCTACCAGGTCTGGTAATTTTTCAGGCCACTAGTTCCGCTCCTCAAGAGGAAGGCTATGTGCGCACGTTGCGTATTTGCATGCAGTTACGCTGCGATCTGCACTGCAGCGTAACTGCCGTTCAGTGATCGGAACCTGAAGATCATTTTAGGCACAAATGTCATTGTGCCTAAATGTCACATTTTGTACCACTTTCATTTTGTACCACTACGAGGCCTTGCCTCGTCAATTCTACCCGACCCACCTTAATGGTCACCTCCTTGAATCCGATTTGAGTCACTGGTAAGCCATTGACGGCATAGATGGTAAGGCTGTCATCTGGTGGGGTAAGTTCGTCATCAAGCCAAAATTTCTTATATAGTACATAGGGAATAGTCGTTACCTGGGAGCCGGTATCAAGAAGCGCAGAGGTCGGGATCCCATCCAGGGTGATGGAAACGATGGGCCGTCCCCCTACATACCGCTCTTTCCAGTCTGCTGGGCCCTGGAAGTTTATTCCTGGGGACGGGCCCTTGGCACCAGGGGTTGCCCGTTTAAAGGACAGCTCCTTGCGTAGTGGCCGGTCTTGTTACATTTAGAACAAACAGGTAGCCCATACCGGTCACTGCTCCGTCCCTTGTACGCCGAGGTCCGCTTCCTCATCCAGGGGACATCCTCCGGGCAGTCGGCCAATTGGATTTCCCTCAACGGAGTGGTCTTGGACTTGAGCTGCATCGCCTCCAAAATCCTTGCGACGTCATTACTCAGTTGCTGTACTTGAGCAGACAGATCACTTGCTCCGCTCCCAGGCGTTGTTAAAGGAGCTGACTCTGGTAGTGCCAAGGCAGGGGGCTTCACTTGTAACAGGGATGTGCTAGCTTGCCAAGACGGGAGTGGAGAGTCAGAAGCTTCCGGGGGCTGCAGGGCTTTGATTGCCCACTCTTTCAGGGTAGCAAAGTCCAAAGCAGGATGTTCCAGGGCCCACAGCCGGAGTTGTTTGCGGTCCTTCACTGACCCTTAGGGGTACTTTGCACACTACGACATCGCAGGTGCGATGTCGGTGGGGTGAAATCGAAAGTGACGCACATCCGGCGTCGCTGTCGACATCGCAGTATGTAAATCCTTTTACATACGATTAACAAGCGCAGAAACGTCGTTATCGTATGATCGGTGTAGGGTCCGACATTTCCATAATTTCGCAGCAGCGACGGTACGATGTTGTTCCTCGTTCCAGCAGGCAGCACACATCTCTGTGTGTGAAGCCGTAGGAGCGAGGAACATCACCTTACCTGCGTCTCGGCTGCTATGCGGAAGGAAGGAGGTGGGTGGGATGTTTACGTCCTGTTCATTTCCGCCCCTCCGCTCCTATTGCGCGCCTGCCGTATGACGCTGCATGACCCGCCCCCTTAGGAAGGAGGCGGTTCGCCGGCCAGAGTGACGTCGCAGGGCAGGTAAGTGCATGTGAAGCTGCCGTAGCGATAATGTTCGCTACGGCAGCAATCACAAGATATCGCTGCTGCAACGTGGGCGGGGACTATCACGCTCGGCATCGCAGCATCGGCTTGCGATGTCGTAGTGTGCAAAGTACCCCTAAGCCTTGCAGGAACTGCTCCACCAGCATCTTGTTCCCCTCTGGCTCTCCAATATCGTTGGTCAGTCTCAGGGTCCGCAGCGCTGCTTGTAACTTTAAAGCGTAATCCCTAATGCTGTCTTGGGGCCGTTGCTTGCAGCTGTAGAATTTCATCCTCAGCTCCGCTTCAGTGTGGGTGTCAAAAGCAGCTTCCCGTCTTCTGAAAATGGCGGGTACTGAGATCTGATCCGCCTCAGTCCAGGTCTCCACTTCCAATTCAGCAGCGCCGGTTAACTGCCCGAGCACTACAGGCATCCGGTTAGTTGCATATATATGTTACATATCAAGTACGTTACATATTTTCCTTTTGAATCCCTGCAACGCGTCTGGGCGACCATCATACTGCGGTAGCCAGACAGCGCCCAGCACATAGGGCAAGGTTATTGACATTATGGGAACAACCGCCTCGGGTCCCGATGCCGCCACTCCTGCGGTCGGGGCGGCGTCCGCCGCACTAGCGTTACCCTGGTCGGGTGGAGGCAGCGCTGCCACACTTCCATCTTCTGGCGCCGACATGTTCGCACGCTCCCTTGGTTTTCACTCAGCACTCTTTCGCGCGCTGTGGCCCTCTGGAAACTTCCGGTTCCAGCCTCATACTCGGGACGAAGGGCGGGGCTTCCACTTTGCGCGCTTTCACGGGTAAGATGGCATTTTGGTGCGAAAAGATGGCGGAAAATGGCGGAATTGGCGGGAAGAGGAATCTTGACTCGCGGTTTTCGGCTCTAAGGCGCACGTCACCCAGGTAAGTGGGTCCTGCTCGGATCCTGTTCGTGAAGCCAAAGTTTCCAGGGTGTGCCGCCCCCGCATCAGCAGCAGGGCTGCTCGTATCCGGATCCACGGTGGCTCGAGGGATCTCCGGACCCGGGGGTCGGGGTCGCATGGCCACTCGGAATAAAAAGGGGGGAATATTTACAAGGGAGGATGTGGAAAGTTCGTGACACCACCCGTGGTGTGTGGTAAGGTGGAGTACCACCGCTGCAGTTGGGAGTACCCGGTGGCGATAGTGGGGGCAGCCTGGTGTTTAACCCCTCCACGGGTATGGGGAATGCCCCGGTACCTGATGAGGGAGACGGGGAGGTGCCATTTGGGCGGTATGGGTCACTTATGTACTCACTCAGTCCAATAACGCTGACACCGACAACTGTGGTAAACCAAAGTTCTTGACTCCTCTGCCAATTGGAGGGAGCACGTCTGGATCCCTGGTCCATTGGTGTTGCCTGTTAGCTTGTGACCTTTTCTTGGCACCTTTTCTTCTAACTCGTTCCTTTAGCATAAAACTAGTCGGGTCCCGCTCACCAGTGTAGCTAACTGGGTGAGCTTGCTTTCAGGGTTCACGCTTGGGATTTTCTGGACTATGTAGTGGGAAAGTCCTATCGCCCTCGTTGCGCTAGTACCCCGATTTTGGAGCGGGTGGAGAACGGATCTTGAAGGCTCCGTCCTCGTCAGGTAAATTGACAGGATGCCTGAAGCTACTTCCTGACCTAGGGTCCACGTACCCCGTCGTGCCCTGGCCCCTGCCTGGTGAAGGCACAAGGCCGCCGGCTGTCCTCCTCGACAGTCCGTGCCCCTAGTCATGATCCCCTGCGACCGGGGTCCTACCAGGCCTAGACCAACGTCTGCTACCTAGTAGTACCAAGGAGCCCAGCTCCTGACCTCTCCTCTCGAGAGTCACCACTCAACTGAACTGCTCCTGACACTCCTGACCTCCCCTTAACCAACCCCTCAAGTGGACGACCCTATTCCCTTCAGGCTGTCCACTGGTGTGTGGAGGGTGTGGTGCAGAGTGTTCCTAGGATTTTGATTAGCTTGTTTTTGGCAACACCAAAGGTCAG
The DNA here is from genome assembly GCF_048569485.1 of Anomaloglossus baeobatrachus. NCBI lineage: Eukaryota > Metazoa > Chordata > Amphibia > Anura > Aromobatidae > Anomaloglossus > Anomaloglossus baeobatrachus. The sequence goes on from NC_134353.1 coordinate 477,169,525, forward strand.
GGACCCGTAACCAATGAGGAGGTGGATACTGTGCAGAAGGGCAGAGTGCACAATACCCTGTGACGACCTGATAGGCCATGGCATCACATATAGATAATAGACCATATAGAATAGATAATAAGAAAGAACAAATAGAATAGATAGAAAGAAATAACAGAATAGCTTGATAGAGGGATAGCTAGCTTGGCCAGCTGTTGTTTTTTTTTTTTAAATTTTGTTAAAAAAAATGACGTGTCCCCCCATTTTTCATATTCAGTGCAGGTACAGGAGCAGCTGCAGGCTGCAACCCTCAGCTGTGTGCTGTACCTTAGGAAAGGAAAAATTAACTCCGGCACACTGTATAATTTCCCAAAAGGATTTACGGACACACGTTTATTTAATCTTGATCTTATTCTTAATTGGTGTGAAAAACAAGTGCTGTACAAAAAAGAGAGTCCGCCAGAACACAACATTTCGGCCTATTGGCCTTCATCGGGTCAGACTATCTGAATAGGGTGTTACATACATAACAGAGAAACAAAAGAACATAGATCAGTGTGAGAATATGGACAAAAATGCATATAATATTAACAATAGTATACAATATCAAAGTAAATCATATGAGGAGGATACAACATAGATTCATAAGTCAAAACCACAAGCCCATTCAGCAATGTAAAAAGGTTTGTTTGAGGCCTGCAACACACATCCGTGTTTCCGGTACGTGTTTGGTACGTATTTGCACGGAGACACGGAGACCAATGTTACTCTATGGTAGATGGCACACACACGTAAAATCACAGGGAACGTGTGTCCGTGTGGTAAGTGCGTGTGTGACGCCCTGGGCAAGCCAGGGGTCACAGGTCATCACACCACCACACCCTACACCCCAGTTAGGCACACACAGCTAACCCAAAAATCCTTGTTGCCTTCCTCCAGGAGCTGGTGTTCACACCAGGGGGTGGGCCAGGCGGTTGGCTCCGCCCACCGAGGAGTTCACAGCTCTGGAGGCGGGAAAATCAGGCAGTCCAGCTAGGGACGGAAAGGAGTAAAAAAGCAGATCAGCTTAGGAAGTGAAGTGGTAGAGGAGCTTAGGAGAGAAGCTGAAGTAAAGTAAAAAGTGACAGTTTGCAAAGCCTGAAGTTGGTCCGGCTGTGTGCCCGGACCGTGACAGCAAGGTCAGCAGACGGCGGTGACTGTCTGGAGGGGTGATTGCTCGGAGGTTGCTGGAAGGACCGCAGACGGGTGGTGACCCGGCAGTCTGGAGCAGTATACGAAGAACAGTCAGCACCAGGGCAGGGGCCTCTCGGACCCCGGCAAGGCTAGGAGTCGCCATAATTTGCCGAATCCGTCAGTGAAGGGGACGTCTGTCTCCAAACAACCAAGTCCCGATTGAAGGCAACAGTCCAACCGGGGTAGAGAGACACCGCCACCGCCAAGGCACCAGTTTCTCAGGGCCAGCGCCTGCGGGCAAAGTAGGGCTCCTCCGGCCCATATCCAAGCCGGGGAGCGGGTTACCGGTGGGAACCCATCGCAACCATCATCAACATAGGTGCAGGACAGAGGGACCGTCACCGTCACCTTCTGGGGAAAGCAAGTGCAGCCGTCCGTGGGAACCGTCTTTCCAGCCGTGTGGTTTACCGAGAACTGTGTCACCGTCTCAGGCTGAGTGAGTACCACAGTGCCGCAAGGCACAGCGCTGCCCCGCGTCCCTGCGTCCACCAGGCCCTGCATCTCCCACCTCATCACTGGGCCCCGGGATCACCAACCCCTACCCACGGAGGGTCAACACAACAACTTGCTGCTTCACACCATCACTCCCGGGATCCCCATACAGAGCAGCGGTGGTGTCAACAAATCACCACAACCGTGGGTGGCGTCACGGACAATAGACTATATCCCAAAACCCAATCCCCTTTCACTCACGGGCGAGGAGCGCCGCTCGAGACCCCCGGGATCCGGCCCCCCCGCTCGAGCCACCACTGAGCAGCAGCAGCCGGACCCGAGCAGAGGGGTGAGCGCAGTGCTAACACCCTCCTCCCCGCCCGCGACACGTGTGTGCAGTTTTCTACTCTGACGACATGTCCGTTTTTGGCTGGCAGCACGCAGGCACGGACCCGCTATAGTCTATGGGTCCGTGCCTGCACGTACCGCACACGGAGTATGTCCGTGTTCAGCACGTTTCGTCCGTGTACGTTTTTAAACGAGCGATCTTTTTTTTTTTTTTTATTAAATCAGTCTACTTACCTTTTTTTCTGCTGTTCTCAGTCATACATACATTGGCGCTCGGTCTTTTTCTTCCCCCGGCTCATACTTCCAATCCCCGATCACCAGCGCGGCGAGGAACAGCTGTGCAGAGAATATGCGGCAACAATTACTTTGAAAATGACGGCCACTCATTAATCAATCTCGTATTCCCTGCTTTCCCGCCCACAGGCGCCTATGATTGGTGGCAGTCAGATATGCCCCCCACGCTGAGTGACAGCTGTCTCACTGCACCCAATCACAGTAGCCAGTGGGTGTGTCTATACTGTGCAGTAAAATAAATAAATAAATAATTATAAAAACCGGCGTGCGGTCCCCCCCATTTTAACACCAGCCAGATAAAGCTAGTAGTTTGAACTAAGTGTAAGTTCAAAAATTGTGCTATCAAAGTATATAGCGGATATACAACATACCTAGAAGAGTCGGCATGGACTCAAAGGTTCAAAAAATTATTATCTCAATGGTGAGCTTAAGGCAACTGTTGAAAAAGAGAATACAAGTATGTCACATTAAAGACAAAGAATGCCATAAAGTGTAAGGTCAATAAAGTAATACCTACAGGCAGAGAACATGCTGAGATCTTGCCTGAATATAATGTAGTCGATATGTGATACTGTATGGCTGGTAGCGGCGCAAGCTAGGTGAGAGGCTGACACGGAAAGCCAGAGGTCCTCTATAAAAGGAGAGAAAAGACAGTGTGCAGTATTGTTAGGAGGGCCGTCATAGACTATAGGTAAGAAGAGATAAAGCAAAAAGCTATGGGACTATAAAATGTAAAACCTACAGGTTGTTACCTAAAAGTACATAAGCCAAACTACTCAAACAGGTGAAGAGGACGGGTAACAATCCCAGGGCTTACTTCAATGAGAGCAAAAAGGATCTATGAGAGTAAGTTGTGAAAGAGGATGTTTTTTTATCTTTTATTCCAAATAAAGTATTTTTCGGGTATATTGTTTATTTACTTTCACTTACAGGTTAATCATTGTGGATGTCTCATAGACGCCTGCCATGATTAACCTAGGACTTAGTGGCAGCTATGGGCTGCTGCCATTAACTCCTTATTACCCCGATTGCCACCACACCAGGGCAATTCGGGATGAGCCGGGTAGAGTTCCGGAACGGTCGCATCTAATGGATGCGACAATTCCGGGTGGCTGCTGGCTGATATTGTTAGGCTGGGGGGCTCCCCAAAACGTGGGCTCCCCATCCTGAGAATACCATCCTTCAGCCATGTGGCTTTATCTTGGCTGGTATCCAAATTGGGGGGGACCGTACGCCGTTTTTTTTAAATGATTTATATATTTATTGTACGATATAGACCCACCCACCAGTGGCTGTGATTGGTTGCAGTGAGACAGCTGTCACTCAGCAAGGGGGCGTGTCTGACTGCAACCAATCATAGGCGTTGAGGAAGCAGGGAATACGAGATGGAATAATGGGCAGCCGGCATTTCCAAAAGAGAAGTCGCCAGAGCAATGTGACAGCTGTGCAGCGCTGCGCCGGTGATCGGTGAGTATGAGAGAGGGAGAAAGAGACCGACAGACAGAGAGAGAGGGACTAGGAATGCTTTTAATGATTTAGAACATTCTGCTGGACATCTGAGCATGCTCAGTAGAACGTGACGGAATCCTGCACTGGAATCCATCGCCAAACACATGGCGACGGAATACAGCACCATACACATTGTTTATGCCTCTTAATGGATCCCGACGGAATCCTGCGGAGTGCTTTTTTTTACAACAACAAATACCGCTACATTCAGCGTTCCTTCCGCCCGACTGGCACTGACAGTCACCGACAAAACAACTGATGCCCCGCGGGGCGGATGCAACGCAAGACCATCCGTTGAAATCCACCCTTAATAGAAGCCTATGAGGAATAAACAGATTCCTGCAACGGTTACCGTAATTCCTCAAAGCGCCGGATTGCAACGGATGCCGTTCAACGGAAGTGTGAAAGTGCCCTTAAGCCCCGACCCACAGGAGGCCCCAAAGCGCAGGTCAGTGACCCAACTACGCCACAGAGACACAGAGGGACGGGGACCGGAGGAGATGCAGCTGCGGCATCGTAGGGCTTCCCCGCACCACAGAGACACAAAGAGGGACGGGGACAGGAGGAGACGCAGCTGCGGCACACTAGGAACCCAGCACTCTGGGACGCAGCTCTCCTACTAACTAACGATAAATACAGGGGAAGCACATGGCTACTTAAAGATTAACACTGCTATGAATGTTAAGGAACCGCTCATTACTATTCATGAGCCGCTCATTACTAGTCAACTCATGAGCGGCTACTTAACATTCACTGTAGTGTTAATATTTAAGTAGCCATGTGTTTCCCCTGCATTCATCGGTGGTTAGTGGGAGAGCTGCATCCCGGAGTGCTCATAAGCCAATAATTACTATTCATGGCCAGCGGGAAATGAAGCCACACACACACAACCACTCCCACACAGCCCAACCAAACACACACACACCGGCACACACAAACCACCACGCACACACACACAACCCCGCTCATATCAAACACCACCCACAGACACATATCAAACACAGACACCCACATACCAGGATGGGGGCCATACAAGGATGGAGACTATACCAGGATGGGACACAGACCAGGAGGCTGCATACACAAGGATCCTGTCTATACCACAATGAGGGCACATATCTAGAATACCCAATGCGTTAGAATCGGGCCACCATCTAGAATATATATAATATTACTCAATGTAAGCTCTTTTTGCTGCTTAACCGATAGGATTACAATACGCACCCTTGGCCTTGAGCCAGGAGGTTGCTTTTATTATTCTGTGCACTTCCTCAATAAATCATAATTCTGCTTTGATCATGACTGGTGGTCTTTGGACTGTGTAGAGATATATTGCATGCAATATGACCTTTAACTTGTATTTTGGGATGCAGGTCTCAAGAAGATAGATGAGTATCATGTGAATGGCATCAACCTAAATTCTTCCCATATCAGAGACAGAGTAACCGACAGAGAGAGACAGACAGAGAGAGTCAGAGCAAGACAGCGAGAAACAGAGAGACAGATAGAGACAAAGAAAGACAGAGTCAGACAGAGAGATAGAGAAAGAGAGACAGAGAGAGAGAGGCAGACAAGGAGACAGACAGACAGAGAAAAACAGACAGTCAGACAGAAAGACAGAGATGGACAGATAAAGAGACAGACAGAGAGACAGAGACACAGAATGAGACAGAGAAAGAGAGACAAAGAGAGGGAGACAGACAAACAGAGGGAGACAGGCAGACAAAGAGGGAGAGTGAGAGAGAGGGAGAGTTGGAGAGCGACAGAGAGACACTTAAGGGTGCTTTACACGCTGCGACATCGCTACCGATATATCGTCGGGGTCACGTCGTTAGTGACACAAATCCGGTGCCGGTAGCGACATCGCAGTGTGTGACACCAAGGAGCGACAATCAACGATCGCAAAATCGTCCAAAGACGGTGATCGTTGACACGTCGCTCCTTTCCTTAATATCGTTGCTGCTGCAGGTACGATGTTGTTTGTCGTTCCTGCGGCAACACACATCGCTATGTGTGACACCGTAGGAATGACAAACATCTCCTTACCTGCGTCCACCGGCAATGAGGAAGGAAGGAGGTGGGCGACATGTTCCAGCCGCTCATCTCCGCCCTTCCGCTTCTATTAGACGGCCGCTTAGTGACGTCGCTGTGACGCCGAACGCACCTCCCCCTTGAAGGAGGGATTGTTCAGCGGACCGCTGAACAATCCCTCCTTCAAGGGGGAGGTGCGTTCGGCGTCACAGCAACGTTGCTGCACAGGTATGTGCATGTGACACTGCTGTAGCGATAATGTTCGCTACGGCAGCGATCACCAAATGTCGCATGTACGACAGGGGCGGGTGCTATCGCGCTCGACATCGCTAGCTATTGCTAGCGATGTCGCAGTGTGTAAAGCACCCTTTAGTTACTATCCTGGGCAATGCTGCATACTAGAGCTAGTAAGTTTATAATGTTCATTCTTTTTGTTCATTCCTTTTTGTACATCCCTCTTTCCTGGGTATTTTGGGAGTGGTAGTTTTGCCATATTTGGAGTGCTTCAATTTGGAAAGTATATAAAATAAAAATTGTATCAGTAATGTCCCTTGATCCATAACAGATCATTTATGTGGCATTGTTTCCACATATGCACTTTTTGTACTTTTCATATTAGTGAGTTAAAAGGGGTTTTCTGCTACTATGAAAAAAGGTGGTTCACTACTCTGTAGTAGTGACCACATCCTTGTAAAACTGATAGGGAAGGCTTTTTCCAAATACCTTGATTAGCCAATTCTGCCTGTGAGTGGCACTATTGTGGACCGCTTATCCACATGAAATGACCCCCAGGGCTCCATGACCTCTGGGATCCGGTGATGCCACGTCACCTTCCAGTTGACCTGACATCACTGAGGCCTGCCCCAGTTTTCCTGAGTGATTGGGCTGTGGATGGAGTTTCACCGCTCATCACAGCCCAGCGTCACAGCACACCATGTCGCGCGCACTCCCCTTCACTGTAGAGTGCCGCAAGCAGGAGCGATGTTTGGCTGTGACGAGTGGTGAAACTCCGTCCACAGTGCAGCCACTCAGGAAGACTGGGGCAGGCTATGGCAATGCCAGGTCAACTGGAAGTTGATGTGACATCACTGGATCCCAGAGGTCATGGAGACCCAGGGGTCACTTCATGGGGATGAGCGGACCGCGATCTTGCCGCTCAAAGGCAGAATTGGCTGATCAAGGTATTTAGAAAGAGCCTTCCGTATTAGTGATGGACCCCCATGGTCATGATCGGGAGCCTCGTCTGATCATTTTGTAAAGATCGGGATCGATATAACATGATCTTGCATCTGATCACTGATCTCGGGCTTTACAGTTATGGAATGGGGTGGGGGTGTGGGGTGGCTGTAAAATAAAGAATATAGTTAATAATAAACATTGTCATTATACTTACAGGTCCCGCAACGCTTCCTGCAGACTCTGTCTCCCGGCTGCTTTTGCTTCTGAATCCAATCATTGCTGTGTCCCCGGGTTAAAGGACCTTCCGTGACGTCATGGCCATGTGACCAGTCAGGTGGGAGTGTTGTATTACCTCGTTGGTTACAGACTGGTCACATGACTATGACGTCATCGAAGATCCTGCTGTTAACTGAACTTTGTCACTGTGGTGTGTTGCATCACGGTGCACAATCTCCCGACAGCAGCGAGTCAGCTGCATATATTTCCATGCAGCCGAGTGTGCTTCTGTCCGGAGAATGTCAGGATTTGCGTGCTGAGGCATTGTGACATGCAAGTGCAACCATACCCTCACTGTCAGCTCTGCTACATCGCTCTGTACAGAGCGATGTAGCAGAGCTGACAATGCTCTCTCTGCTTCTCACTGTGTATAGACTGTGTCTGTACAGAGTGATGAAGCTGACATTGCTGTCCCTGTGGATTACATTGGACTAAGGAGTTTTTTTTATAATAAAGATGGAGTCTAGATGTTTTTTTTTGCTTTATTTCTAATAAAAAAAATTCTCTATGTTGTGTTTTTTTTACTGTTTATTAGAAATTAATGGTAGGCATGTCTAATTTGGCGTGACACCATTAATTTTGGGTTTAGTATCAGCTGAGAATACAAAATTGATATTAACCCCTTTATTATCCAGCGTGCCACCGCATTAGGGCCGCTGGACGAGCAGGTTAAAGCGCCTGGAGATGGTGCTAAGAAACAATGCACCATTTCCAGGGGTGGCCGCGAGCTGCCGAGAATCCCAGCCCCCAGCTGACTAGTTTTACCTGACTGGCGATCAAAATACAGTGGGAGCCTACGCATTTTTTTTAATTATTTTTTTAAATGATTTAAAAAAAATAAATAAATAATGGGCTTCTCTGTATTTTGATCGCCAGTTAAGGTAAAGCCAGGCAGATGGGGGTGGCAGCCCGTAGCTGTCTGCTTTATTCGCTGAGAATAAAAAATACCACGGAGCGCTACGTCATTTTTTAAAACTATTTATTTTCATACAACTATATATATATATATATATATATATACAGCAATATATATATATACTAGAAGGTGGCCCGATTCTACGCATCGGGTATTCTAGAATTTACGTATTGTGTAGTTCATGTATGATTTTTGTTATATATATATATGTTGTGTGTAGTTACCAAGTGTTTGTGTAGGCGCTGTACATGTTCTGGGTGTTGTCTGGGTGTGACGGGGGTGAGAGCGGTGTTGTATGTGTGTTGCGTTGTTTGTGGAGCGCTGTGTGTCTGTAGCGTTGTGTGTTGCGCGGTTTGTGTGTGTGTGGTGTGTTTTGGGGGGAGGTATGTTTTGTGCAATGTGTGTGTTGTGCGGTATGTGCGTATATTTGTGTGTGCCGCGGTGTTTGTGTGTTGGGTGTTGTGTGTGTGCAGCGTTGTCTGTGTGTGTAGGTGTCTGTGTAGGGCAGTTGTTTGTGGTTCCCAGTGTGTGTGTGTGTGTGTGGTGTGTTGTGCACTTCCCATCGTGCTCCATCCGCCATGCTGCGCACTCCCAAACGTGCTCCATCCGCCATGCTTCGCACTCCCAAACGTGCTCCATCCGCCATGCTGCGCACTCCCAAACGTGCTCCATCCGCCATGCTGCGCACTCCCAAACGTGCTCCATCCGCCATGCTGCGCACTCCCAAACGTGCTCCATCCGCCATGCTGCGCACTCCCAAACGTGCTCCATCCGCCATGCTGCGCACTCCCAAACGTGCTCCATCCGCCATGCTGCGCACTCCCAAACGTGCTCCATCCGCCATGCTGCGCACTCCCAAACGTGCTCCATCCGCCATGCTGCGCACTCCCAAACGTGCTCCATCCGCCATGCTGCGCACTCCCAAACGTGCTCCATCCGCCATGCTGCGCACTCCCAAACGTGCTCCATCCGCCATGCTGCGCACTCCCAAACGTGCTCCATTCCCCATGCTGCGCACTCCCAAACGTGCTCCATCCCCCATGCTGCGCACCCCCCATTGTAATCCATCCCCCATGCTGCACCAGCATCAGCCTCTCTACCCGCAGCATCAGCCTTCTGTCCCCAGCATCAGCCCCTCTCTGTCCCCAGCCTCAGCCCCTCTCTGTCCCCAGCCTCAGCCCCTCTCTGTCCCCAGCCTCAGCCCCTCTCTGTCCCCTCCTCTGGCGACACTCACACACACGATCGCATCCACTCACACACACGATCGCATACACTCACACACACCCGATCCCGACACTCACACACACGATCGCATCCACTCACACACACGATCGCATCCACTCACACACACGATCGCATCCACTCACACACACCCGATCCCGACACACACACACCCGATCGCATACACTCACACACACAGACACTGACGATATCGCACATACGCGCTCACAGTCACAACATCCGGAGATACCACATGCTTCTGGCCATGTGATCCTCCGTCAGGTCCTGGAAGGTCACAACAGCACAGTATCGAGGCCGAGAAGCAAGGGATATCGCCGGATGCTGTGAGTGTGTGGATGCGATGTGATGTGTGTGTGAGGTGTGTGTGAGAGTGAGAGTGAGTGTGAGCTTATGTGTGTGTGTGTGTGTGTGCGTGTGGATCTTCCGCCGCTACAGGACCTCGATGCGCTTGTAACCATGCCAACGTATCCCGTCCCCCGCTCGCACGGGAGCCCACACCACTCCCGTGCGAGCGGGGGATGGGGGATGGGGGGGGAGTACAGTACTCACCCCCCCTTAACAGCCGTGTCAGTTCGGGGAATGCGCGGGGGGGGGAGAGGGGGGGGGGAGTACAGTACTCACCTCCGTGACAGCCCTGTCAGTTCGGGGAATGCGCGGGGGGAGGTGGGCGGGGCCAGAGCTAACGTGCGTTGCGTGAGGGGGGCGGGGCGTGGCGTGGCCGAATTGTCAATGCCTGCAGGGTGCCGGGGCGAGAGGCCAATCTGGTGGGGGGGCGGAGGCTGGGCGAGCGGCTGGCCAATCCGTGTGGGGGCGCAGCCTGGGCGAGCGGCCAATCGGTGTGGGGGGGCGGGGCCATGGCGAGCCCAGCGGCCAATCAGCTTTGTGTCACCGTAAGGACATGTCACGGTGACACTGTCACGGTGACACAATTTTGGAGCATGACAGACAGACAGACAGACAGAATAAGGCAATTATATATATAGATATATATATATATATATATACACTGTATATATATATATATATACGGCATATATATATATATATATATATAGAGAGAGAGAGAGAGAGGGGAGCCAGCACGATCTGAAAATGGCATGCATCATATAAAAAGTGCAAATTCACAGATTTATTCCAACTGTACTGTAATATAAATGAGATTTTTAGCAAATAATTGATCAATTCTTTGAGCCACCCCTGCCAACGTCACGGCAAATCTCAATAGGGGGGTCCTACTCTATATTCTGTATTTCATGTGCCATGCGGCCTCCTAGATAAAGTTAAAAGCAGAACCATAATGGAGCACACATACCTGTAACCTGTATATATAACCGCTTCTATGTTGCAAAAGAGGCAATTGTGGATAGAGGCCAGCCCAGGTCCCAGCATGTGGAGCAAGCTCTACACATACCAGGACTATATCAGAACTGACCCTCCCAGTGCCAGAGAGCAACCATTGATAAAGGCGGACCAGATCCAAGTATGGTGCTTAATTAGCAATGCCTGTGGAAAGGGTGAGGCAACCGAATGTGTACAGCTACCAACAGGAGGAATATATTGCAAACCAAGATCAGGCGTGCATAGCATGGTGGTGACCAGCCACCAGACATTTGTAGCATAACTACAACCAAACAGAGAGAGAGGGGAGCCAGCACGATCTGAAAATGGCATGCATCATATAAAAAGTGCAAATTCACAGATTTATTCCAACTGTACTGTAATATAAGTGAGATTTTTAGCAAATAATTGATCAATTCTTTGAGCCACCCCTGCCAACGTCACGGCAAATCTCAATAGGGGGGTCCTACTCTATATTCTGTATTTCATGTGCCATGCGGCCTCCTAGATAAAGTTAAAAGCAGAACCATAATGGAGCACACATACCTGTAACCTGTATATATAACCGCTTCTATGTTGCAAAAGAGGCAATTGTGGATAGAGGCCAGCCCAGGTCCCAGCATGTGGAGCAAGCTCTACACATACCAGGACTATATCAGAACTGACCCTCCCACTGCCAGAGAGCAACCATTGATAAAGGCGGACCAGATCCAAGTATGGTGCTTAATTAGCAATGCCTGTGGAAAGGGTGAGGCAACCGAATGTGTACAGCTACCAACAGGAGGAATATATTGCAAACCAAGATCAGGCGTGCATAGCATGGTGGTGACCAGCCACCAGACATTTGTAGCATAACTACAACCAAACAGAGAGAGAGGGGAGCCAGCACGATCTGAAAATGGCATGCATCATATAAAAAGTGCAAATTCACAGATTTATTCCAACTGTACTGTAATATAAATGAGATTTTTAGCAAATAATTGATCAATTCTTTGAGCCACCCCTGCCAACGTCACGGCAAATCTCAATAGGGGGGTCCTACTCTATATTCTGTATTTCATGTGCCATGCGGCCTCCTAGATAAAGTTAAAAGCAGAACCATAATGGAGCACACATACCTGTAACCTGTATATATAACCGCTTCTATGTTGCAAAAGAGGCAATTGTGGATAGAGGCCAGCCCAGGTCCCAGCATGTGGAGCAAGCTCTACACATACCAGGACTATATCAGAACTGACCCTCCCAGTGCCAGAGAGCAACCATTGATAAAGGCGGACCAGATCCAAGTATGGTGCTTAATTAGCAATGCCTGTGGAAAGGGTGAGGCAACCGAATGTGTACAGCTACCAACAGGAGGAATATATTGCAAACCAAGATCAGGCGTGCATAGCATGGTGGTGACCAGCCACCAGACATTTGTAGCATAACTACAACCAAACAGAGAGAGAGGGGAGCCAGCACGATCTGAAAATGGCATGCATCATATAAAAAGTGCAAATTCACAGATTTATTCCAACTGTACTGTAATATAAATGAGATTTTTAGCAAATAATTGATCAATTCTTTGAGCCACCCCTGCCAACGTCACGGCAAATCTCAATAGGGGGGTCCTACTCTATATTCTGTATTTCATGTGCCATGCGGCCTCCTAGATAAAGTTAAAAGCAGAACCATAATGGAGCACACATACCTGTAACCTGTATATATAACCGCTTCTATGTTGCAAAAGAGGCAATTGTGGATAGAGGCCAGCCCAGGTCCCAGCATGTGGAGCAAGCTCTACACATACCAGGACTATATCAGAACTGACCCTCCCAGTGCCAGAGAGCAACCATTCATAAAGGCGGACCAGATCCAAGTATGGTGCTTAATTAGCAATGCCTGTGGAAAGGGTGAGGCAACCGAAGGCCGCATGGCACATGAAATACAGAATATAGAGTAGGACCCCCCTATTGAGATTTGCCGTGACGTTGGCAGGGGTGGCTCAACAAATTGATCAATTATTTGCTAAAAATCTCATTTTTTTATTATAGTACAGTTGGAATAAATCTGTGAATTTTCACTTTTTATATGATGCATGCCAATTTCAGATCGTGCTGGTTCCCTTTTTTTCTCTGTTTTGACCGTAGTTATGCTACAATTCTGGTGACTGACCATCACTATACCATGCACGCCTGATTTTGGTTTGCAATGTATTCCTCCTGTTGGTAGCTGTTCAGATTCAGTTACCTCACCCCTTTCCACAGGCAATGCTAATTAAGCACCATTCTTGGATCTGGTCCGCCTTTATCAATGGTTGCTGTTTGGCACTGGGAGGATCAGTTCTGATATAGTCCTGGTATGTGTAGAGCTTGCTCCACATGCTGGGACCTGGGCTGGTCTCTATCCACAATTGCCTTTTTTGCAACATGGAAGCGGCTATATACAGGTTACAGGTATGTGTGCTCCATTATGGTTCTGCTTTTAACTTTATCTAGGAGGCCGCATGGCACATGAAATACAGAATATAGAGTAGGACCCCCCTATTGAGATTTGCCGTGACGTTGGCAGGGGTGGCTCAAAAAATTGATCAATTATTTGCTAAAAATCTCATTTTTTTATTATAGTACAGTTGGAATAAATCTGTGAATTTTCACTTTTTATATGATGCATGCCAATTTCAGATTGTGCTGGTTCCCTTTTTTTCTCTGTTTTGACCGTAGTTATGCTACAATTCTGGTGACTGACCATCACCATACCATGCACGCCTGATTTTGGTTTGCAATGTATTCCTCCTGTTGGTAGCTGTTCAGATTCAGTTACCTCACCCCTTTCCACAGGCAATGCTAATTAAGCACCATTCTTGGATCTGGTCCGCCTTTATCAATGGTTGCTGTTTGGCACTGGGAGGATCAGTTGTGATATAGTCCTGGTATGTGTGGAGCTTGCTCCACATGCTGGGACCTGGGCTGGTCTCTATCCACAATTGCCTTTTTTGCAACATGGAAGCGGCTATATACAGGTTACAGGTATGTGTGCTCCATTATGGTTCTGCTTTTAACTTTATCTAGGAGGCCGCATGGCACATGAAATACAGAATATAGAGTAGGACCCCCCTATTGAGATTTGCTGTGACGTTGGCAGGGGTGGCTCAAAGAATTGATCAATTATTTGCTAAAAATCTCATTTTTTTATTATAGTACAGTTGGAATAAATCTGTGAATTTTCACTTTTTATATGATGCATGCCAATTTCAGATCGTGCTGGTTCCCCTTTTTTTCCCCATATTTATATATATATATGTATCGCTCTGGCAAAAATTAAGAGACCACTGCAAAATTGTCAGTTTCTCTGATTTTTCTCTTACAAACTAGTGTTTTCAGAAAATAAATAGATAATTTTTTGCTTGGAAATTCGGAGACATGTTGTCAGTAGTTTATGGATTACAGTAAGACATATTAAGGAGCCAACATTTAGGAAAGGTAGTGTAAAGATAATATAGCAATATGCTGAGATCAAAATATAATGAGACTGTATTTATGGATGGGCAAAATAATATGGTTATTGTATAATATTGTTTCTCAAGGGAGAAAGGCGGTAGATGCTGAAATGTACGTCGGGAGAGCGGGGGCTCCTCAGCACAGCCAGGTAAAGTTTTGTACTATGTAATTATCACATAGTGACAGGCACTTGGACTATAACTTGGTGATTTGGTTGCCATCCTCAATTTACAGGTTATATTTACGTGTTCACATGAACATACCTTTATTGGAGATCTGTGATTGGCAACCTGAGCACCATGTCCTTTTTTTTTCGGGATTGTGCAATAAGGTGCAATCTATGTCATTGGTGTAATATAATTACAATTTTATCATTTTTTTGATAGATTTTGTTATTGGATTTGGGATATATGTGCAATATGAGCTATATGGTTAATTGATGCATTATATTTATACCTCGTTTTGTAATTTCTGATTGGCAGCTTATGTTTACGGTTCACATATGCTAAGGGAAAGTAAAATAGTACATGGTTAGTGTTATAAACTGTGGTATACTTAACCAGACTTATCTATTACCTACTGTTTTTCTAGTTTATTAATTATATAATAACCATATTATTTTGCCCATCCATAAATACAGTCTCATTATATTTTGATATCAGCATATTGTTATATTATCCTTACACTACCCATCCTAAATGTTTGACTCCTTAATAACTATATTGATATGTAATTCTAACTAATTGTCTTGCTGTAATCCATAATTTACTATGTAATCACGCTGACATTGCTGATGGTTCTTTTCCCCTGTTATTTTTGTTGTTTACCACACTGTTGGTTCCCTTCCACCTTATTAAATATCAGTACAATGTTTAACTTTGATGTATTTTCAATAAAATTGTTTTTAATTATTGATCGTGGTACGCTTTTTTCCTGTTGAACAATTATGCCTTGGTGTAGATTCTTCTACTGTCCTTTTCTATTGGTTAATTTAATTTGAAGCAGTGTTTCCTGTACAGAGCGATGTAGCAGTGTTGACAGTGAGGGTATGATTGCAATTGTGTGTCGCAATGCATCACCCCGCAAAGCCTGACACTCTCCGGACAGGAGCGCCTCAGCTGCATGGATATGCATATGCATATGCAACTGACCCGCTGCTGTTGGGAGATTGTGTGCTGTGAAGTGATGGATAGGACCTGTGATGACATCATAGCCATATGACCAGTCTGTAAGCCAATGTCTGTACAACATTCATACCAGACTGGTCACATAGCTATGACATCATGCAAGGTCCTTTAGGCAGTGGTGCTTACCGGGTGCACAGCAATGATCGGACACGGAAGCAGCGGCCAGGACATAGCGAGTCTGCAGGATGTGTCGTGGGACCTGTAAGTAATATCATAATGTTTTTTAATAATGTGCATTTTTTTGTTTTTTGACAGCCTCTGGACCGATCTGTAACACGAGCTTCCCAGGAAAGCTTGTGATCGGGATCATGTACACGATCACTATGTGATCGATATGATCCCCAATCTTTACAGTTTGGTATCGCCCATCACTGTTCCCTATCAGTTTTATAGAGATGTGGTCACTATTGCAGAGTAGTTAACCACCTCTTTAAAGGGTACAGGGCTCTGCCACTTGAATTACATTACTATCTATAGGAAGGGAACATGATGTAACTACTGCCGACTTCATATTCCTTCAGAACAGTTTCTTAGGCCTTGTGCGCACTAGACGAAATTTCCCGCGGATTACCTGCGGATTTGCTGCATGTTTCGCTGCAGAAAATGTTCATCCATTATGCGACAGTCCCGGAGTGTCCCCGGCTCTTCCAGATTGCTGTGATGCGGTGGCAATCAAGGAAATAATGAGTTAATGTCAGCGGATCGCTGCCACTAAGTCCAGGCTTAACCATGGCAGCATCTATGAGACAGCTTACATGATTAACCCATAAGTACTGTAAAGTGAATAAACACACACCATGAAAAATCTTTTATTTTAAATAAAATAGCAAAAAAGCCCCTCTTTCACCCCTTTAGTAACCCCTCCCAACACACAGCTCCGGCGTAATCCACACAGGTCCCACGATGCTTGCAGATTGCTGCAGCCGCGTCTGACACATATGCAGCCTCGTAACGAGGATGCAGGGGTAACCACAGGTCATTTCTCACGGTCGGTAATGTGAACACATTACCGTTCGTGAGAACTGCAGTGTGTCCTCAGAGGGACTCTATCTATTGATTATCTATCTATCTATCTATCTCAGAAGGAAATTACCTTTTTTTTTTCTTCAATGTGCTTTATTGCATTGAATGCATTAAAACACATGTACCAACCTGCGGAAAAAACGCACGAAACCGCATGCGGATTTCGGTGCTTTTTTTTGCGTTTTTTTCCGCGGGTGCAGAAATCTTTCAGAGCCTGCGGAATTTTCTTAAGAAAATTCCTTTTTCTAGTGCGCACAGGGCCTTAGGGGCACTTCGCACACTACGACATCGCAAGCCGATGCTTGCGATGCCGAGCGCGATAGTCCCCGCCCCCGTCGCAGCTGCAATATCTTGTGATAGCTGCCGTAGCGAACATTATCGCTATGGCAGCTTCACATGCACTCACCTGCCCTGCGACGTTGCTCTGGCCGGCGACCCGCCTCCTTATTAAGGGGGCGGGTCGTGCGGCGTCATAGCAACGTCACACGGCAGGCGGCAAATAGAAGTGGAGGGGCGGAGATGAGCGGGACGTAAACATCCCACCCACCTCCGTCCTTCCGCATAGCCGGCGTGAGCCGCAGGACGCAGGTAGGAGATGTTCATCGCTCCTGCGGCTTCACACACAGCGATGTGTGCTGCCGCAGGAACGAGGAACAACATCGTAACATCGGTTCTTCCGAAATTATGGAAATGACCAACGCTACACCGATGATACGATTTGGACGCTTTTGCGCTCGTTAATCGTATCATAAAGGATTTACACACTGTAACGGGGTGCCAGGGGTGCCTCGGGGATTGTAGTCGTGGCCCCTTTTTCTATCAGGCTTACCCCCGGCTCCGCCGTCACTTTTGGGACAGGGGCTTGTTCTGTGGGGCAGAGTGTGGTGTAAAAGAGCATACTTTCAGCCGCAGGAAGACTCTTCAGGCAGGGATCAGATAAACCAAATGATATCTTTATTGCACAGAGTTTCACAGACAGCTCAATGCACGGCTTTTGCAGCGTACGGTCACAATTCCTGTCCGGGGAAATCTTTCCTTGTCGTCTCCTCTAGTGGGGATGTGCCCGGCTACTCCACTTCACCTAGGCTCCCACTCCGGCTAACACAGACTGGACCCACACCAATTCTGCTTCACCCTTGAGGACACTTCTTCTCTTCTTCCCTTCTTTCTTTCTGCCCACTCAGCTCCATACTCTGCCCCTGGCTGTTCCTTCTCCCCCGTCCCGGAATCAACTGCCTCTCACACACACACACTTCTCCCTTTCCCCTAAGCTGCCAGCTCCTCCTCCCTCCTGCACAGTTTCTATGGGAACAGCCGTCCCACTCGGCCACTGAGGGAACCCAGCTATACAGTGCAATTACAATAAAACATCAACATAAAACATCAACAGCTTTGTCTACCCCAGCAGGGGTATCTTCAGGGGAAACACTGCACCTCTTTGTAAGGGGTCTGCCCACCCCTTACACACACTACGATATCGCCTGCAACGCTGGATGTGCGTCACTTTCAATTTGACCCCACCGATATCGCACCTGCTATGTCGTAGTGTGCAAAGTGCCCCTTACTGTTTCTACTGAAAATGATGGCCCCCACCAATATGCATCCACTGATTGTCCTGAGTGATTATTTTTGTACCCTCTGTTGGATGTTTTGATATGTGTGGGATCTGCTGAAGGGCAACAAATCAACTATTTGTGAGTTAAAGAGAATCTCTCACCAGGTTTTCGCTACTTCTTAGGAGAGCAGCATAATGTAGAGACAGAGACCTTGATTCCGACAATTTATCACTTTAATGCTTCCTGATGATTTTATTAAAAACTTTTATCTACTGCAGATATACCTGTTCTCAGAATGCTGAGCTCTGTATAACCCCATCCACACCACTGACTGACAAATTTCTCTGTACGCTGTGCATAAGTAGAAAGCTGCCAATAAGTAAAGGGTTTGTGATTGGACTATATAGCTGCAGGCCAAGTAGTCCTCTGATAAAACAGTGATTATTATTATTATTATTTTTATTACATTAGGAAACTACAAGAAGCAATCTAGTAAGTCATACTTCTCTGGTATCTTGGTCTCTGTCTACATTATGCTGTTCTCAGATTAGTTGGCAATAACCTGGTTACAGATTACTTTTACAGAGAATCCATAAGCCGGTTTTTACTATTTAATCTGAGAGCAGCATGATGATTCCAGTGACGTGTAACTTACTGGGCTACTTGCTTCAATAAAATCAGTGTTCTATCAACAGGAGATTATCACTAGAGGACTAGTTGTCCTCTTGCTTTCTGTAAGCCCACAACTAAGGGTACCTTCACACTTTAGCGATGCAGCAGCGATCCGACCAGCGATCTGACCTAGTCAGGATCACTGCTGTATCGCTACATGGTCGCTGGTGAGCTGTCAAACAGGCAGATCTCACCAGCGACCAGTGACCAGCCCCCAGCCAGCAGCGACGTGCAAGCGACGCTGCGCTTGCACGGAGCCGGCATCTGGAAGCTGCGGACACTGGTAACTAAGGTAAACATCGGGTATGGTTACCCGATGTTTACATTAGTTACCAGCGCACACTGCTTAGCGCTGGCTCCTTGCTCTCCTAGCTACAGTACACATCGGGTTAATTAACCCGATGTGTAATGCAGCTACATGTGCAGAGAGCAGGGAGCCGCGCACACTGTTTAGCGCTGGCTCCTTGCTCTCCTAGCTGCTGTACACATTGGGTTAATTAACCCGATGTGTAATGCAGCTACATGTGCAGAGAGCCGGAGCCGGCAGCACAGTCAGCGTGAGAGCTGCGGAGGCTGGTAACTAAGGTAAATATCGGGTAACCACCTTGGTTACCCAATGTTTATCTTGGTTAAAGCTTACCGCAGCTGCCAGATGCCGGCTCCTGCTCCCTGCTCGCTTCATTTCGTCGCTCTCTCGCTGTCACACACAGCGATCTGTGTGTCACAGCGGGAGAGCGCCTTTGAAGAAAACGAACCAGGGCTGTGTGTAACGAGCAGCGATCTCGCAGCAGGGGCCAGATCGCTGCTCAGTGTCACACACAGCGAGATCGCTAATGAGGTCACTGCTGCGTCACAAAAAGCGTGACTCAGCAGCGATCCCGGCAGCAAGCTCGCTGTGTGTGAAGCACCCCTAAATGTCAGCTTTTCGCCTATGAAGTGTGTACACAGAAATCTGAGAATCAGTGATTTGGGCAGGGTTATACAGAGCTGAGTATTCAAGGAGCTCATAGATCTGCAGTAGATAAACCAATGATTTGTCTCTGTCTCTTCATCATGCTGATATTAGATGGAGTAGCAAAAACCTGGTGACAGATTCCCTTTAAATGTTGAAGGCTGCCAGCTACATACAGTATAGACCAAAAGTTGGACATACCTCAGTCAAAGAGTTTTCTTTATTTTCAGGACTCTGAAAATTGTAGATTCACACTGAAGGCATCACAACTATGAATTAAAACATGTGGAATGAAATACTTAAAGTGTGAAACAACTGAAAATATGTCTTATATTCTAGGTTCTTCAAAGTAGCCACCTTTTGCTTTCATTACCACTTTGCACACTCTTGGCATTCTCGTGATGAGTTTCAAGAGGTAGTCACCGGAAATGATTTTCCAACAGTCTTGAAGGAGTTCCCAGAGATGCTTAGCACTTGTTTTGCCTTTACTCTGCGGTCCAGCTCATCCCAAACCATCTCGATTGGGTTCAGCTCTGGTGACTGTGGAGGCCAGGTCATCTGGCGTAGCACCCCATCACTCTCCTTCTTTGTCAAATAGCCCTTACACAGCCTGGAGGTGTGTTTGGGGTCATTGTCCTGTTGAAAAATAAATGATGGTCCAACTAAACACAAACCGGATGGAGTAGCATGCCGCTGCAAGAAGCTGTGGTAGCCATGCTGGTTCAGTATGCCTTCAATTTTGAATAAATCCCCAACAGTGTCATCAGCAAAGAACCCCCACACCATCACACCTCCTCCTCCATGCTTCATGGTGGGAACCAGCCATGTAGAGTCCATCCGTTCACCTTTTCTACAAAGACACAGTGGTTGGATCCAAAGATCTCAAATTTGGACTCATCAGACCAAAGCACAGATTTCCACTGGTCTAATGTCCATTCCTTGTGTTCTTTAGCCCAAACAAGTCTCTTCTGCTTGTTGCCTGCCCTTAGCAGTGGTTTCCTAGCAGCTATTTTACCATGAAGGCCTGCTGCACAGTCTCCTCTTAACAGCTGTTCTAGAGATGAGATGGTGTGTCCAAACTTTTGGTCTGTACTGTATATTTACGAGCCTTAGGGAATACATTTTGTTCAAAGTTCTTTTTTGTTCCATGTGCGTAATGTGATGACATTAAACTGAACTTTTAACAAATGCCATTAATTTTTATTGGGATTTTTCAGGGTTCTATAGTGTTGTCCAATTTCTTTGACAGGGAGAAAAGAGCTGCATGTTGCACTATTATTTCTATTTCTGTCTATTTTGATGGAATAACTAAATAAACCTCTGACAGCAGTGTAAGCCAAGCATTATTTTGTTAATAATATAACTTTTATTGCTTGCTTTTTTGTGGGTACTCAATGTGTTATCACGGCAGCTTCTTGCTGCATGCCACAGATGTAAATTAACTTGCATAGAATGTAAATAGCTGCAAATCCCTTATCATGCATCTCATTCTTGTCCAAACATTGTGTCAGGATGTGACAGTAGGATAACTTGAAGCAGGGGCTCCTATACTGTTCCTCACGCTAAGGGACCCTAGGCTAGGCTGTCCCTAACCTCTGGATTACCCCTGATGGAGGAGATGCCGGAGTCCCTTGCCTGCTATTTTTCTGACCAGAACTAATCTGACCCTCCGTTCAGGGAAGGAAGAGGCTGGAATGAAATGGTAACACAGATTAAGACAGAAAAGGAAAAAACAAAACTCAGACACACTGCAAACTCACATGAACATATAGTAAGAGACAAAGGAGAAAAGCAAGAGAAGGAAAGCAGCAACAAAAGGACAAGGGTTAACACCACATCCGCTCACAACAGTAAAGTACAAAAACCACCAGTAAGTCTGGATCACCACACCTTACCAGACCATAGATATAGATAAACTATAGCTGGCATTAAAGGAAGGGTCCAGCCAGCATATATAGGAGGGGTGTGAATGTGACTGGCTTCTTTACAGCATGTTATCAAAGAAAACTAACAAGCAGCCCAGCAGAGATTAACTCTTGCTAGCCTGCGTATGAAGTTCCAATGTGTGGGTCGATGCCCAAGTCTGCCTGCGCTAATTACAGATATCAGAGAAGTTAGCAGGCAGAGTACTAGAATCTGTAATCTCCTCTGATCCTGACACCGCCATAACTGTCAGCGAAGTTTGTAAAAACATCTTTGTGACACATTAAGCTTATTGAGACAGTTAAAGCACAGACAGTTTGAAGAGTTTGTACTTTTGTCACTCTGAATGCATGAATTATACAAAGGTTCTGTCATTCAAGCTGCTTTGTACATGTGTGCGGTGATTCATAGTCATTATTGAAATAAATTATTTTCGAAAGACTGAGGAAATGTGAGTTTCACATCTGTTTTGCCTATTAAGTAAATGCACACAAAGCTTGGCTACAGACCTGTTTTCACAAAGATTGGTGAGTGTCAACATTGTTTTAAATGAGTTGATCACTTTCTCTTGTTAGTGCAGCTTTCTTCACAAACTGCCTTACACTTCTGTCCCTAAGATGGTGTCTGATCGAGGACCATGTGACGAGACCTGTCCATCAGACTACTTCAAGAGAAAAGCAAAATTCTCAGGTGAGCTATTTGACAATTAGAGGAGGATGATGTAACACTCTTATAGGTGTCCCAGCACTGTCCTGCTCACCCTCCTGGCTGCTCAGTTGTGGTAATCCCATCCTCGATTCCTGCTGCTGCCTCCCGGGACCTAGCTGACAGGTATCAGGTATTTAAAGCACCTTCCCCTTAAGGTAGGTGCCTGGACAACGTGGTCTATACGTTGGTAGTTCTCAGGTCCCTACATACTGCTGCTGTTTAGTACGGTGTTTCACATTGCTAATACCATTCTGTTTTCCAGTACCTGACATAACTGCTGCTGCTGCATCATACCCTATCAGCCAAGTCTGCTATACCGGCCGCTGCTGCATCGTACCCTGTTGGCAAATTCTGCAGTGCCGGATGTTACTGCATCGTTCCATATTGGCCGAACCTGCCACATCAGCTATCCTGGCTGCTCCTACCATATCAGTAACTGGCCCCATACCCCTGGGGCCAGCTGTGCCAGTACCAGTCTTCCTGAGTGGTACCTGGCTACTACCTGCAGTGCAACACTCTCACCTTTAGAGGCTCTGGTGAAAACCTGCTGAAAAATATAGTCAAGGTGTGCTGTGGCCCAGTGGGTCCACTCCCTGCTTGCACCTATAAGAATTACAGTTTGTCCAGGCCATGGATCCAGCTGGCTACAGTACTGTCCTGCTTACCAGGCTGCAGCAAGAGGTGGTCCGGCAGTGAGAACAACAGGACCGGATCCTGACACATCTACCCATTGTTAATGCTTATCTTCATCTGCCATGATTCCGGCTGCAGTTCCTACTCTGGCAGCAATCCTGTCTCCAAGCTCTGGTCCTCGTCTGTCATCTGCTTCATGGTTTGACAGCAATCCCCGGCAGCAATTCCAGCTCCAAGCTCTGGCCCTCGTCTGTCATTTCCTCCACGGTTTGACAGAGATCCCCAGCTATGCAGGGGCTTCATAAACCAGTGCTCCTTGCATTTTGAACTTGTCACATCAATTCATCTTGGACCAGGCCAAAGTGGCCTTTATGATGTTGCACCTAACTGGTGAGGCTCTCTCCAGAATCAACCTGCTGTGTTGGAGGAATAACCCAATCATCCAAAACCTGCTCACCTTTTTGGAGATGTTATGCAAGCTGTTCGACGAGCCGAGTCGAGTCTCCTTGGTGGCATCCTCCGTCAGGGGAGTCTTACTGTAGGCCAGTATGTTGTCCATTTCCGCATCATGTCCTCTAAACTGGGCTGCAACAACAAAGCACAGATGGCTATATTCTGGAAATTATTATTATCTGGAAGGCTAAAGGACGAGCTGGCTGGTTGAGAGGTGCCATCTTTAATGCATCGCTGGCTATTTACAATGACCTTCGGTTCCAAGAACGAACCAAAGAGGCAAACCAAGAGAAGAGGTCATTGTACCTGGCTTGCTCATTCAAGAGGCCCATCATGCCGCTACCTGTAGCCTTCTCAACTGCTTCCGAGCTCATGGAGGTCGATCGAGTGCATCCGGCGAAGCCCGGCCTTGAGGTCCGTCGCACCTGAGAGGTGTGCTTCTACTATGGAGGTCCTACACACCTGCTCCACTTCTGTACTAGGAAGCCAGGAAATGGCCCAGCCTATTGTTGGTAGGAGAGGTTATCCTAGGTGAGATCAAGTCCTTTCCACCCCTATATATGACTATGTGTCCATAACTAGTGGCGACACCCGATTCACCGAAACGGGCCTTCTGGACTCTGATTCCTTCAGCAATTTCATACAGCAGGCCTTAGTGGATCGGTATTAGATTCCTAGTCATCAGCTTCAATCTCCCATTTCTGTGTTGTCCGTGGATGGAAGACCTCTGTCCGAGGCTATCCAGTTCATCACCAAGCAAGTTGACTTTTGGGTAGGAATGCTGCACACATATTACTGGGAATGATGCATCCACTGTTGCTGGGCCTGCCGTAACTTCGGAAGCATGAACCAGTTTTGGATTGGAGATATGAAGATGTCCTCAGGTGAGATCACTCCTGCCATAAAAGCTGTTTTGTTTCCATGCAACCTGCTTGGCTGCCTGTGAGACCCACCAATCTTCTGGATCTGTTGTCCACCTACTGTGCCTACGGTCATGTCTTCAACAAGAAGAAGGCAGTGACTCTGCCAACACATAGACCGTATGGCTGCTCTATCAAGACCGAAGCCATATCCAAGTACATTAAGGAGAACCTAGCAAGAGGATTCATCCAAAAGTCCTCCTCACTGTCTGCAGCTGTATTCTTCTTTGTTAAGAAAAAGGATGATTATCTTCGGCCATGAATTGACTTAATTGAGGTCTCAATCAAATCACTGTAAAAAATAAATACATGCTGCCACTTATACCGGAAGTAGTTGACTGGCTCTGAGGTTCCAGGATCTTTCCAAGCTCACCCTCCGTGGTGCATACAACCTCGTCCTGATATGGTCGGGTGACGAATGGAAAATGGCCTTCAATCCCCGTGATGGCCACTATGAGTATCTGGTAATGTCATTCGGGCTCAGTAATGCTCCGGTGGTCTTCCAGGAATTTATTCACTCTACTCCTGCATGGTGGAGTACCTGAATGACATTCTGATGTCCTCTATCGATCTGCCTACACACACGAGGAATGTACGCCAGGTGCTACAGAGACTAAGGGAGAATTGTCTCTACGCCAAATTCGGTTGCTGGAAAGACGATAGCCTGCTGGTTCTTTTCTGGGGCCTTTTCTCCTTCTGAGTGCAAGTACTTGATTGGTGACCGAGAACTGTTCGCGATCAAGGTAGCTCTGGAAGAGTGGCAATACCTACTGGAGGGATTGGTGCATCCAGCTATCATCTCCATCGGCCAAAAAAACTTGGCCTACTTACAATCGATTCAGAGGCTGAATCCATGCTAAGCCCAGTGGTCGTTATTCTTTGCCCGCATCGATTTTGTTCTGCACTCCTGTCTGGCTGAGAAGAATGTCAAGGCATACACACTGTCCAGGTCCTTTCTGTCAGCCTATCAAGAGGAGGAGCCTCAGCACATTATCAAGCCTTCCAAGATGCTCATGGTGGCACAGTAGACATGTCTCAAACCCCTCCCTGAAAGGCGTTCATCGTTGAAGTAGTCAGGAAGTGTGTTTTGCATTGTGGTAATTTCTCCAAGTTGGCCAGCAATACTGGACAGAAGAAGTCGATTCAGTTGATCTCTCATCATTACTAGTGGCCAACGCTGCATGAAGATGTCCTGGAGTTTGTTTCAGCCTGTTCCTCATGTGCCTGCAACTAAACCCCTAAGAAACTTCCTGCTGGATGACTACTACCCCTACTGGTACCATCTGCTCCTTGGCAGCATATTTTGATGGAATTTATAACTGACCTGCTGAAGTCCTCTGGCTGCATGGTCATTTGGGTAGTAGTGCACAGGTATTCCAAGATGGTCCATTTTACTTTGCTGACTGGTTTGCCCACTGCACCAGTGCTCACTGATCACTTCATCCAGCACATCTTCCAACTGCACGGCCTAGCGCTCCACATTGTTTCTGACAGAAGCGTCCAGTTCACATCTCAGTTCTGGAGGGCCACCTGTAAGTTGCTGGATGTCACTTTGGACTTCTCGTCGGCTTACCAACCGCAGTCCAACGACCAAGTAGAGGTGTTCAACCAGATCCTGACAAATTTCTTGAAGCTCTTTGTCAACAAGCACCACAGCAATTGGATCAAGTTCCTTTCATGGGCAAAGTTCTCCTACAATAACCACCTGAGTTCTCTGCTAAGTCTCCATTTTATATAGTGTATGGACAGCAACCCATAATCCCGTTCCCAGTAGCGATCACCTCTGGCAACTCAACAGCCAATGCTCACATCAATACTTTATCCGAAATCTGGGCAGAGACCAAGTTCTGCCTGGAACAGTCCTCCATCTGAATGAAGAAACATGCGAATCAGAGATGCTTAGACCCTCCTTTTTTCCGGCCCAGAGACAAGGTATGGCTCTCTTCCAGATATGTCCACCTCAAGTTGCTATCCTGAAAGTTGGGTCCTCACTTCATCAGTCCCTTCGAGGTGCTCCAGAAGATCAGTGAGGTATCCTACAAGTTAAAGCTCCCAGCTTCCTTACATATTCCCAACTCATTCCATGTGTCCCTCCTCAAACCTGTCATCCTGAGCCTGTACTATAGGGATCCAAGTACTTCACCTTCCCAGTCAGTGATGAAGACACCTTTGAGGTAAAATCCATCCTGCAAAAAGGGTTTGATGTAAAACCTTCTTCTTAGTCAACTGGAAGGGGTTTGGTCCTGAGGAGAGAACATTAATGCTCATCCTTCCTTAAGAGATTCCTGGAAAAGAGGGGCATTAGGGGGTACTGTAACACACCAGTGAACCCGCACTGTCCTGCTCTTCTCCTCTGATGGGGACGCTGGCACACTCACCCTCTCAACAGCTCAGCAGTGATCGTCCAGTGTTCGGGTCCTGACACCGCTTCCCGGGGAATACGCACGCCACACAGGCCTCCTGGGTGTGCTCTTAGGACGCGCACACCTTGTTTTAAAGGCCCTGTACACCCTAACCTCAGCTTATGACTGAATGGCATCAGGTGTTCATGGCACCTTCCCCTTAAGGGAGATGCCTTGGCAACACAGTCTATATGTTGCTAGTCCTCAGGTTTCTAAGTGTGGCTACTGCTGTTTAGTACTGTCTTCCACATTGCTAATACCATTCTGTGTTCCAGTACCCGACGTATCAACTCCTGCTGCATCGTACCTTGTCGGTCAAGCCTGCTTCACTGGATGCTCCTGCATCTTTCCACATCGGCTGAGCCTGCCGCATCAGCCATCCAGGCTGCATCTACTACAGTGACTGAGTGACTGTCTGTGTCTATATCCCTGAGAACAGCTGTCACAGCACTAGTTTTGAGTGGCCCCTGGTTGCTACCTTCAGCGCAACACTCTCACCTTTAGAGCCTCTGGTGAAAAGCTGGTGAGAAACCATAGTCAAACCCTTCTAGGTTTTATATGTACTGTGGCCCAGTTGCGTTCGCACCTGTGAGCATTACAGATGGTTAGGTCTGGTCACATGCTCCTCTATCAGAAACCATCTTATGGACAGAAGTGCTAGGCAGTTTGTGAGGAAAGTTGCATTAACAATATAAGGTGACTAACCCCTCTAAAGCAAGCAACTTTAGCATACTTTCCAACTTTTAAAGAACAGAAGAGGGACAAAGTATGCACGTGCTGTGGCACATTTTGGCCACGGTCCAAGCCAAACCCCAAGCCACACCCAATTGCTAGTGAGGGACATTCAACAGATGTCCTGGACTGTTAATTCAATCGTTGTCAGAGCAGCTAGAACGTTCTCATATTTATATAAGCCTCACTATATGACACGTTGCTTTTATGTGTCTATAAGGCCATGTTGACATGTTGCAGAAATCCAGTGTTTTTTGTTTTCTGCAGGATCCACACCAAACTACACAATAACAATCTTTTCTGATTATTTTATTTTTGCTACTTTTTTTATACATTTTCCCCATTATTTCATGTGTTTTTTCTGCAGATGTGATATAGTACAGAAAAGCTTTTATTCTGCACTTAAAAAAGTAACTCCAGTTTTTTCAAGCTCCACATAGAAGCCTCTAGAGCAATAAAAGCACCAAAACTGCAGAGTTCAGCGGCATCTTTTCATGAAATTATATCCATTTTGCTTGGATAATTAAACACAGCAGACTTTATGTGCAAAAAACGCAGCAGAAAAACGCGGCATACGTGTGAAAACGGACTAAATGTCCAAGCAATGTGGATGAGACGTCATGCAGTCTCTGCCCTCAGTTTGTTAAAGAAGCTGCTGAACTATGCAATTTTGGTGTTTTTTTTCACTATAGACTTTTTTTGTGAAGCCTGAAAAAAACGTAAGCAAAAAAAGTGCCGTTGTATTTTTTAAACGCAGAATCAAAGCTTTTCTGTAGTATTAACATACATTAAAACATCGGATAATCAAAGAAGATTGTGTCGCGGGCGGGGAGGAGGGTGTCAGCACACTACGCTCACCCCTTCTGCTCGGGTCCGGCGGCTGCTGCTCAGTGGTGGCTCGAGCTGTGGGCCGGATCCCGGGGATTCTCGAGCGGCACTCCTCGCCCGTGAGTGAAAGGGGGTTTGTTGGGTGTGGGAATAGTTTATTGTCCGTGACGCCACCCACGGTTGTGGTGATTTCACCACCGCTGCTCAATATGGGGATCCCGGGGATGGTGATGCGGAGCAGCCAGGTGTTGCGTTGCCCCTCCGTGGGTAGGGGTTGGTGATCCCGGGGCCCGGTGATGAGATGGGAGATGCAGGGCCTGGTGGGCGCAGGGACGCGGGGGCAGCGCTGTGCCTTGCGGCACTGTGGTACTCACTCAGCCTGAGACGTTGACACAGTTTTACGGTAAACCACACGGCTGGAAAGACGGTTCCCACGGACGGCTGCACTTGCTCTCCCAGTAGGTGACGGTGATGTCCCTCTGACCTGCACCTGATGTTTCTAAGTTGGTAGCGATGGGTCCCCACCGGTAACCCGCTCCCCGGCTTCAAGCTGGACCGGAGGAGCTCTACTTTGCCCGCAGACGCTGGCCCTGAGGAACTGGTGCCTTGGCGGTGGCGGTGTTCCTCCTTAATGGTTGGACTGTTGCCTTCAATCGGGACTTGGTTGTTGGGGGATCTACGTCCCCTTCACTAACGGATTTGGCAAATTATGGCGACTCCTAGCCTTGCCGGGGTCCGAGAGGCCCCTGTCCTGGTGCTGACTGTCCTTTGCACGCTGCTCCAGACCGCCGGGTCACTACCCGTCCGCGGTCCTTCCAGGAACTCCCGAACAGTCACCCCTCTGGACAGTCACCGTCGTTGCTGACCTTGCTGACCCTGTCCTGCACACAGCTGGACTCACTTCAGGCTTTCTTTCTGTCACCTTTCACCTTCCTTTTCTCCTCCTTTACCACTTCACTTCCTGCTTAACTTCTTGTTTACTCAAGCCCTGCCTGGGCTAATCTGCCTCGAGCCCTCCTGGGCTAAACTTCCACTCCTTCCACTTCCTCCTCCAAACTCTATCTGCCTGGTACTTCCTGCCTCCAGAGCTGTGAACTCCTCGGTGGGCGGAGCCAACCGCCTGGCCCACCCCCTGGTGTGAACACCAGCCCCTGGAGGAAGGCAACAAGGATTTTAGTTTAGCTTTGGTGTTCCTAACTGGGATGTAGGGTGTGGTGGTGTAATGACCTGTGACCCCTGGCTTGCCCAGGGCGTCACATTCCCCCTTAGCAAAATGCAGACCGTCCGCGGGCTGCCCGTCCAACACCGGTTTTATTTTTCTGCAAAATATAACATTGTAAACGGTAACATATATACATTTTTAATGAATCTTCCCATAACGGGAGGCACATTACTTTAACGTTTCAAACGGTTTACGGTTACGGTTTCCGCTCTCTCCCACCCAAGCAACCTGGCCCTGATGCTGCCCCTAAAGCCCAGGCAGCACCCCTTGACCCACAGTCCAGCACACGGTACCCGAACGGGATCTGTCCTTCCCCTCCAGAGGGTAGCCACTGGTTCCTTTGGTGGCTGGGCCCCAGCCTGCTCTGCTGAGGGCCCTCCCTCCAACCTGCCTCTCCGGAGGCGGCATTGCGGAAAATGGTAACGGTAAACAACTTATTTACAAGCCACTTAACGTTTGTGGTTGCCCTGCAAGTTCACGGGCTTGTCCATGAGCAGTTCCTCATGCAAACTTTTTAAACGGTCCCCACAGGGACAACGGTGGCGGCAACGGCCGGTTCAATCACAAAGATAATCTGGTGAAGTACTCGGTATCATTTTTCAAGACTTTCAAACAAAAACACAACAACTCACACAGACTTCCTGCCCCCCCCTCCTTAAAAGACAGTCTCCCTGTACCTAAGTGGGGGTCTACCTAGGTTGGAACGGGTAGACCTTCGGGGACCGGTGTCAGTGGGGCTATGCAGTGGGGCAGAGGGAACAACCGGTTCCTCCTCCCTTCTATCATGTGGGACAGGCGGAGGCATAGGGGAGCTGGGTACAGGTTCATCCCTGGGCACTGGCAATGGTTCTGGCTCACGGTCGACCGCTTCCACCACTTCTTCATCCACAGGTTGTGGGAACAGTATCACTGGAAGAATCACCGCGCCGTTCTGTGTAGGCCAGTCTGCTGGGAAGTCACCCATCACAGTGTGGATCACCTCTTTTGCCTTCTCCGCTGGTGGAGGAACTGGTACGACAGCCGTTGTCCTCAATGCTGGGGGGCACCTTTTCAGATGGTCTCGGGAAACTGTGGCCAAAGTGCCCCCTTGGTCACGACTGATCTGGTAGGCCTTCCCATCTTCCCACCCTGTGGGTTGTATGACGTATGGGATTGGTTCCCATTGATCATCCAGCTTGTGGGTCTTCCTCTTCCGCTTTAACACCACATATCCTGGTTGGAAAGGGTCCGCAGACGCTTTCTGGTTGAATCGCTGCTCCTGCTGTTCTCGGCTTCGACTTAGATTCTTCTCCACATACTCCTGAATCTGCCGATATTGTGCTCTCCGCCGAGTTTCCCATTCAGCTGTCGAAGGGAGTGCTTCTGGGGAATCCAACCCGATTTCTAGGTCCACCAGCAGACGGCCGGGACGAGCCCTCATCAGGTATGCTGGGGTGCACTTTGTCGAGCTGGACGGGATATTGTTGTACATATCGACCAAGTCAGGTAGCTTCTCCGGCCACAGGTTCCGCTCTTCCAGCGGTAACGTCTTGAGGAGTCCCAGGACCAAGTGGTTCATCTCGCACATGCCGTTGGTCTGGGCATGGTAAGGGGTGGTCCGGATCTTCTTACAGCCGTACAACTGGCAGAACTCATGGAACACCTCCGCTTCAAAAGCCGGGCCTTGGTCAGTAAGCACTTTTTCTGGATATCCATGCGGACGGCAGAAATAAGCTTGGAACGCTCGAGCAGCAGTTCGGCCAGTTAGGTCCTTGACGGGGACAACCACCATGAATCTTGAATAGTGGTCTACGATGGTCAACGCGTAGGCGTACCCACTCCTGCTGGGGGTGAGCTTGACATGGTCTAGAGTGACCAGCTCCAGCGGTTGATGTGTGATGATTGGGTGTAGGGGCGCCCTCTGGCTGGTCTCGTCCTTCCTTCTCAGTGTGCAAGGACCACACTCTCGGCACCAGGCTTCTACTGACTCCCGCATCCCACTCCAGTAGAACCGCTCCCTCAACAGCATCTCCAGCTTCTTCCACCCGAAGTGTCCGGCACCATCATGGTATGCCCGCAGAACAGTAGCCACATCAGCTTGGGGAATAACCAACTGGCAGATTTTCTCATGGGTCTTCGGGTTGATCAGCTCACGGTACAGCTTCCCTTGATGTAGATATAGCCATTTCCATTCTTTCCACAAGCGCTGGGCTTCAGCTGGAGCGGCAGGGTCTATTCCAACCGCACCTTGTTCCACCAGGGTCTTGACGAGGTGGACAGCCGGCGCCTGGTTTTGGGCTTCCTGCCATTCCTGACTGGGCCGTGGGTCTAGATCCACCCGTTGTTGGTATATTTGTACCTTCTCAGTTGGTGGCTGGTGAAATGCAGGCAGCTCAATCTCCTCGAGGTCATCATCCTCGCCCCCTTCTTCTGACAAATGGGGCATTCGGGAGAGTGTATCAGCATTAATGTTGACACGACCAGCTCGGTACTTGATGGTGAAGTCGTAGTTGGCTAGCCGGGCCACCCATCGCTGCTCCAATGCGCCCAGCTTAGCTGTGTCCAGGTGGGTCAACGGATTGTTGTCCGTGAAAGCGGTTAATTTTGCGGCAGCCAAGTAGTGGCGGAACCGCTCGGTGATAGCCCATACCAATGCCAGGAGCTCGAGCTTGAAGGAGCTGTAGTTCTCGGGGTTCCTCTCAGTTGGCCTAAGCTTCCGGCTAGCATAAGCTATCACTTTCTCCTTCCCATCCTGGACCTGGGACAGGACTGCTCCCAGTCCCACATTGCTGGCGTCCGTATAAAGGATGAATGGGCAGCCATAGTCAGGGTATGCTAAGACTTCTTCCCCAGTCAAGGCCGCCTTCAGCTGGCAGAAGGATTCTTCATGCTTTTCCTCCCACACCAGTGGGGCCCCTAGGGGTCTACCACCTTTGGTCTGTCCCACGAGGAGATCTTGCATGGGAGCAGCCATCTTCGTGTAACCTTTGATAAAGCGCCGGTAGTACCCCACCAGACCCAGAAACTGCCTTACTTCCCTCACTGTGGCTGGTCTCGGCCAGCCCTGGATGGCAGTGATCTTCTCAGGGTCGGGGGCGACACCTTCTGCACTTACCACGTGCCCCAGGTATTGCACCCTGGGTTTCAGCAGGTGACACTTAGAAGGCTTCAATTTCATCCCGTATTTGGCAAGGGACGCGAACACCTCGGCCAGGTGCTCCAGATGGGCTTCATACGTCTGGGAGTAAACAATCATGTCATCCAAATACAATAGGACGGTCTCGAAATTTAGGTGCCCCAGACAGCACTCCATCAGCCGTTGGAAGGTTCCCGGAGCGTTGCACAGCCCGAACGGCATACTATTGAATTCACAGAGCCCCATCGGAGTGGTGAAGGCGGTTTTCTCCCGGTCCTCCGGTGCCACTGCCACTTGCCAATATCCGCTGGTGAGGTCAAGGGTAGAAAAGTAATTTGCAGTTCTCAGTGCGGCCAAAGACTCTTCAATACGAGTCAGTGGGTAGGCATCCTTATGGGTTATCTGATTAATCTTCCGGTAGTCCACACACATCTGCATGGTACCATCCTTCTTTTTAACCAGTACCAACGGAGCGGCCCAGGGACTAAAGCTGTCCCGAATAACCCCTGCCTCCTTCATATTCCTCAACATGTCTTTGGCACACTGGTAATGCGCAGGGGGAATAGGCCTGTACCTCTCTTTGATAGGGGGGTGTTCGCCGGTGGGGATGTGGTGTTGGACCCCTTTGATCCGCCCAAAGTCTAGTGGATGTTTACTGAAAACCTGTTCATACTCCTGCACCACCCTGTACACCCCTGCTTTGTGATGTGTAGGAGTATCGTCAGTACCCACGTGTAGCTGTTGGTGCCACTCCTTTACCACCCCTTGAGGCGGGGAAGTGCTGGTGTTAGGTGGGGAGACTGAGGGACTGGCTTCGTGGATGGTGTGGGGATCCAGGATGAGCAGCTTGGCAATAGTGGCATACCGGGGAAGCCTGACTTCTTCCTCCCCACAGTTCAACACCCTCACAGGCACTCTCCCCTTCTTTACATCCACCACCCCTCTAGCGGCCATTACAGTGGGCCAGTGCTCGGAGGGCATGGGCTCCATCATAGCAGGGTAGTCACGCCCCTGAGGCCCTACTGCTGCCCTACACCAAATCATCATTTCGCTCCTAGGGGGCACAGTCAATGGAGCAACATCCATCACTCTCACTCCACCAATCTCCCCTCTTGTTGAGCTTACATGCTGGCGGTACATCAGAGCTCGGATCTCACGCTGCACAGCTCTCTGCCGGCTCCCTGCCGCTGTGGCGGCTAGCTGTTGCAATAGGGTCAACACATCAGCCATGCAGTGCTCCATCACATTGGTTCCCAGCACTATCTTCGGATTATGATCACTGGGTTCATTCATGATCACAATCATACCCTGGTGTTGCAGTTCAGCTTGCCCCACTGTCATAGCCACTTGTTTATACCCCACCTGGGTCAATGGAAGTCCATTAGCGGCAATTAGCGTTATACTATTATCTGGGGGTGCCAGCTCGTCTATTGCCCAATACCGCTGGTACAACGTGTATGGTATGGTGGTTACCTGTGATCCAGTGTCCAAGAGAGCCATCACTGCATCACTGGTATGCCGTCCACAGCCACGGGGATGATGGGGCGGGCCCCGATATATCGGTCCCGCCAGTCCGGGGGGCCACGATGTTCTACTCCTGAGGATTGGCCCGGGGCCCCAGGGGTTGCTCGTTTAACGGGCACTGTCGGAAGTAATGACCCGGCTTACGGCACTTGTAGCAGGTTGGGGGTCTGCTCCTCGGGTTATTAGCACTTCTCCGCTGCATCCAGGGAACATCCTCGGGGCTGTCAGCAAGCTGTATCTGTGCTGGAGGCTGAGATCTGGTCAGAGGTTGTAGTGCAGCAAGGATCTTGGTGAGGTCTCCGTCCATGCGACGGACCTGGGCTGCCAGTTCTTCCACTGTGCTGCTTGGGGCTGTAGGTATTGGAGAGGTTGATAAGGCAGGGGCCGCCACAACGGGGGCCGTCTCGACGGGCCACGGGGCAGGTTCCCGAACTTCTGCAGCTGGGGGCTGTAGTGCTTTAATGGCCCGTTCCTTTAACACAGCAAAGTTCACATCAGGGTGTTCCAGGGCCCACAGCCGGAGTTGTTTACGATCCTCAGGGGACCTCATTCCCTGTGCAAATTGCTCTACTAACATCTTGTTGCTATCCGCCTCATTAATAGGATTCACCCGCTTTAGCGTGCGGAGGGCGGTTTGCAGACGTAAAGCATAGTCCCGAATGCTATCCCCAGCCCATTGCCGGCACTGGTAAAACTGCATCCTCAGCTCAGCTTCAGTCCGGGTCTCGAAGGCAGTCTGTAGCTTCTCAAAGATGGTGGCTACAGAGAGCCGGTCCCCCTCGGCCCAGGTCTCCGCTTCCTGCTCAGCCGCACCGGTTAACTGGCCTAGCACTATCGCTGCACGTTGCTTATCAGTCAGGGGGTACAGCTCTAGCAACGGGTTAAGCTTTTTCCGGAAGGCCTGTAAGGCATCCGGTTTCCCGTCATACTGCGGTAGCCAGGCAGCTCCGGGCGCATAGGGCAAGGAGAACGGCATGACCTGAGCGAGCGCGGGGGCCGCGGCACCTCCCGCCGGTACGGCCGGGACCTGGGCAGGCCCATTCCCATCCGCGGGTGCCGCTGCGGCTGCGACCACCGCTCCTCCAGTGGCTCCGTCGGGCGCAGACATCTTGTTTCCGTCCCCCTTAGCTCTTTCCGGCCCCTCCTCTCTCGGGGCGGGGTTTTGGCCTTCGCGCCTCTGCTACTCGAGGAGACGCTCGAGCGGGAACTTTTTGCGCCAAAGATGGCGACTTCTGAAATTTTTCAGCCGGATACCTCCGGCGGTAACAAGGCGCACCTCTACCAAACGGCAGAGCGGTAAGATCCTGTTCACAGCGCCAAGTTGTCGCGGGCGGGGAGGAGGGTGTCAGCACACTACGCTCACCCCTTCTGCTCGGGTCCGGCGGCTGCTGCTCAGTGGTGGCTCGAGCTGTGGGCCGGATCCCGGGGGTTCTCGAGTGGCACTCCTCGCCCGTGAGTGAAAGGGGGTTTGTTGGGTGTGGGAATAGTTTATTGTCCGTGACGCCACCCACGGTTGTGGTGATTTCACCACCGCTGCTCAATATGGGGATCCCGGGGATGGTGATGCGGAGCAGCCAGGTGTTGCGTTGCCCCTCCGTGGGTAGGGGTTGGTGATCCCGGGGCCCAGTGATGAGATGGGAGATGCAGGGCCTGGTGGGCGCAGGGACACGGGGGCAGCGCTGTGCCTTGCGGCACTGTGGTACTCACTCAGCCTGAGACGTTGACACAGTTTTACGGTAAACCACACGGCTGGAAAGACGGTTCCCACCGACGGCTGCACTTGCTCTCCCAGTAGGTGACGGTGATGTCCCTCTGACCTGCACCTGATGTTTCTAAGTTGGTAGCGATGGGTCCCCACCGGTAACCCGCTCCCCGGCTTCAAGCTGGACCGGAGGAGCTCTACTTTGCCCGCAGACGCTGGCCCTGAGGAACTGGTGCCTTGGCGGTGGCGGTGTTCCTCCTTAATGGTTGGACTGTTGCCTTCAATCGGGACTTGGTTGTTGGGGGATCTACGTCCCCTTCACTAACGGATTTGGCAAATTATGGCGACTCCTAGCCTTGCCGGGGTCCGAGAGGCCCCTGTCCTGGTGCTGACTGTCCTTTGCACGCTGCTCCAGACCGCCGGGTCACTACCCGTCCGCGGTCCTTCCAGGAACTCCCGAACAGTCACCCCTCTGGACAGTCACCGTCGTTGCTGACCTTGCTGACCCTGTCCTGCACACAGCTGGACTCACTTCAGGCTTTCTTTCTGTCACCTTTCACCTTCCTTTTCTCCTCCTTTACCACTTCACTTCCCTTGCTTAACTTCTTGTTTACTCAAGCCCTGCCTGGGCTAATCTGCCTCGAGCCCTCCTGGGCTAAACTTCCACTCCTTCCACTTCCTCCTCCAAACTCTATCTGCCTGGTACTTCCTGCCTCCAGAGCTGTGAACTCCTCGGTGGGCGGAGCCAACAGCCTGGCCCACCCCCTGGTGTGAACACCAGCCCCTGGAGGAAGGCAACAAGGATTTTAGTTTAGCTTTGGTGTTCCTAACTGGGATGTAGGGTGTGGTGGTGTAATGACCTGTGACCCCTGGCTTGCCCAGGGCGTCACAATTGTTATTGCGTTGTGTGGTGCAGGCATCTGCAGAAAAAACACAAAATTAGCTCTGTGTGAGAATGCGGCCTCAGCATTACATTTTTATGGGGTTTAATAGAGAAAAATAATCAACTGCACCATTTTTTTTTTTCACCATTTACCGATCCCCATAATAATCTGATCACTGTGTTGTACGGGACGTTACAATTAAAGGAACACCAAATATGTCCATGTTATTTTCTAATTTGTGACATTTATTATTTAAAAAAAGTGCAATAAAAATTACATTATTCTATTGTTTTATTATTATTTTTAGTAATTTGATTAGAAGAAAGAAAATCTTGTACTATCCCTCTAGAATACAGGACACAGAGATGCACTGTACAGAGCAGCATCTCTATGTTCAGTGTAATCTACTTGTGGAGTCAGAGGTGGCGCTGCAACTTCAACAATATAAAATCCTCTTACCTCCAGCCGACCCTGTGGCTCAATAGCTAGGGCTGCTGGAATATGTTTGAAAGTTGCTGGTTTGACTCTAGGAGAGGGGGTGAAAAAAATAAATTATGGATTTATCATTTTTCTCTAATTTTTTTTATACGGTAGACTTAGAGGAACAAAAGAATCTGACTTCTTCCTTCACACACACACACATATATATATATATATATATATATATACATATACATATACATATATATATTTAGCTAAATAATCTACTTCTGGCTTCTCTACCTGCAATACAGGTCAAGATTACCAAATCCTCCTATGTGTATGCAGTAGCTCAGTGGTAGAGCTCCTGCCTATGGACAAATAGCTTACAAACGCACAGGTTTATCTCCTGTCCTAGGAAATCAGAGCAGAAGCGATTTTGATTTTTATGCACTGAATTGAGTTCATTTATTTACTGCACTGAGGGGAGGAGCTGGGACAAGAGCAGTGAACCGCGGGACTACAGGGAGAGAGCCCTAAAATTGGAAAAGTCCCTCTGAATCGGGAAGGTTGGGAGGTATGCTTTAGGAAGATATGTTATACAAACTATTGAAGCTCTTAAAATCTACTAAAGCACTGCTAAAATTTAGGTGTACGTAAATACACAGACAAATTGTCTACAAATCGAGACAACATAGGATTGTTGACAATTTACTTAGGAGTGAGTACTCTTGTAAGATCACTCCAAGAGCAAAACGAGCTGTCCTGAAATAGATGAGAAAGAACTCAAGGGTAACATCATCTGAATGGCTCCCATTCCTTCTGGAAAATGGTAGATATTCTATGAGATAGAAGTGGAAATTTTTAGTCTCAAGCTAACTACAGCCAGACTTTGGAATGCCCTACTGCAAGAGGTAGTAATTGCAGACACTATAACATCATTTAACAACTTCATCCTGTTTTCACCTTCTTGACCAGAATATTTTTTTCAGTTCTGATTAGTGTCACTTTATTTGGTAATATAGAAAAAAAATCATCCAAAACTTCAGCGGACAAATTCCAAGACTCAGTTGATACTCTTAAAAAAGTCTTGCGATGCAAATTTTATTAAATAATTCCATTAAAAATAGATCCACACGTGGCGAAAAATTTCACTTGGGATCATGTAGAAGGTGCACACACGCCGAAACATGTAGTCTGAGAGACTACTACTTCTATTTGATATGAAATTTTGACTTAGTGTCCTAGGTGACAGAAAATACCCAATAGTGACACCAGTTAAAAAACTTCTCTCCTCAAAGTGCTCAAAACCACATTCAATAAGTTTATTAATCCTTTAGGTGCTTTAGAAAAATTAAAGCAATGTAGAAGGAAAAAGTAAAAATTTTACTTTTTTCCACAAAATATTGCTGTAGCCACAAATTTTGTATTTTCACAAAGGTAACAGGAGAAAATGGACTGTATCATTTTTTTGTTAAATTTCTCTTGAGTAAGCCCATACTCCATATGTGGTGGAAAGCTACTGTTTGAGCCGCTCAGTAGGGTTTGAAAGGAAAGGAGCAAAATTTGACTTTTGGAGCGCGCAATTGGCTGGAATAGATAGCAGACACCATGTCACACAGGGGAGTTCCTCAAAAAGATGGACAAACTTTATGTTGGTGACAATGCTATTCTAGTGACAGGTGATGTAGAGTCCCTGTACACTAACATCCGACATGTTGATGGGTTGGCGGCAGTTCGTTTTTTTCTGAATACATTTGAATAGTCCAGGGAGTTCTCTCACTTTGTGCTTGAATTATTAGAATTCGCTTTGACTCATCATTTTTTTTATTTTCAAGTGGTCCTTCTACCTACAGCTCCAAGGAACAGCTATCTTTTGCCCCTTCTTATGCCAACCTGTTCTTGGGACCTCCTCTTGTCAGATTGTGATCCGTCAATGGACCTTTTGTGGACACGGTACATTGATGATATCTTTTTGATCTGGCAGGGGACTGAAGAGTCTTTCTATTCAGTGGTGTTTGTCTTTTCAGAAATGCACAAAACTGCAGTCAACCACTATTTGATGCTCTTAAAAAGACGGATACTATTGGATAATAGGCCATAAAGAGTCTATAATTATTCCCTTTGTGACTGATTATAGTGAATGCTCCATAAGGGGCATTGTCTGAATCACGTATTTCAAAGATTTACACGAAAACCCCAGTGTAAGTGCTCAAAATAGAGCACAGGATAAATGTAAACCGAGCCTTACTGTGATCTTTGCGAGGAAGAATGAGCAAATTGGGAGCAAAATTGTAGGCTTATTCTGTTTGATCACTTTTTTTTCTCTATTTGCAGTACACTCCTTTCTGACTGAGCACTCCTCCCTTTAGCCTAAGTTGTTTCAAATTATTATTATCATTATTTATTTATATAGCACCATTAATTCCATAGTGCTGTACAATAGAAGGGGCTACATACAAAATACAGATATAGGTAGGTTACAGTAAACAAATTAACAATGACAGATTAGTACAGAGGGAAGAGGACCATGCCCTTGTGAGCTTACATTCTACAGGATGATGGGAAGGAGACAGTAGGTTGGTGGATTGCAGCAGCTCTAGTGGTGTTAAGGTGGCAGCGTGGTTATTGCACACTGTTCGCTTTCTTGAAGACATATGTTTTCAAGTTTCATCTGAAGGATCCAAACGTGATAGTTAATCGGACGTGTTGAGGGGAAGATTCCAGAGAATGGAGGATATTCAGAAGAATTCTTGTAGGCGATTGGATGAGGACCAAATAAGTGTAGAGGAGAAGAAGAGGTTTTGGGAGGACCGGAGAATACATGCTGGAAGATATTGTGGGATTAGTTCAGAGATATAGTCAGGGGACAGGTTAAGGAACGGCTTTGTAGATTTCCAATTAAGCTGGATCATACCTGCCTATAAAATTGTTGCCTATTAGCTCAGACAGAAGCATATTGCTGTGTTTGGTTGGGTTAACTCCTGCTTCTCCCAGACTTGAAAGGCATTCAAATAAGGAATTAAGATTGAGAACCTAAGTGGGGACAGTGATGATCACGTCTGTAAAGTGCTGTGGAATTAATAGCGCTCTAGAAGTGAGTAAAATAAATAAATATTAGGTTAGGGTCCAAAGAAAGAGATCTTGTCACTGGCTGTTGGGCTCCCATGAAGTTTCCAATTTGTGCGCAAAGTATCTAATTATTTTTAAAACATAGTTTCAATAGCAGTAATGCAGGTATAGCATTTCAGAGTGCTGCTGTATTTTTTTTTATTATATTAAATTCTCAGCTTGCACCTGTTCACACTTGAATTATTCTGTTTGGAGATGCTGATCAGTTTTTTATATTTGGAAATCAAGAGCAGGTCAAGCATTGCTTTTATTTATTTTTTACGCCATCTACCGTGCAGTATAAGTGATTAGACAGATTTATTCTTTGGGTCTGTGCGATTACAGCATTAACCAAACTTATATAGTTTTTATGATTAGTTACTATCACACACTAAAAAGCACTTTCATTACAAAATATATGTTTTTGCATCACCATATTTTGAGCTATATTTTTTCTATACTTTTGGTGACAGAGTCATGTTTGTGGGATAAGTTGACATTTTTATTGGTATAATTTTCCGGCACATAACTTTTTTTTATCACTTTCTTTTCTGATTTTTGGGAGGAAGAATGAACATGAAACAGCAATTCAGGAATTGTTTTTTGTTTTTCTTTTTGCGCTGCTCATCATGTGTTAAATGTTATTAGAAAGCTTTATTCTTTGGGTTGCAGATTTATAATGTTTTTTGTTTGTTAACTGTCACACACTAAAAAGGTTTTTTTTTTTTTTACAGTTGCATCACTTTTTTTTGAGAGCTCTAACTTTTCTACTTTTTTAGCCAACAGAGTCAAGTGAGGGCTTGTTTTTCACGGCATGACTTGTCGTTTTTATTGGTACCATTTTCGGTCAAATGTATTTAAATGGTTTTCTGTTCCCATTTTCGGGGGCAGAATAACAAAAACCAGCAAATCAGAAATATATATACACACAGTATTTTTCAGACTATAAGACGCACTTTTTTCCCCCAAAATTTTTTCCGATGGCTGCGGTGCGGTGGTGGTGGAGCGGATGAAGGCGGGTGCGATGGTAGTGGAGTGGGTCATCAGAGGCAGGAGCAGGCTGTAACAGCGCTACCCTGACCATGTGGGCCCGCTCATTTGATATGCATGCCCATTATCGCCCATCTCTCAGCCCTGATGCCAGCGCTGACAGGTGGGCGGGATGATGAGCGGGGGAGCGTGCATACTAAAAAGCCGACCCGTGTGATCACCTCAGGAAACTACAGCCTGGAGTGATCATGTGCGGCTGTATTCACTGCCCCCCGTGCACCATCATCAGCGTGGGGGGGCAGTGAATAAGTATGGTTTACTCACTGTTCCCCTGCAGCATCGCGGTGTCCTCTTGTCTGATGGCCAGCGGATCTGTGTAGAGAGCGGTGAGCACAGCGATGACGTCATCGCTGTACACACGGCTCCACACAGGTCTGCTGGCACAGACAGGAAGACACTGTGATGCTGCATGGAGTGAGGAAAGATGAGTATACAGCGGAAGAACTCCAGCTGTTACCGCAAATCTGTCCGCGGCTGAAGTGCCTGCGGGATCCGCGGTGACTTTAGTCAGGTGATGTGCGGTGACAGCTGGAGTCACCGCTGATCCCGGTGGCTCACTTCACTTGCGGCCTGACCCTCACAGAGAACGGTCGTGTTCTATGGCCGCTCTCTGTGATTGTCAGATGTAGCAGAGCTGAATGCGCCGTGGGACATCGTGTGGATTACATTGGACCTGGGTGTCTTAGGGGTTAATAAAGGGGTGAAAGAGGGTGTTTTTTTGTGTTTTATTTCAAATAAAGGATTTTTATGTGTTTGTGTTTATTTACTTTTACTTACAGCTTAGTGGTGAGGGGGTATCTCATAGACGCCTGCCATCACTAAGCTAGGACTCAGTGGCAGCTATGGCCTGCTGCCATCAACTCCTTATTACCCCGATTGCCACTGCATAAGGTCAATTGGGATGAGCTGGGAAAAGTCCAAGGACTGTTGCATCTAATGGATGCGGCAATTCTGGGCGGCTGCTGGCTGATATTTTTAGGCTTGGGGGGCTCCCAATAACGTGAGTCTCCCCAGCCTGACAATACCAGCCCCCAGCTGTGAGACTTTATCTTGGCTGGTTATCAAAATTGGGGGAACCGCATGCCGTTTTTGTTTTTTTGTTTGTTTTTTTTAAATTACCCCCATACAGTGTCAGCAGCAGGTCCTCGCCCCATAACAGTGTGTCATGACCACATTAATGCTTAAAAATTTTATTTTCCTACTTTCCTCCTCTAAAACCAGGGTGCGTCTTATGGTCCGGTGCGTCTTATAGTTCAAAAAATACGGTGTGTGTCTGTGTGTGTGTATATATGTACAGTTAGGTCCAGAAATAATTGGACAGTGACACAATTTTCGAGAGTTGGGCTCTGCATGCCACCACATTGGATTTGAAATGAAACCTCTACAACAGAATTCAAGTGCAGATTGTAACGTTTAATTTGAAGGTTTGAACAAAAATATGTGATAGAAATTGTAGGAATTGTACACATTTCTTTACAAACACTCCACATTTTAGGAGGTCAAAAGTAATTGGACAAATAAACCAAACCCAAACAAAATATTTTTATTTTCAATATTTTGTTGCGAATCCTTTGGAGGCAATCACTGCCTTAAGTCTGGAACCCATGGACATCACCAAACGTTGGGTTTCCTCCTTCTTAATGCTTTGCCAGGCCTTTACAGCCGCAGCCTTCAGGTCTTGCTTGTTTGTGGGTCTTTCCGTCTTAAGTCTGGATTTGAGCAAGTGAAATGCATGCTCAATTGGGTTAAGATCTGGTGATTGACTTGGCCATTGCGGAATGTTCCACTTTTTTGCACTCATGAACTCCTGGGTAGCTTTGGCTGTATGCTTGGGGTCATTGTCCATCTGTACTATGAAGCGCCGTCCGATCAACTTTGCGGCATTTGGCTGAATCTGGGCTAAAAGTATATCCCGGTACACTTCAGAATTCATCCGGCTACTCTTGTCTGCTGTTATGTCATCAATAAACACAAGTGACCCAGTGCCATTGAAAGCCATGCATGCCCATGCCATCACGTTGCCTCCACCATGTTTTACAGAGGATGTGGTGTGCCTTGGATCATGTGCCGTTCCCTTTCTTCTCCAAACTTTTTTCTTCCCATCATTCTGGTACAGGTTGATCTTTGTCTCATCTGTCCATAGAATACTTTTCCAGAACTGAGCTGGCTTCATGAGGTGTTTTTCAGCAAATTTAACTATGGCCTGTCTATTTTTGGAATTGATGAATGGTTTGCATCTAGATGTGAACCCTTTGTATTTACTTTCATGGAGTCTTCTCTTTACTGTTGACTTAGAGACAGATACACCTACTTCACTGAGAGTGTTCTGGACTTCAGTTGATGTTGTGAACGGGTTCTTCTTCACCAAAGAAAGTATGCGGCGATCATCCACCACTGTTGTCATCCGTGGACGCCCAGGCCTTTTTGAGTTCCCAAGCTGACCAGTCAATTCCTTTTTTCTCAGAATGTACCCGACTGTTGATTTTGCTACTCCAAGCATGTCTGCTATCTCTCTGATGGATTTTTTCTTTTTTTTCATCCTCAGGATGTTCTGCTTCACCTCAATTGAGAGTTCCTTAGACCGCATGTTGTCTGGTCACAGCAACAGCTTCCAAATGCAAAACCACACACCTGTAATCAACCCCAGACCTTTTAACTACTTCATTGATTACAGGTTAACGAGGGAGACGCCTTCAGAGTTAATTGCAGCCCTTAGAGTCCCTTGTCCAATTACTTTTGGTCCCTTGAAAAAGAGGAGGCTATGCATTACAGAGCTATGATTCCTAAACCCTTTCTCCGATTTGGATGTGAAAACTCTCATATTGCAGCTGGGAGTGTGCACTTTCAGCCCATATTATATATATAATTGTATTTCTGAACATGTTTTTGTAAACAGCTAAAATAACAAAACTTGTGTCACTGTCCAAATATTTCTGGACCTAACTGTATATAGTGTACAAGTGCTTCTCAATAAGTTAGAATATCCTCAAAAAGTTGATTTATTTCAGTAATTCAATGCAAAAATGGAAACACATATATTATATAGAATCATACAGAGTGATGTATTTCAAGTGTTTACGACTGTTAATGTTAATGACTATGGCACATTGAAGACATCAAAACTATGAATTAACACATGTGGAATGAAATACTTAACAAAAAGGTATGAAACAACTGAGAATATGTCTTAGGCCCCCTTCACACGTCCGTGATACACGTGCGTGTTTTGTCCGTTTCCGTATATACCGGAGACACGGCCAAACGTGCACCAATGTTAATCTATGATTGTGGTCACACGTCCGTTATTTCATTATGTCCGTGTGTGCGTGTCCGTGATCCGTATGTGTTTGCATTTGGCACGGATGCATGTCCATTATCTG
Organism: Anomaloglossus baeobatrachus; assembly: GCF_048569485.1. Taxonomy (NCBI): domain Eukaryota; kingdom Metazoa; phylum Chordata; class Amphibia; order Anura; family Aromobatidae; genus Anomaloglossus; species Anomaloglossus baeobatrachus. The sequence continues at coordinate 477,214,178 of NC_134353.1, forward strand.
CACGGAGCACGCACACGTGGACACAATGAAGTCTATGGGTATGTGCACACACGTTAGTAAACACGTATGCATCTACCTATAGTCCGTGTCCGTTTGGTGTTTTTATTTCTAGTGATGTCGGCTATTCTTTCTATTTCTGTGTATGTCCGTCAATCTCCCTGAGTCCGCCGGTCAGTCTCTCTGTCGGGCTCTCTGTCTGTCTGTCCCTCTCTCACAGTCTGTCGGTCAGTTTCCCCCCCTCTCTCATACTTACCGTTCCCCGATCTCCGGCGCAGCGCTGCACGGCATTCACACTGCTGCGGCGGCTTTTACTATTTTGAAAAAGCCGGCCGCCCATTAAACAATCTCCTATTCCCTGCTTTCCCCGCCCACCGGCGCCTATGATTGGTTACAGTGAGACACGCCCCCACGCTGAGTGACAGGTGTCACACTGCACCCAATCACAGCAGCCGGTGGGCGTGTCTATACTGTGCAGTAAAATAAATAAATAAATAATTAAAAAAAAACGGCGTGCGGTTCCCCCCAATTTTAATGCCAGCCAGATAAAGCCATACGGCTGAAGGCTTGTATTCACAGGATGGGGAGCTCCACGTTATGGGGAGCCCCCCACCCTAACAATATCAGTCAGCAGCCGCCCAGAATTGCCGCATACATTATATGCGACAGTTCTGGGGCTGTACCCGGCTCTTCCCGATTTGCCCTGGTGCTTTGGCAAATCGGGGTAATAAGGAGTTATTGGCAGCCCATAGCTGCCAATAAGTCCTAGATTAATCATGTCAGGCGTCTATGAGACACCCTCCATGATTAATCTGTAAATTACAGTAAATAAACACATACACACCAGAAAAAATCCTTTATTAGAAATAAAAACACACACACATTCCCTGGTTCACCACTTTAATCATCCCCGAAAAAGCCCTCCATGTCCGGCGTCATCCAGGATGCTCCAGCGTCGCATCCAGCGCTGCTGCATGGAGGTGACAGGAGCTGCAGAAGACACCGCCGCTCCGGTCACCTCCACGCAGCTAATGAAGACAGCCGTGCGATCAGCTGAACTGTCACAGAGGTTACCCGCTGTCACTAGATCCAGTGACTGGATCCAGTGACAGCGGGTAACCTCTGTGACAGCTCAGCTGATCGCACGGCTGTCTTCATTAGCTTCGTGGAGGTGACCGGAGCGGCGGTGTCTTCTGCAGCTCCTGTCACCTCCATGCAGCAGCGCTGGATGCGACGCTGGAGCATCCTGGATGACGCCGGACATGGAGGGCTTTTTCGGGGATGATTAAAGTGGTGAACCAGGGAATGTGTGTGTGTTTTTATTTCTAATAAAGGATTTTTTCTGGTGTGTGTGTGTTTATTTACTGTAATTTACAGATTAATCATGGAGGGTGTCTCATAGACGCCTGACATGATTAATCTAGGACTTATTGGCAGCTATGGGCTGCCAATAACTCCTTATTACCCCGATTTGCCAAAGCACCAGGGCAAATCGGGAAGAGCCGGGTACAGCCCCAGAACTGTCGCATATAATGTATGCGGCAATTCTGGGCGGCTGCTGACTGATATTGTTAGGGTGGGGGGCTCCCCATAACGTGGAGCTCCCCATCCTGAGAATACCAGCCTTCAGCCGTATGGCTTTATCTGGCTGGCATTAAAATTGGGGGGAACCGCACGCCGTTTTTTTTTAATTATTTATTTATTTATTTTACTGCACAGTATAGACACGCCCACCGGCTGCTGTGATTGGGTGCAGTGTGACACCTGTCACTCAGCGTGGGGGCGTGTCTCACTGTAACCAATCATAGGCGCCGGTGGGCGGGGAAAGCAGGGAATAGGAGATTGTTTAATGAGCGGCCGGCTTTTTCAAAATAGTAAAAGCCGCCGCAGCAGTGTGAATGCCGTGCAGCGCCGGTGATCGGGGATCGGTGAGTATGAGAGAGGGGGGGACACTTCAGTCACTCGGGGGATTAGCGGTCACCGGTGAATCCTTCACAGGTGACCGCTAATCAGTACTCGACACAGACAGAGCCGCGGTATGAGGATGAAGTCGGGTGAAGTTCACCCGAGTTCATTCTCATCGCGAAACTCTGTCTGCTGTCAGCCGACATTTATAAACGACATTGTGCATCACACACACGGACATTACACACGGACATTACACGTACACATACACGTTAATTCCACACGCACACACGGACGTTCTGCACACAAACACGGCTAGCATACGCAATTCACACAGGTGCCACACGGACCATAAAAACGGACACAAAAACGGGACACGGACCCGAAAAACGGCCCGTAACACACGTGCGTGTTTTTCACGGACGTGTGAAGGGGGCCTTAGGCTGTGTCCGCACATTCCGTTACCACCTGCGTTTCAGCTGCTTTTTAGGTCCGTTTTGAACTGCAGCGTTTCTATGCCAAAATGCATGCTTTTTGATTTTCCAGCAAAGTCTATGGAAAATGGGGATTTCTAGTCCGCACTTTGCGTTTCCAAACGCAGCATTTAATTTGCATATTTTGTGGCAAAAACCATGCTTTCAAAAAAGCAGCATGTCAATTGTTTTTGCTATTTTGGCTGCGTTCTACACCTATTGAAATCAATGAGTTGTAGTAAATCGCTGCCAAAATGTGAAGCAGTGCGCTTGCATTGCATTATTATTGCGATCCACATGTTTTTTTTTAACATAACAAAGGCAGGTCTTTCGTCTTTCTCTCTGTCGGTTGGTCTCTCTCTTTGTCGGTCGGTCTCTCTCTCTTTCTATGTCTCTGTCCCTCTCTCTCTCTCTCCATGTCGGTCTCTCCCTCCCACCCCCTCTCTCATACTCACCGATCCACGATCACCGGCGCGGCGCTGCACGTCGTTCATACTGTGGCGGGTTCTTCTCTTTTGAAAAAGCCGGCCGCTCATTAATCCATCACGTATTCCCTGCTCCCCCCGCCCGCACCTATGATTGGTTGCAGTCAGACACGCCCCCACGCTGAGTAACAGCTGTATCACTGCAACCAATCACAGCCGCCGGTGGGTGTGTCTATATCGAGCAGTTAAAAAAATAAATTAATTAATGAAAAAAAATGACGTGCGGTCCCCCCCCATTTGGATACCAGCCAGGGTAAAGCCACATGGCTGAAGGCTGGTATTCTCAGGAATGGGAGCTCTACGTTATGGGGAGCTCCCCAGCCTAACAATATCAGCCAGCAGCCGCCCGGAATTGCCGCATCCATTAGATGCGACAGTCCCGGGACTTTACCGGCTCATCCCGAATTGCCCTGATGCGGTGGCAAACGGGGTAATAAGGAGTTAATGGCAGCAGCCCATAGCTGCCACTAAGTCCTAGGTTAATCATGGCAGGCATCTCCCCAAGATACCTTCCATGATGAACCTGTAAGTTAAAGTAAATAAACACACACATCCAAAAAATCCTTTATTTGTAATGAAACACAAAAAAACACCCTCTTTCACCACTTTATTAACCCCTCAAAAACACCTCCAGGTCCGACAAAATCCACGCAAAGTCCCTCGATGCTTCCAGCTTTGCTACATCGGAAGCTTACAGGAGCGGCAGTAGAACACCGCCGCTCCTGTGAGCTCCATGCAGCAACTGAAGTGAGTCGCGTGATCAGCTATGCTGTCACTGAGGTTACTCGCGGCCACCGCTCTCAGGTGGAGGACTGCAGCTGTGACCAAGAGTAACCTGAGTGAAAGCACAGCTGATCGCGCGGCTCACTGCAGTCACTCAGGGGATTTGCGATCACAGGTGAGTCCTTCATGTGTGACCGCAAATCAAGCCATGGGACACGCACAGAGCCGTGCGATCACAATGAAGTCGGGTGAAGTTCATCCGAGTTCATTCTGATCGCGCGGCACTGTCCCGCAGCCAGCCATGACAGTGCGGTCCCACTCGGCTCTGCTGCAAGTCTATGGGGATGCTGCAGAGTCGAGTGGGTGCGTACTGTGAAAAATGTGCGTTCTGTTTGCTTTCCCCACTCTGTCTATGGCAGAGAAAGCATCCAGAACGCATGAATTCTCTCCAGGGATGTCCGCACTTTGCGTTCTGCCGAATGCGTTTCAGAACGCAGCTTTTTCGGCTACGTTCTGAGATGCACACGCAGTGACTTACATGCTGCAGAATTGAACTGCAAAGTGCGGACATAGCCTTATATTCTAGGTTCTCCAAAGTAGCCACCTTTTGCTTTGATTAATGCTTTGCACACTCTTTGCATTCTCTTGATGAGCTTCAAAAGGTAGTCACCGGAAATGGTCTTCCAGCAGTCTTGAAGGAGTTCCCAGAGATGCTTAACACTTGTTCGCCCTTTTGCCTTCACTCTGCAGTCCAGCTCACCCCAAACCATCTGGATTGGGTTCCGGTCTGGTGACTGTGGAGGCCAGGTCATCTGGCGTAGCATACCATCACTCTCCTTCTTAGTCAAATAGCCCTTACACAGCCTGGAGGTGTGTTTGGGGTCATTGTCCTGTTGAAAAATAAATGATGGTCCAACTAAATACAAACCGGATGGAATAACATGCCGCTGCAAAATGCTGTGGTAGCCATGCTGGTTCAGTATGCCTTCAATTTTGAATAAATCCCCAACAGTGTCACCAGCAAAGCACCCCCACACCATCACACCTCCTCCTCCATGCTTCACGGTGGGAACCGGGCATGTAGAGTCCATCCGTTCACCTTTTCTGCGTCGACAAATACATGGTGGTTGGATCCAAAGATCTCATATTATATATTTCTGCCATTCACCATGTGGTAAAAGTTATAAAACTGCTTTATTCTTCGGCTCAGTACGATTACATCAACATCACATTAATATAATGTTGATCCTTTTAGACAATAAAATCTATTTTATAGAAAAAATAATTGTTTTTGCATTGCTATATTCTAAGAGCTTCTTTATTTTTTTCTCTGACTGAGCTGAGTGGCAGCTTGATTTTTGCAGGACAAGATGACATTTTCAGCTATATCATTTTTATTTGCATGTGACTTTTGATCACATTTTATGACACCTTTTTGGAGGGGTAGTATATTGGAAAAGCATTGTTTTTTGCCACTTTTTTTTTACAGTGTTCACTGAAATGAGTTGAATAGTGTGACAGTTTTATAGATCGAGCCGTTCCAGACGCGATGATTGAATATGTGTTCTTTTTTGGTTTATTTTTACATAAAAATATGTATTTATTGTTGTTGTTTTTTCTTGTTTTTGTTCTTTATTTTTTGATTTTTACTAAATAGTTGTATTTTTTTCTCCTTTTTCAATTAGTCCTTATATGAGAATTTAACTTTTATTAGTCTGATCACTGGTGTAATGTATTACAATGCTCAACCCTTGCAATTCATTACACCTGTCAGTGTGACATTAGTTGACTTAAGGCTACTTTACACACTGCGATATCGGTCCCGATATCGCTAGTGTGCGTACCCGCCCCCATCTGTTGCGCGACACGGGCATATCGCTGCCCGTGCCGCACAACATCGCCCAGAGCCGTCACACATACTTACCTGTCCGGCGACGTCGCTGTGACCGGCGAACCGCCTCCTTTCTAAGGGGGCGGTCCGTGCGACGTCACAGCGACGTCACTGAACCGCCGCCCAATCGCAGCGGAGGGGCGGAGATGAGCGGGACGTAACATCCCGCCCACCTCCTTCCTTCCGCATAGCGGCCGGGAGGCAGGTAGGGAGACGTTCCTCGCTCCTGCGGCGTCACACGCAGCGATGTGTGATGCCGCAGGAACGAGGAACAACCTCGTTACTGCTGAAGTAACGATAATTGGGAATGGACCCCCGTGTCGCCGATTAGCGATTTTTCACTGTTTTGCAACGATGCAAAATCGCTAATCGATGTCACACGCAACGGCATCGCTAATGCGGCCGGATGTGCGTCACGAATTCCGTGACCCCAACGACTCCGCATTAGCGATGTCGTAGCGTGTAAAGCCCGCTTTAGGATTGCAATGGCAACAATCGGCAGCCCACGATTACATTACAAAGGTGCCGATCGCGTCGAGATGCTGCCCCCACCATAGACAGAGTGGGAGCTGCATCCAGAACGCAGATATAATTGACATGCTGCTTTTATGAACGCACAGATTTTGGTCAAAATTTTAGCACCCAAATCGCTGCGTTCATAAAAGCATCATGTGCACGTCTCATGCACAATCTACATAGATTGTGCAGGGGACGCAGGACGCATGCATTTACGCTGCAGTGCAATATGCAGCATAAATGCATGTCAGTACGCAACGTGCGCACGAGCCCTTAAACTGAAGATTTTGTAATGAAAGAGATATTATTAGCTTTACTTCATATTATGGGTTAAAAAAATATTTTATGAAACTCATTTTTGTCAAAATTTGGGAAATACCGTAATTCTTGCATTCAGTAAGATATTGATTAAAATGTTACTTTCCCAAAGGGGTGCACTCATTTATGCAGATCATTGTATTTATTTGGTTAGAGCATAGTCAAGCAGACTTGGTTTGGGTCAGTAGAGGGGAACATCATGGAGTTTGGGCATAGAGACCTTCAGGGATTAGTCCACACCTTACTATTCACACTAAAACATAAAGGTCTGCTGCCACTAAATATGGCATTTTGACCACCTGCCCTAAAGCGGGCTTTACACGCTACAATTTATCTAACGGTGTGTCGACGGGGTCACGTCATAAGTGACGCACATCCGGCATCGTTAGTTACATTGTAGCGTGTGAAACCTCCGTGCGATTGCGATTGAACGTTAAAACATTGATCGCATGCACGTCGTTCAATTACTAAAAATTGAACGTCAGGTTGTTCAATGTTGCCGAGGCAGCACACATCGCAGTGTGTGACACCCCGGGAATGATTGAACTGCAGCTTATCTGCGTCCCGCGGCTCCCACCGGCAATGCGGAAGGAAGGAGGATGTGGATGTTCGCCGCCCACATTGAAGTCGTATGGAAGGTAAGTACGTGTGACGGGAAATAATCGTTTGTGCGACACGGTCAACAAATTGAACGTGCCGCACATACGATGGGGATGGGTCACATCGCATATGATATCGTATGCGAAATTGTAAGGTGTAAAGCAGCCTTTACAGGGATCTGGTGGTAAGAGCTTCCACTTTATACCAAATCCAGCTAGTGTAGTTTGTACCTGACTGAGATCATATGGCCAGTGACTGATTGGGCGGCATGTATCAGCTGTCAGGTTCACTTTAAAACCTTCGTGGATGCAATATAAATAATTGGCTGATTTATTTTTGTCTGTTTTGGGCTATTTGTACACTCATTATTTTATCTATATAATACTACCCATTTCACAATTTTCCCTCATAGGTAGCTTCTTATGATTGTGAATAAGTTGTGAATAGGTTTCTGTCCCAATTTATATTTTTTTTAGGTTGTTTTAGTTTACAATGATAAAGATTAAATGGATTCTTCCAAAATTGTAAGTTATACCTATAAGATATGGGATAATTCATTGATACCAAGATAACTTTTTATCATCTGGCAGGGCCGCCCTCAGGACATTTTTGTTGTATGGGGACTGGTGAAGATGGGGACCCGGGCCACGGGGTAAGTACTTTATGCTTTATTTATTAAGCCCCCGAGCCCCATTTCCCCACCTCTTTACAGTGCCCTACTCCACCCCAGGATACACCCCCCACCTCTTCACCGAGCCCCACTCCGCTCCTGGGGCCCACCTCTTAAGGGTGCTTTACACGCTGCGACATCGCTACCGATATATCGTCGGGGTCACGTCGTTAGTGACGCACATCCGGCGCCGGTAGCGACATCGCAGCGTGTGACACCAAGGAGCGACGATCAACGATCGCAAAATCGTTCAAAAACGGTGATCGTTGACACGTCGCTCCTTTCCTTAATATTGCTGCTGCCACAGGTACGATGTTGTTCATCATTCCTGCAGCACCACACATCGCTATGTGTGACAATGCAGGAGCGACGAACATCTCCTTACCTGCGTCCACTGACAATGCGGAAGGAAGGAGGTTGGCGGGATGTTCGTCCTACTCATCTCCGTCCATCCGCTTCTATTGGCCAGCCGCTTAGTAATGCTGCAGTGATGTCGCTATGACGCCGAACGCACCTCCCCCTTGAGGGAGTGATTGTTCGGCGGTCACAGCGACGTCGCTGACAAGGTATGTGCGTGCGACGCTGCCGTAGCGATAATATTCGCTACGGCACTGAGCACCAAATGTCGCACGAACGACGGGGGCGGATGCTATTGCACACGACTTTGCTAGCAATCGCTAGCGATGTTGCAGCGTGTAAAGCACCCTTTAGTCACACCACGGCTGCACGAAGCAGAGGGAGCCAGCCGAGGTTGACATCTTCAGATGTTGCCGGCCCACCCTCTGTTCCTCATGAGGTTTGTACTGAGCATGCACTAATTAGGCTGCCATGCACAGTACAAACCAGAGGTTACCGCAGAGTGAGCGAGGATTTGAGCATTGGTGGTGCTCGTGGCTGATGAGTATGATCTGGATGTGTCTGTCTTCCGGCTCCAGTTCCTGGTTCATGCACAGAGAGCACCATATTGTGTATATTATTATTATTATTTATTATTATAGCGCCATTTATTCCATGGCGCTTTACAAGTGAAAGAGGGTATACGTACAACAATCATTAACAATACAAAACAGTATAGGAGGAGAGAGGACCCTGCCCGCGAGGGCTCACAGTCTACAGGGAATTGGTGATGGTACAATAGGTGAGGACAGAGCTGGTTGCGCAGTGGTGTACTGGACTGAGGGTTATTGTAGGTTGTAGGCTTGTTGGAAGAGATGAGTCTTAAGGTTCCTCTTGAAGCTTTCCATGGTAAGGGAGAGTCTGATATGCTGAGGTAGAGCGTTCCAGAGTATGAGGGAGGCACAGGAGAAATCTTGTACGCGATTGTGGGAAGAGGAGATAAGAGAGGAGTAGAGAAGGAGATCTTGTGAGGACCTGAGGTTGCGTGCAGGTAGGTACCGGGAGACTAGGTCACAGATGTAAGGAGGAGACAGGTTGTGGATGGCTTTGTATGTCATGGTTAATGTTTTGAACTGGAGTCGTTGGGATGGGAAGCCAGTGAAGGGATTGGCAGAGTGGCGAGGCTGGGGAATAGCGAGGGGAGAGGTGGATTAAGTGGGCCGCGGAGATTAGGATAGATCGGAGGGTTGCAATAGTGTTGTAGGGGAGGCCAGAGAGCAAGAGGTTGCAGTAATCAAGGCGGGAGATGATGAGGGCATGTACTAATGTTTTTGCTGATACTTGGTTAAGGAAAGCATGGATCCGGGAGATATTTTTAAGTTGTAGTCTGCATGAGGCGAAGAGGGCTTGGATGTGTGGCTTGAAGGTTAGAGCAGAGTCGAGGGTTACTCCAAGGCAATGAGCTTGTGAGACTGGGGAGAGTGAGCAACTATCAAGTTTGATGGAAAGGCTTGGTGGAGGAGTTGAGTGAGGAGGAGGAAAGACAATGAACTCTGTTTTGTCCATGTTAAGCTTTAGGAATCATGCAGAGAAGAAGGATGAAATAGCAGACTGACATTGTGGAATTTTAAATATAGTCCACACTATACCCTGTATTTCAGTGTGTCTGTATATACTGTATGTATATAGTGTGGATGTTTATACTTTATCGTATTGTGTATACACTATATACTTTTATAGCCTACAGTCTCTAAATACAGCTCTCAGCCTTTATATACAACCGTCAGACTCTATATATAGTCCCCAGCCTCTCTATATGAGCTGCAGCCTCTATTTTGTATACAGCCCTCAGTTTCTATATACAGCCTGTAGCCTTTGTATACAGCCTGCAGCCTCTGTATACAGTCCACAGACTCTATTTTGAATACAACCCACAGCCTCTATTTTGTATACAGCCTGCAACCTCTATTTTGTATACAGCCCACAGCCTTTATCCTGTACAGTGTCAGCAGCACCAGCAGCTGCCTCTATCCTGTATACAGCCAGTAGCAAGGGTGGAGGCAGAGATAGGGTGGAGCCTGGGCAGAGTCTCAAGGGGGCCTGAAATTTTTTTTGCCAGTATGAGGCCCTGAAATTCTTAGTGGCAGCCATGTATCGTGGGAGTGAACAATAAGGTTTCTATTGAATGATTGTAAGCAGAGATAAAAACAGCTATGAAGTATTGACGTAGAAAGAAAATTGTAAAATTAGATCATTTTTTAATATTATATACAATGTAACATTTATTTGCTAAAACTGAATTCCCCTTGAAAGGGAGTCAAGCTGAGAGCCCACACAAAAAGTTGTTTTTTTCTGTAATTCACACCATAATCTGCGCACTCTTTAGAAAAAAAGGCATTATGTGACATTCATTGAAATTTATGGGCATCTATTGAAATTGTAGCTCAGCAAGAGCTGTAATGGTCACTTCTTCTGACTATAGACACAGGGTGGTTTGGGAAAACCCTGTCTTTTTACTTCAAAGTACCGTAACATGTAAACTGGAACTGTCGAGCAGATAATGCATTTAAATTATCAGGATTTCCCTTTTATATGTTTCAGTGATTTTGATGACATTTTTCAAATATTGAAAAATAAAATCAGTGTAAATCAACAATATAAATTCTGGCTACAGAAAAGTCAGTTCATTTGTACATTTGATGTTAGTTAGGTTAGACTGTAATAATTCCTTTTGTACATTTAGTTGAAAATCATAAATAAGACTCTTTGTCAACTTTGTTTCTCGGCCAAAGAGTAAAGCAACTGTTTTCTGTAGATTGCGTTTGGTCTGTTTTATGGAAAGAGATGGGATCTGCATTCAACATGAAGTGGTTAATGTCAGTACTTGGGAATTTGGAGTTCGCCTGAAATGTAGAGTAGTGAATGTCCATCTTCTCTATAGGTTGAAAACTCTGTAAAGATAATATTTCAGTTATTTTCAAACTTAACACACAATATCCAAGTATCTGTCACCTTTCTATCTTATCAAACTGACATAGATATTAACATCTGATTAATAAAACAAAACATCAAGAATAAAATGTATAGCTCATAAAACATTTGTTTCGATATGGAAATGTTCACTATCAAGATGCAGAAATAGCTTAAATGTTGCTAAATTAAACAAGGCAAGGAAAAATTAATAAATGAGGCTAAATGTAAAATCTGCTGCTGAAGATCATGAAGATTATGGGCTTCCTGTCAAGTTATAAATCCATCGAATATTTCTTTAAAACTAGAAGTAAGCGGTCCAGAATAGAGATCTTCGGTTCTGGACGGACTTTAAAAAGGAGTTTGGTTTGGGACTTGACTTGACCCCGAACTTGTTCCCAGACGCCGAACCCCATATAAGTCTAAGAAACTCGAACTTGAGTGTTATAAAAATAGTGTTATTTAGGGATATGGGGCTGCAAAATGATGCAAAATGTAGATTAAAGGCAGGACAATTATAGTTACCTAGTTTCCATGTGGCTGTCATACTGCTTTGGCGACCGCGTATTAAACCTTATGAATATATACTGCTTCCACTGCCCTCCCTCTGTGACAGCGTCTGTGATTGGTTAAAGTCAGACTGCTGGTGACTGTTATTGGTTTCCCTCACATTAGCTGTCTGGGTGCTGGAAGTGGAGTGTAAAAATAAATAAATAATTGAAAAAATGGCGTAGGATCCCCCATACCCAGCGCAGATAAAACAGTCAGATGGATGCTGCATCTTCTACCTGTAAGGACCCCACGTTTCTTTTTTAAAATATTTAAATATATAATTAAAAATTCCTCCATTTTGATACCCAGACAAGATAAAGCTGAAAGCTTGGGCCTAGTATTCTCAGGCTGGGTAGGCCCATGGTTATTGGGCCCTCCCTAACCTAAAACTAGCAGCCTGCAACCTCCCTAGAATTGGCACATCCATTAAATCCTGGCACTTACCCTGTTCATGCCAATTGCCCTGGTGAAGTGGCAATCAAGGTAATATAAGGGGTTAATGACAGCTGTGATTTGTAGAAAAAAAAAATCGCACCTGTCATGAAGCCCAAGGTTACTAATGGGTAGGAGGTAGTGGCATACTGCCAATAGAGGCAGGCTTCGCCACTGCTATGGGGCCCGTGAGCTGGGGGGACCCGGCGGCAGCTGCCAGCGATATCAGCGCCAGCGCCAAGCACCCCCACCCAAAATCACAGTTTCAAATGTCAGATACTGATACATTTATACATTTGAAAGCAATAATGAGACCGAGCACAGCACTCCCTTCTCACTGTCCTGCTGGTGTCTGTGCTCGCTGACAGCTCAGCACAGCAGTGACGTCACTACAGGGCACCAGTTGCTGAGATGTGCTCACTGTGTTGTGATGTGCAGAGCACAGACAGCAGGTGAAGAAGGCGCTGTGGCGGGGGACTGAGGATAGGTGAGTATGCAGTGTCGGACTGGTCCACAGGGACAGCAGGCTGGCTGCCAGGCGGCTCCCACGGCGGCTGTGCCAGGGCTGCCTGTTTCTGTGTTGGCTGCGGCTGCATTGTGCCTTCAGTTGTTCGTGTGCCTCCCTGGCTGTGTTACAGTTAACAGACGCTGCCGTGTCTGGTGACTGTGATGTCATACAGTGCGCCCTGGACTCCCGCTTCCTGCCGGAGAAGATCTTCAATGGAACCTGCAGGCCGGACCGGAGACAATTTGGGGGAAGGTAAAACCTCCCCTAATATGCGTGCATGTTTGTGTGCATATCTTCATGTGTGTTCATGCCTGTGTGTTTACGTATGTGTGAGTGTGTGCTTGTCTGCATAAGTGTTCATGCCTGTGTACATTTGGCTGCATATGTCTGTGTGCATTTGGCTGCATATGTCTGTGTGTCTGTCTGCATATGTCTATGTGCATATGTCTGTGTGCCTGTCTGCATGTATTTGTCTGACTGTCTTCATATATCTGTCTGTCAACGCATATAAGCATGTTTGTGCATGTATGTGTGTCTCCATACATTTGCATGTCAGTGCCTTTGCGTATGTGTGCTCGTCTGCGTGCATGTGTCAGTCTGTGCCTGTGCCTGCATGTGTGTGCATATCTGTGTGCCTACATCACATCTTTTAACATCACTGCTATGCGCCACTCTCTGATGTCATCGCGCAGCCTCAGATGGGTGGGGTGGCCATTTGACTGCGCTGGATATATAGCCACAAGAGGATGGAAGGGGAGCGCAAGGAGGTGAGAATAATCTTTTTGTTCCTCCCTCTGTGAATGGACAGAGTAGTGGAAATAGGAGCCCAGGATGAAGCAGTTTAGGGGCCTAGGATGGAGGGATATAGGGGCCCAGGATGGCGGAACATAGAGGCCTAGGATGGGAGACATTTTTAAATAATGGTGGCTAGGATGGAAGACATTATTAAATACAGGGAGGCCAGACATTATTGGTTTATGGTGGCAAATAGTGGAGATAATTACTGTAGGGGCAAATTAGGGGACATTATTACTGTGATAATATAATTTAATTTTGAGGATACCATCTTCCATGGGGCGAACAAAAGTCTGACGTAGTGTAGAAATTGGTGACAAAGTGTGGAATGTGCTCTGAGAGTGATTGGCTGTAGGTGACTGTGTGTTATTTTCTGCACAGTCGAGTCGAGTCGTGGTACGAAGAAATGATAGCAGTCACTGGTAAGTCAATGTATTACATGTACACGCACTATACACTAAACCGTGGGCAGAATTATTAGGCAAGTTGTATTTTAGCTGATTTTTTTTTATTATTGATCAACAACTATGTTCTAAATCAACCCAAAAGACTCATAAATATCAAAGCTTAATATTTTTGGAAGTTGGAGTGATTTTTTTAAGATTTGGCTATCTTAGGACGATATCTGTTTGTGCAAGTAACTATTACTGTGCAGAATTATTAGGCAACTTAATTAAAACCAAATATATTTCCATCTCACTTGTTTATTTTTACTAGGTAAACCAATATATCTGCACAAAATTTAGAAATAAACATTTCTGACATGCAAAAACAAAACCCCAAAAAATTAGTGACCAATATAGCCACCTTTCTTTATGATGACACTCAACAGCATACCATCCATAGATTCTATCAGTTGCTTGATCTGTTTACGATCAACATTGCATGCAGCAGCCACCACAGCCTCCCAGACACTGTTCTGAGAGGTGTACTGTTTTCCCTCCCTGTAGATCTCACATTTTATGGGGGACCACAGGTTCTATATCGGGTTCAGATCAGATGAACAAGGGGGCCATGTCATTATTTTTTCATCTTTTAGACCTTTACTGGCCAGCCACGCTGTGCAGTAGTTGGATGCATGTGATTGAGCATTGTCCTGCATGAAAATCATGTTTTTCTTGAATGATACTGACTTCTTCCTGTACCACTGCTTGTAGAAGTTGTCTTTTAGAAACTGGCAGTAGGTCTGGGAGTTGAGCTTCACTCCATCCTCAACCCGAAAAGGTCCCACAAGTTCATCTTTGATGATACCAGCCCATACCAGTACCCCACCTCCACCTTGCTGGTGTCTGAGTCGGAGTGGAGGTCTCTGCCCTTTACTGATCCAGCCTCTGGCCCATCCATCTGGCCTATCAAGAGTCACTCTCATTTCAGCAGTCCATAAAACCTTTGAAAAATCAGTCTTCAGATATTTCTTGGCCCAGTCTTGAGGTTTTATCTTATGTTTCTGTGGCGCCCCTGACCTGGTCAGGCGCCACAGAGTACTGCACCCATGCCGGGACAGTGCTTTCAGGTAATTCCAAAGGCCGGAATAAGGTGTATGCACAGACACATAGCAACCAGGTCTCCCACACCTTAGAGGGGACCCTTGGGAAGACCCAAGAGGGGGTTTCCTCCACATCTCATCTAGGGGTGTAGGGGAGGGGCTGGAAGCTAAGGTTGCAGTGGCTGTAAGGAAATTAGGAGGAGCTAGCCAGTCTGATAGCAGTAGGCGCAAAAGGAGGGTTGCTGGAGGAGAGACGCACGCTGACACGCTAGTCAGACCCTGCACGTGTAGTAGCCGTTAGCGGGGGAGAACGGTTACCAGCAAGTCGGTCAGAAAGACGCTGAAGAAGTCAGCTGGTCGAGTACGGAGACTCATGGTCACTAGGCACGCACGGGGAACAGGTCCCTAGAGTAGACGTTCCTTTAATGATCTGCTAAACCTGCCAGTGAGGGGAACCACAAGTCTCACATCAACCAACTAGAGTCCGAGCCTCAACAGCAACGAGGGGGCATAAGAAGGATCGAGCAAAGAGCCATCTTCCTTGGTCCACGCTGCCGGCAAACAGTCCAAAAAGGGGAGAAAAGGCAGTAGCAACTTCCCTGGATGAATCCCACGGTACTTCAAATCAGGGGTTATCCGAAACAAGAAGTGCTAGGAAGGCGAGTTAATGGTTACCCTTAGACTGGCCTAAAGGATACCTGGTTCCTCCTGGTAATTCTCAGCATCACCCGGGTTCCTCACAGAACATCTGACAGTGAGTAAAAGCACAGTTGAAAGACATCTTGGACTGAGACTGAGTTATTCTGGGAGCTGTTGTTCCACGCACCCGAGCCCCTGGGGCCAGCCTCACTCATGGGAGGCCATAACATCCAACTGCAGACCCCATCAGCCCCAGACGCTTGTTAACCCTGCATGTGGCGGTCACCCATAACCCTGACCGCAAACGGTGAGTGGCATCACGGCTCCCATGTAAATAAACCTGATATACCTGTGGCCAGAGATACCAACAATTGGAGACCCTGTGGCATCCCTGAAGGTGGCGTGGAGTCCCTGAGGTGATCGCTGCAGGTGTGCGACACATTTCTTGTTCAAAGGTGGTTGTTTTTCAGCCTTCTTTACCTTGGCCATGTCCCTGAGTATGGCACACCTTGTGCTTTTTGATACTCCATTAATGTTGCAGCTCTGAAATATGGCCAAACTGGTGGCAAATGGCATCTTGGTAGCTTCACGCTTGATTTTCCTCAATTCATGGGCAGTTATTTTTTGCCCAACACGCTTCTTGCGACCCTGTTGGCTATTTGCCATGAAATGCTTGATTGTTCGGTGATCACACTACAAAAGTTTGGCAATTTCAAGACTGCTGCATCCCTCTGCAAGACATCTCACAATTTTGGACTTTTCAAAACCCGTCAAATCTCTTTTCTGACCCATTTTGCCAAAGGAAAGGAAGTTGCCTAATAATTAAGCTAAGCACACCTTATATAGGGTGTTGATGTCATTACACCACACCCCTCCTCATTACAGAGATGCATATCACCTGATTTACTTAATTGGTAGTTGGCTCTCAAGCCTATACAGCTTGGAGTAGGACAACGTGTCTAAAAAGTAGCATGTGATCAAAATACTCATTTGCATAATAATTCTGCACACAGTGTATATATAGAGTTCCTGTGTATAATGTCACTGGTGATCACTGTATTACCTACTGTATATACAGATCTCCTGTTTATAAAATCACCGGTGATCTCTGTATTACCTGTACACAGAGGTAAAGGCATTTTTGTTAGGTACCCGGAATATTGAGATTTACTTTGCTGTTGGTGTCCGGGCTTACATGCATTGGCCAATTCATAAAAACTAAAAATCTCCTTTTTTTGATATAGCAGGAATGCAGTACCAGAGTTCCCTTATACATTGATGGCATTTTAGTGTGCAGCTGTATGCATTTTGTATAAGATAACGCACACAGCTGGGGGCTGCAGCCTCCAGCTGTCTGCTTTATCTGCACTGGGTATTAAAATATGATGGGAACCTACACCATTCATTCCAATTATTTATTTATTTTTAAACTTCACTTTGAGGACCCAGACAGCTACTCTGAGGGCAACAATCACAGATGCCGGCAGACTGACTGCAACCAATCACAGACACTGTCACAAAGGGTGGGCAGGGGAAGCAGTGCATAGTCATAAGGTTTAATGAGCTCACCTGGAAGCAGTGTGACAGCATCGCAGAGACTCGGTAAGTATAATTGTCCTGATTTAATCCCTATTTTGCTTCCTTTTTCCTTTTTTTCACATTTATTCTTATCCTGGCAGCCGAACCCAAACAGTAACATGGATTTCCCTGACAAGTTTGTGTTCAGGTCTGTGCATGGACACTAGGTGTCTGATATGAACCCTGAACTTTACAGTTTGGGTTCGCCCATGAATAGTCCAGACACGTTCTCTGTAGCTCTGTGAATGCTGACCTTACATGGTATATGCTACTCTGCGCTAAACTGGAATGATCTTCTCAAACTACTACAAACCGTGCAACAAGCATGCACTCATTGCACTGCTATTTTCCCCCCTTGATAAGACCTATTCTTGTTGACCTCTTGCACTAAAAATAGCTTAAAGGGAACCTGTCAGGTGCAATATGCACCACAAGCAGTTCTGGGTGCATATTGCTAATTCCTGCCTAACTGTCCCTGTATCTAGTAAGATACATAAAAAGGTCTTTAGAAAAAGTATTTCTAAAGATCCTTTATGATATGTTAATGAGTGCAGGGACTAGTTACAAGGGTGGTAATTCCTGCGCTCATTCCGCCTTATAGGAGCGTACTAGCATGCTATTCAATGCCCATGGCCCAGCGTCATCATCAGCAGTGACGCACGTACCTGTGTCCGTTGCACTGCCTCAGACGCCAAGCTTAGGGTCAGTACACATGGATTAGAATGCTCCGCACTTCCGGTCATGCGCACTATGAAGTCAGGTGTAAGCGTCCCAGCTTCAGAGGTCTAGTGCGCATGACCGAAAGTGCTGAGACCTCTGATCCATGCGCACTGACCCTAAGCTCGGCGTCTGAGGCGGTGCAATGGACACAGGTACACGCTTCACTGCTGATAATGATCCTGGGCCATGAACATTGAACAGCATGTTAGCACGCTCCTGTGGGCATGCTAACATGCTAAGAGGGCGGAATGAGCGCAGGGATTAACGCCCTTGCGACTAGTCCTTGCGCTCATTAGCATATCATAAAGGACCTTTAGAAATACTTTTTCTAAAGATCCCTTTATCTATGCTAGTGTATACAGGGAGGGTTAGGCAGGGATTAGCAATATGCACCCAGAACTGCACCTGGTTCTGGATGCATATTGCACCTGACAGGTTCCCTTTATACTTTCCCAAGTTATCTCACTGAATGCTCTACATATTCTAGATTCCAACACAGCTGCTACTACCATAATTATGTAGCACTGCACTGTTGAACCACCAGCACAACAATGGCTCTTAATGATCTTACTGACTTTTTCAGTGGTATTTTTCATCTACCACTAGACTACTAACAACCCATGCCACTATGATTGTAGCTATCAAACTATGTAACGGAACTCTTCCAATTTCTAACTATCTATCAATGATGTACACTTCCAACATATATCAGGAAAAAAGGGTTGCTATATTTTGCTAAGGCTAAGTTCACATTTCCGTTGTTTTGCATCAGTCACATGCGTCGCTTGACGCATGTGACTGATGCGCTGTACAACGGATGACAAAGAACAGAATTCTTTGTCGGACTCCGTTGTGTGCGGGGGCGGAGCGTGAGGGGGCGGAGTTCGGGGTGGGTGGAGCCGAGCAGGGCCGTGGCACTGGGGACGTCAGTGCTGCGGGGACTGCAGGGCTTGGGACAGGTGAGTGTGAATGTGTGTGTGAGTGTGTGAATACATGCTGAGTGCGGGAGGGGGCGGAGCCAAGCGGGGAAGTGTCAGGCTCCCTGCACAGCCAGGATAAATATCGGGTATAAGCAAAGCACTTTTTGCTTGGTTACCCGATATTTATCTTGGTTACCAGCATACACCGCTTATCGCTGGCTCCCTGCACACGTAACCAGTGTAAATATCGGGTAACTAACCAAAGCGCATTGCTTGGTTACCCGATGTGTATCCTGGTTATGGGTGCAGGGAGCCAGAGAGCGCATGCGCAGCGAAATCCTATGGATCGCGCTGCTCAAAAAACGTTACAAGCTGCGTTCCTCCCGCCCGGCGGTCAGTCGTTCCACGACTGATCAGTCGGGCGGAGGGTCCAACGCAGCATCATCAGTCACAATCCGCCGCTCATTCAAGTCTATGGGAACAACGGAATCCGCCAAACTGATTCCGTTGTTTACCAGAGCAGCGGATTGTGACTGATACAATTTAACAGACGTGTGAACCTAGCCTAAGGTATGTTTGTAGTTGTTATATCATTCACATCTATAAAGATGTGTGCATTTTACTTTTTACTCAACTTTTTTCAAGGTTTGATTCTCCCCTCCACAGACCCTGATCAATGAGTTTAATTGGGCCTTGGAGTTTACATTGTTTTTCAATGTCTAGAATAGCTCTGCAGACTGTTACATGATTAATACCAGAAAGCATAATTCATGCGTTAAGTGTCAATAAAATCTTCATTTACCTTCTCAGTCTCGGGTGTCATCTCTGTTGATTTTAAAGTCGGTAGCCTTACTATGTCCCACCAAAGCAAACCATGAGCTATTGTTTCTCTCTTGTTAGGTCCTAAATTACATTGAATAAATTATTGTTGATTTATCAAAACTATATAACCAAAATAAAAATATAGCACTCATCGAGGTATTCCCCAACATCAAGATAAAATGATGTGCCTGATATAATTCACAACAACACATCCTAGTCACACGTTAGTAGAGGTTGCAGACGTGTTTCAACTCATAAGAGCTGTACATATACCTCAGTCATCTGCAAGCTCTAATGTGTGAAGAAATATTTTAAACCATGTTGTGCTTGACAAGGACATCTCCAGCTTTATCCCCGTCTTCCGTCAGTCTGACAACTTTATAGGAGTGCACAAAGAATGACTGTGCCTAACTGGGTAGACAAACATTGAGGAGAATGATCCTGGAGACCACCCTGTTGTGCTTAGCGAGGAAGAGATATGTTTCTTCACATATGACAGCCTGACTGAGGTATATGTGATACAGCTCTTAGGGGTTGAGATGACACACAGGTCTTTGGGAGCTACATATCTTCAGTCTACATATATAAACAGTGAAGGAAAAAAATGATCAATGATCAGTTGGAAGAAAGAAGTTATATAATGTTTTATTTAATTGTAGAAAACAAGTACTCAAATGATAATAGCCAACAGAGAGGCCACCACATATAATAAAAACATGGAATATAAAAACAGCACTGGATTCAGAGGTAAATATGTGTTTGGGACCCACAAGAAGATGTTAGTGATAACTGACCAGAGTGGATATATTGTTTAATTAAATATTTTAGGTGCATAAACATGTCTGTACAGACCTTTTAGGAATACCTTCCATTGTCACAATTGTCCTCCTCTGCTTGCCAGGATTCCCCACCAGTATATCCGCTCTCTGGGTGTGGCTATCGCGCAACTGGGTTGTGTGGCTTTACACGTGGTGTCTCCTTTGTGGAATTGATGTGTGATGTGAGGACACAGGACACCGTGCCTCCCACATGTTTTATGGCCCATGAGATATGGGATGTGGTGTCTCCCGGTTGAAATAAGCCAGTGGTGTGAATGAGTGCATTTTGCTGTACAGATGAGCAGGGAGTGGCTCCTTGGTCATTACTGCATCACCTGAGCTTAATCATTAGCATTGGGATGGCTATTTTTACTCAGTTCCTAACCCAGTCCAATACTGTTTATTCAGTTTCCTTGCACATTGGTGTGGTGAGTGTTTTCTTGTAAGCTTCTAATTGCTTCTCAGCATTTGCTAACATTTATCTGGTTCTTCATCACTGGCTATAGTTCCCTGGTTTTACCTTTTATTATTCTTATTTGTTACTGCCCCGCTAGTTTTGTTTTACTCCTGTTACCTGACTCTGACATCATCCGCGTCACCAGACACCAATTATCTTATGGAAGCAGTCTGAGAAGGGCTCTGTCAATGCCCATCTTCCTTTCAGGAGTGGGTGAAGAATATCTCGGCCTTTAAAGGCTTGCCCAGCAGTGGGGGCTTGCGCCAAGTGCGTCAGTGACTGTGCTACTATTGGTGTGATGCGAGTCATAATGTGATGCCCCTGGACTATTCAGGTCATCACAGGGCACTGCACAAACTGCCCTCCCCATGCAGTATTCAACCCCCCATGGTTCTGGGTCTCTTTCCTACAGTACTGCCTCCACCAGCATTCACAAATTTTAGATACACCTTGCACCACACCTGTCAGGCACATCAGTGGTCTACTTGAGCAGGAATAGGGCCGCCCACCTAGGGGTCAGACAGGGAGGTGGGAGGTGTCAAGTCAGTTCAGTGGTGGCTCTCGAGCTGTGAGGAGCTCTGAGGAAGCTGGGAGTTGGAGCTCCCAGGGGAGAAGTAAACTAGGTTGCAGACGGTGGTCTGGACCTAGAGAAGTCGGACCCCCGGTCACAGGGGATTGAGGCTAGGTGCCTGGGACCCGTCAAGGAGGACGGTCAGCAGCCTGGTCCTATCACCGATCCGGGACCAAAGGCACGACGGGGTACACGGACTCTAGGTCTGGGAGAAGCTTCAGGCAACCCGGCAATTAACCTGCGGAGAACGGAGCCTTTATGGACTGTTCCCACCAGCTCAGAGATCGGGGTCACTAGCGCAACGAGGGGGATAGGGCTTTCCTAGCAAGCCGCCCACTGAAATCCCAAGTGTGAGCCCCTGAGAGCAGGCTCCTCCACTTAGCCACAGTAAGGAGCGGGGCCCAGACAGCTCCAAGCTACCGGGCCACAACAGACAATCTAAAGCATAGTGCGAGGAGGCGGGTTACAGACCACCGGCAGTATTGTAGGGGACGGGACCCGGACGAGCTCCCTTCGAGAGGCAACGGCGTTCAAAGACTTGGTTTACCTTGTTGTCAGTGTCTGCTTCATTGCTGAGTGAGTACCCGACTGACCCCCACACTACATCCCTGCATCACACACCCGGGGCCTACCCCTACCAGGGCCTACCCCTTCCCGTAAAGGGCAACGTCACCTAGATGACCCACTCCATTACCCCGAGTACTCCCAAAGGCAGCGGCGGTACTCCCAAATACCGCACACCACGGGTGGTGTCACAAACTATACCAAATCCTCTGTAAATACTTAATTTCCATTTGAGTGTGGCCCCCAAGCCCAAGGGTCCGGAGACCCTCGAGACACGAACGATCACTATCCCTGGATCCGAGCGGTTCGATCTGCTGCAGGGGTGGCAAAATAACAGGATTGGTCTTTACCTGTGCATAACAAGACCCTGATGAATGAAGGTAGTAAAGATCAAAAATGTACAGTACCAATATTTAGGTTGATGTCATTGGACCTGTATAATACAGTAATTCGTTTGTAAAAGTGCAAAGTGCACAGGGGAATACCACCACAACATAATGATAATTAATGCAAAATTGCATAGTTGTAACCTAAAGTGTAATGTGCAATAAGGTAAATATTACAAAAAAGACAGGACCTAAACACAGTATGATGAATCTATAGGCATATAACACTGGTACAGATGTTAAACATAGCAACAATACAAACTGCAGGGGTACTGATAGAACCTATGAAATGGTAAATAGCTTATGTGATACAGGCAGGAGCACCAAACCTATCAAAGTTGTAACATTCCACAATTGTTATAGGAAGTGCAATGGGCGAAATACAATCAGGATCAGTCTGCAGCATGAAAGGATCTAACAACATGTAGCGCTGGGTAAGTAACAAAGTGTAAAGGAGCCAAATTAGTAGTTACTTCAGGATGAACAGTGCGGAGTGTGGTGCCCACCCCAATGTGTGTTTCGGGATTTGTTTTTATCATGTATGGTGGCCTCTCTGTTGGTTACTACCATTTGAGTACTTTTTTGTACAATTAAAAAATTATATATTTTTTTTCTACCAATTGATCTTTGTTCTTCATTGACTATATATTATCAATCCAAATGGTCTAATCGTCATCTTCATTATTTCCTGTGAGAAGGAGGCGGCAGCCAGGAAGATGTCTGCCGTTGAGTAAATCTCAGTATGCACTAGAGGCATGGCTTTGGGCGTGGCAAGCAAGATGGATGGATGACGCGGCAGAGCCAGGGCACTGGAAGAGGCGGGCCCTAAGATGCGGGAAATACACATCACCGAGTCGGCCGGTGCTATTTTGTGACAGAGAGATAGAGCGTGTGGATGAGTTGGACATTGTGTTGAAGATGGATGGAAACATAATCCAACTGATGACACCGGGGGCTGTGGGCAGACGCCAGCAGAGACCAGCAGCTGTGTCAGCCATGTCAGTGGTAGTGAACAGCCATTGAGTCGCCCAAATTTACCTGGAGAGACCTTTTGGAGAAACAGGATCACCCCTGGATCCAGAGGAAAAGGCCAATGGAATGAAAAACCCAAATCAGCCCTGTGTCTTCCAGAACGTTTGAAGAATGAGAAAAGAGGTAGGCTGCAGAGAAACAGAAAGTCGGAAGTGACTGAGGGAGACTGTAATGGATTCCTGATTGCAGGTGGGGAGGCCAGTTCTGGAGTGCCCCTCCTGGAGGAAGTTAGCCATGAGCCTTGTTTGGCTAAAAAAAAAATATGTTGCCCCTGTTGTCTGGAAGAGGCCAGGACTCTTTTTTTTTGGTGTGGAGGGATATTGCAATGCCCCTCGTGGCCGGAAGAGGCCAGAACTTTGTGTTAGATTTTTTGTTTTTTCCCTTTTCCACGTTTTGTTCATGTTGCGCTTCCACCTGCTGGATTTGGGGGCTTCTTCAAGCCTTTGGTGCTGTAGGAGGACTGTACACCCGACCCAGGAATTGCCCCTTGGAGCTCTCATGGACTTTGTCTGTTTTGCCCCTATAGAGTTAGTGCTGTCCTGTTTATGGACTTTTCCCCATGGACTCTGTCCTGAACAGCCTCTGAGAGAGTGAGCCTAATCCTGCGCAGTGGTAAGGAGGGGAAAGAAAAATGAATGACCCGATGTGCTGACCGGGTCAGGAAATGGGACAGAGTTTTTAGGTTTGTACCTCCAGAACTTTGTGGATGACTCTTCCTTAAAGGAATGTGCCCCCAACTTTGCAGCCGGTGGGAGATTAGGACGAAACCACTTTGTGGTTCCTTAGGGTCCCAAACATAGAGACTATGCCCTTTGACTTAAGGGGGCACTATTGTTGGCCACAGGCCTGGTGTGTTAATATGGAACTGTTGTGTGGCTCTGGGAATGCCTGAAGACAGAAGACATCTGGATGCCGGAGAAGAACAGAGTTGCTCAATATATATGTAGTGTTTTATGGGTAGGATGTTTTCATAATTTTATGCCTTCCCGGTATCCGCTTGGTCGGGGACAACCAAGATTAAATAGGTGTAACGCCTGCCTGGATCCAACAGACTCAGATGGCTGTAATGGACAGGATAGATAGAGGGAAGCCACTCACCAAGCAGGACCCCCAGAACCCTGAAACCCATTAACCTCTATACAGGGATTTGGAATTACACAGGGCTCTGGAGATCACTACCTGTGGAAGGCAGCAGTCCAAGAGAGTAGTCGTCAGGCAGGGTAAAACCCTGAATTGCAGATCAGGGAAAGAATCGGTAGGCAAGGACGTAATCAGAAAACGTAGCAGAGGTCAAATCCGGATCGTGCAGCGAGGTACATAAACAGCAGGCAGGAGAGGTAGTCAGAACACAAGCAAAAGTCAGAACACCAGAATCACAAACCAGGACAGGGCAGAACAGGAGCCAGAATATCACAACTATCTCTGGCAGTGGTCAGCAGACAGGAGGGGAATTAAGAAGGGTGAGGTGTTTTCCCATTGGCTGTAGCTGAATGATGGTATTTTCAACTGGAAGACACACGCCACCTATAGTCAGCCAGTGGTACTGCAGATCCCAAGATAACCCAGCTCAGTGGAAGAGCGGAGCTTGCGCCCACCGGCGCCGCTTGCATCGACTCCTCTCCCATCACCAGCACCATCCATGGCAGGAACACGGCATCGCCTGGCGATCAGAGTAGAAGTCGCTGGAGCGAACTCCAGTGGTGATGTAACAAGAGGGGAGGAATGTATGAGGGTGACCTATGGTCAGTACTCCCCTGAAAACATCATTGGTTGCATTGCAAATGTGTATGTTACATGTAGAGCAATATCTGTACGTTTTCCCATAGGTTATGTTACAGTCCTGGCAGCTTCCACTAAATGGCATTGGACGCTCTAACTCCTAGGAAGGAGTTTCAGATAGAAGGTACAGTGGCAGGATTGAAAGGGTTAGTGAGAAAGGTCCAGCCCATAGTGAAGGGGATAAAGGAGGTCGGATTTTCTGGTTTTAGCTAGCAAGTGTTAGGGATGGAGTGAAGAACGTAGCATAGTAGAAAGACTGGTGTAGTGGTAGAGAAAACAGGTAGAAGATTGGGCAGGAGGAAGACAGACGGTGGTAACCAGAAACAGATTGAGTGGTTTCCTGGAAGTGGTGAGAGTGATCAAGACCAGTGCCCCCGTGGCAAGCAGGCTAAGAAGAAGAGCGAGGTTAATGTAAAGACCTTGGTCTTCAGACAGTCACTGTCACTGCGGGATTGGGGTCCTCGGATGCAACCCGGTGTAGATTAGCCTCTCAGGGAATAGTGAAGTGCCTAAACCTGAAGTTAATAAATGCTCATGCTCCATGGTAGCCGGTGGGACACAGTAAACAGTCGTTATGGGAAGAGCTGTATTGCACTGTGAAACAATGCCTGTGAAGAATTTGTGCCTCTCTGTGAGAGATGAATATTGTTGTATGAAAACCGTTTACAGTAAAGTTTTACAGCTGGCCCAAGTGTGTGCTTTATTTCTATGGAAGTAAACCTGCAGCATGTGCCCTAGACTAGCAGCAGTGAGCTGAAGTACTCTGGCCCTCAGGTAACCGCAGTACACCGACTTCACAATACACTCCATCTCCCATTTCTGTAACGTCTCAGGCGGGTGCTGGACTACGTCCCTTGCCCCCGGCTACCACCAAGCCTCATGTTACAATGGCATGTAATGGTCTATGTAAAATTAAGAACATCAATGTTACTTATCCACTTCTGCCACTTCTCCTTAATAAATCAGCTGGTGTGGTTACCCCACAACTATAGCATTTGACCTTTGCAGCCAATCACTGGACTCAGTGGTCATGCTGAGATAAATGACACAAGACGCTGAGTCCAGTGATTGGCTGCAGCGATCTTACCCTCTAGTCATCGTGACATCATCACCACAGTAGCTATGTCAGTGAGCTGTGGCAGAGGAATTGCTGGAGCATCAGGGGTTAAGCAACGACTTTCTCGATTCTTATTTTTACATAGACAAAACTTTTACTGTTAAATCTGGAGAACCCCCTCAACATTTGATACATTCATATGTGTTACCTTACCTGTTATATAGCTGACAATAAGCCCACCTATAATGGTGCTGAGGGTACCCAAGGTACCATAATACAAATAAGACAAGGAGTAGAATTCATCTGCAATGGTTGTCCTATGCAGGAAGAAAAGAAAACTTAGCATTAAGACATCAATTATGTACATATAGCAAGAAGCATATGAAGAAGAGTCATTTCTTATGCAACAAGATTTGTATACTTCAATTGGATCTTGCACCCAGGTTTTTGTTTTATACTCTATTTTGTCACTTGTTCCCCTAAATGTATGTAATTCAGCTAGTTTTACCTTTTGTCTTTCTATCTGAAAATTCATTATATACTTCTCTTCAGTTTGGTCGTCGTGATCAAACGATGACCCTTTAGTATTTACATGCCTTTATGTTCTCTGTTACCAGAACGGCCTGTATGATGGAATTGTATGGAATGTACCACACACTTTCTCCACAAGGAGAGAGAAAAATTTCACAGCTCAAGTTTCGCTGTGAATAGTATAAGCCAGAAAACAAACACAGGTTCCATAAGACAACTTAAAAAAATAAAAAAAAATATATATATTTTTTTTAATTTAAAAATATAAATCACGCTCCTTTTTCTTAGTCAGAAATAAATAAATGTAAAAATATAAAATATTTGGTATTGCAGAATCCGTAATACTTGATCTATCAAAATATAAAATGAATTTACTTGATTGGTAAACACTATAAAAAGAAAAATAAATGAAATCAAAGAATTGCATTTTTTTGATTTCCGCAACACCTAAAAAATGCAATATAAATTAATTAAACTGTCATGTATAACACAAAATAGTAAAAACAAGCCTTTCCTCCATTCATGAACATTTAATTAAGCCACTAAAATAGTAAAAAAACCACAGGTATATTACTATATTGACCTTGAGAATCATGTTGTCTATCATTTTAACTACAAAATTAACACTGTTTTAACACCGAAAAAATAAACTCCAAAAAACGCACTTGTAATTTTTTTGCCATTCTTCCTTCCTCTATATGGGAAAATGAGTGGTGTCATTAAGAAATGTACTGTATATCGACGAACTTGCAAAAACAAAAATTGACTGCATTCTGAACTAGGGATAAGCGAACCTGAACAGTAAAGTCCGAGGTTCATGCCAGACACCTGATGTCCAGTGCTCAAACACAAACTTTTCACAGAAGTCAGTGTCTGAGTTTGGAGTTTGGATGCTCTTCAGATGCTGACTAAAGTTTCTTGGAAAGCGTCAGTCAACAAGCTCTCGCAAGGAGAAGATGGACACTGCTGGGAACAAAGTAAATTTAAAAAAATTATGTGGGTTCCCCCTATTTTTGTTAACCAGCTGAGGTAAAGCAGATAACTGTTGGCTACAACCCTTAGCTGTCTGCTTTACTTTGGCTATTTATCAAAAATAGAGGGAAATCCATGCTGTTTCTTTTAATTATTTATTAATAAATAAATATTGTAAAGAAATTATGTAAAGTCCCAACTATTTTTGATAAGCAGCCAACGTAAAGCAGACAGCTGGGGGCTGGTATAATTAGGCTGGAAAGGCCCATAGTTATTTGACCCCTCCCAGCCTAAAAATAGCAGCTCACAGCCACCCCAGAAGTGGCAACATCCATTAGATGCTATAATTCTGGCGCTTTGCTTGACTCTTCCTGATAGCCTTGGTGCAATGGCAATTGGGGTAATAATTTTGGGGTCGATGTCTGCTGTGCATTGATAGCTGGCATCAAGCCCTGGCGTTAGTAACTAACCCGGTAATTATACAGTATGCAGTTAAAATACACACACACAAACACACACACACACACACACTCCCACATACACAGGAAAAAAATAATTTCTTTAAATAAAACAGCCTCACTCCCTCATTCACCAATTTATTAATTAAAAAAATCTTTGAAGTTCCGGCGTAATCAAATGGTGTAATGTCCCACGACATCCACTGTTTCCTATGGAGCCTCATTCTGAGAACGAGGTTCCATGGGTTACTTGCGGTCAGTAGCAGGTACGGAATTTTTCACGCTCGTACCAGGCCGATCAGGGAAGAGTAGGGCAAAGATGTGCCACTTCTGGGACGGCTGTGGACTGTTATTTTTAGTCTGGGAAAACTAAATAGCCATGGTCCTTTCCAGCCTGGTAATACCAGCTCCCAGCTGTATGCTTTACCTTGGCTATTATTGGAAAATAGGGGAATCCACAAGTAGTTTTCTTAAATTATTTATACGTAAATTTTAAAAAATGGCGTGGGATCGCCTCTATTTTTGATAACCAGCTAATGTAAAGCAGACAGCTGCAGGCCTGCCTGGTTATCAAAAATAGTGGGGATCCCACGTCATTATTTTTTTCTACTTCCCTATCTACATTTGTTTGCAGGGCAATTGTCCTGCTCCTATCCTCATTTTGCCTCTTTTTGCAACCCCCTAACTCTTACTATGAACTATGACTATTTTACAGTCATTTTATTACACCAAATTTTGGGTCCCTATTGACTCATAAGGGGTTCAGGGTCCAGGGTCAAGTCCAGAACTGAAAGTTTAACTAGACTCCATCTGAATCTGGTGAACCAGAACATACACAGTTTTGCTCATCCCTAATTTTAACCCCTTACCGACAATCACCATACATGCACAGCTCAAGTCATTACCAGGTGTATGGAGTGGGCTCACAATAGCTGTGTGTTGCAGCCAGGATCTGCTTCTAACAATCATGGGTAGAGCAGAACATTGCCTGCAGTTAACTTGTCAAACACTGACAGCAGCGTTCCATGCTCCCATTGACATGTCAGTGATGAGATTGCGGGGCAATGATGGGTTCCTATGACATACGAGCATTTGCTGAAGACCTCCGTGCTCATCATTACAGAGCTCCCATGGCCGGGTTTCAAAGGAATCTGTAATTTTTGCTATATACAACAATACTGTACCCTAATACATACAGTAAAAAGTAAGAACAGTTTATTTAAAAAATATGAAAAAAAATATAAAAAACAATATAATTTCCCCTTTCCCCGATTAATAAAAAAAGATAATTTTTAATTCATTTATTTATTTATTTTTTTAAATAGACATATGTGGTATCGCCACATTAAGAAAAGTCTGATCTATCAAAATATAAAAATAAATAAGCCATTCCCTAAACACTGTAAACAGGAAAAAATAAGAATATCAAAAATACTAAATTTGGTCGCTGCAATACAACAAAAACAAAATGCTGTAACAAGCGATTGATATGTAATTTTATATCCCAAAATTGTATCAATTAAAATGTTGTGTCGCCCCATGAAAAATAGACTCTAACAAAGCTTTATCGACCAAAAAAATGAAAACTTTATGGGTCTCAGAACATGACAACCCTACCAAAAGAAATTTTTTGTTTTCAACTTCTGATTTTTTTTTATCACTAAAATAATAAAAATCTGGTCATGTTTGTTATCGGCGTAATACTACTGATAAGTCATAATTGCATTTTTTTTTACAATTTATAGCATTTTGAATTTTTTTTTTATTCTCCAATATGCTATGTGGTAAAAGGACTTGTACAACCCGCCTTCCAATAAACAAGCAATCATACGTCTATGTAGACAGAAAAATTAACATAAAGGAAATGTCATTATAAATAAAATTAATTTAATTAGCAAACCACTATCGTTTGACTAGAAAGTCATGGCTCTGGAATTAAAATGGCCACTTTCCTGTTACTCTGACAGAAGCATATCCTACAATGTTAACAGAAGTAGCAGCAGCGTTGGAGGCAGCAGTGTCGGGGACAGGTGAGTATATAAGTTCATACTGTCCTTGTGTTATCATAGATAGCACACAGAGAACACACTGACAGCACACGCTGAACACACACACAGAACACGCACACACATACGCAGCAACACCACGGACTGTGTAAAATGTGTGTGCTTTGCATGGACGTGTGAAAGAGGCCTAACAAGATGGTGGTCTTTTTAATTCTATAGTGATTACCTTGCTAGGAAAAACTAGTATGATTTGCTCATTAAAGGTCTTTAGGAATTTAATTATAAAGACATTCCATTTAGTTTGTATTTTATTCTAGTTCTGAAAATAGTTTAAACCCTTAATGACCAGGTAGTTTTTTCATTTTTAAGTTTTCTTTTTTCCTCTACATCTTACAAGGGGAATAACATTTTTTAGTTTTCTGTTGACATAGCAGTATGAGGGCTTGTGTTTTTCGGGACGAGTTGTGGTTTTAAATTATACCATTCATTTTACCATACAATGTACTGGAAAACAGTAAAAAAAAATTCCAGGTGAGATGAAATGGTGAAAAATATAATTCCCCCTTGTTGTTTTTATTTATTTTTTTTCTGTGTTCATTCTGTGTGAAACATGACTAATAAACGTGATTCGCCAAGTTATTACGATTACGGTTAAACAGGGGCGGAACAATCGCTGTCGCAGGGGTCGCCATTGTGACTGGGCCCTTGGGTTTAGGGGTCCGAGGACCTCAGCCAATGGCGTATCGGCAATTGCTGCAGGCTACACGACTGCTGTGGAGCCCGTAACTCAGGGGAGTCCACAGATGCCGGTACAATTGAAAGTAATGATGAGAGAGTGAGCGGCGTGCTCTCTCTAATCATTCTTCCACTTTGTCTGCGCTCTGACGTGTCAGTACAACGGAGCGCAATGACGTCACCACTGTGCGCTGTGCTGAGATGAGCAGATGAGCAGAATAGCAAAACGGTAGACGTGCTGAGGAGACCAGAGCAGCCGGGAAACGAGGAGAAGTATGTATTTAATCACGGTGGCCAGAGGGCTATGGAGGTCCATTAAACGATATGGGAGCTCTATGCTACTACATGAAGGTACATAATACTATATAAGGGTGTATTATAATACAATACTTACAGTATAGTCCTCTATGTATTGTAATATATGGAGGACTATGGGGAGTGTATTATAATACATGGAGAACTATGAGCAGTGTATTATAATATATGGATGACTATGAGCAGCGTATTGTAATGTATGGAAAAATATGAGCAGTACATTATAATGAATTGAGGACTATGAGCAATATATTATAATGTATGGAGGACTATGAGCAGTGTATTATAATATATGGAGGACTATGGAGAATATATTATAATGTATAGAGGACTATGAGGAATGTATTATAATATATGGAGAACTATGGGGCGTGTATTATAATATATGGAGAACTATGGGGAGTGTATTATAATATATGGAGGAATATGGAGAGTGTATTATAATATATGGAGGAATAAGGGGAGTGTATTATAATATACGGAGGACTATAAGCAGTGTATTATACACTCTGTGCAGAATTGTTAGGCAAGTTGTATTCTAGAGGATTTTTTTTAATTATTCACCAACAACCCAAAAGACTCATAAATATCAAAGCTTAATATTTTTGGAAGTTGGAGTGGGTTTTTTTTAGATTTGGCTAACTTAGGAGGATATCTGTTTGTGCAGGTAACTATTACTGTGCAGAATTATTAGGCAACTTTATAAAAACCAAATATATTCCCATCTCACTTGTTTATTTTTACCAGGTAAACCAATATAACAGCACAAAATTTAGAAAAAAACATTTCTAACATGCAAAAACAAAACACCAAAAAATTAGTGACCAATATAGCCACCTTTCTTTATGATGACACTCAACAACCTACCAATCCATAGATTCTGTCAGTTGCTCGATCTGTTTACGATCACCATTGTGTGCAGCAGCAACCACAGCCTCGCAGACACTGTTCCGAGAGGTGCACTGCTTACCCTCCCTGTAGATCTTACATTTTATGAGGGACCACAGGTTCTCTATGGGGCTCAGATCAGGTGAACAAGTAGGCCATGTCATTATTTTTTCATCTTTTAGACCTTTACTGGCCAGCCATGCTGTGGAGTAGTTGGATATATGTGATGGAGCATTGTCTTGCATGAAAATCATGTTTTTCTTGAACAATACCGACTTCTTCCTGTACCACTGCTTGAAGAAGTCTTCCAGAAACTGGCAGTAGGTCTGGGAGTTGAGCTTCACTCCATCCTCAACCTGAGAAGGTCCCACAAGTTCATCTTTGATGATACCAGCCCATACCAGTACCCCACCTCCACCTTGCTGGCGTTTAAGTCGGAGTGGAGCTCTCTGCCCTTTACTGATCCAGCCTCTGGCCCATCCATCTGGCCCATCAAAAGTCACTCTCATTTCATCAGTCCATAAAACCTTTGAAAAATCAGTCTTAAGATATTTCTTGGCCCAGTCTAGACCTTTTATCTTATGTTTCTTGTTCAAAGGTGGTCATTTTTCAGCCTTCCTTACCTTGGCCATGTCCCTGAGTATGGCACACCTTGTGCTTTATGATACTCCAGTAGCGTTGCAGCTCTTAAATATGGCCAAACTGGTGGCAAATGGCATCTTGGCAGCTTCATGCTTGAATTTCCTCAATTCATGGGCAGTTATTTTGCGCCTTTTTTGCCCAACACGCTTCTTGTGACCCTGTTGGCTATTTGCCATGAAACGCTTGATTGTTCGGTGATCACGCTACAAAAGTTTGGCAATTTCAAGACTGCTGCATCCCTCTGCAAGACATCTCACAATTTTGGACTTTTCAGAGCCCGTCAAATCTCTCTTCTGACCCATTTTACCAAAGGAAAGGAAGTTGCCTAATAATGAAGCACACCTTATATAGGGTATTTATGTCATTACACCATACCTCTCCTCATTATCGAGATGAACATCACCTGATTTACTTAATTGGTAGTTGGCTCTCAAGCCTATACAGCTTGGAGTAGGGCAACATGTATAAAAATTATCATGTGATCAAAATACTCATTTGCCTAATAATTCTGCAAACAGTGTAGTATATGGAGGACTATGATCAGTGTATTACAATGTATGGAGGCCTATGGAGAGTTTATTATAATGTATAGAGGACTATGGGGAGTGTATTATAATGTGTGGAGGATTATGAGCAGTGTATTATAATGAATGGAGGACTATGAGCAGTGTATTATAACGTATGGAGAACTATGGGGAGTGTATTATAAATGTATGGAGGATTATGAGCAGTGTATTATAATGTATGGAGGACTATGAGCAGTGTATTATAACGTATGGAAAACTATGGGGAGTGTATTATAATATGTGGAGGACTATGGAAAGTGTATTATAATATATGGAGGACTATGAGCAGTGTATTATAATGTATGGAGGACTATGGAAAGTGTATTATAATATATGGAGGACTATGAGCAGTGTATTATAATGTATGGAGAACTATGGGGAGTGTATTATAATATATGGAGGAATATGGGGAGTGTATTATAATATATGGAGGACTATGAGATGCATTATAGTATTGGATATTATATCATTGGGATATTGGAATATGGGAAAGATGGGTGTTGAGGGAAAGAGCTAAGTATCAGTGTAGTTATCCTGTAATCCGAGAAGGGTGTGGGTGGGGGGGAGGCAGGTTCACACTTTGCATCGGGGCCCATTGAACTCTAGTTACGCCACTGTGGTTATACCAATCTTGCATGGATTTTTGGTTGGTATCACAATTTTTTTGAGACTCATTGAGCTCAATGGAGGTGCATAAAGGCTCAATTTTAACACTTTTATTGATAGCCATTTGAGCTATATATCATATTTTAATCTCTTTCTTGCATTTTGTTATGGAGTAGTGTTGCCCTCCCCCTCCCCCTGCAAATATTGCTATTTTTACATTTTGATTTTTTTCCCTTATTATGGCTTTTAACATTTTATAAATGTCTGATTAACAGGTGCACAACAGAAATCACCCACACCATTCCACGACATGTTTTGTTGACTATAGGTTTCTTCATGCAGGTAGTTGCATATGTGTTGCTGATCTTCAGAATTAGGGAGCGCCCACTAAATAGTATATATATAGCTGTGTTGTAATTGTTGGTGTCTATACTGTTTATATTCAGTAACTGCATGAGCTGGTAATAGCTTATTGATCGGGGTGCCGTGTCAACCCTCCACCGGTTTTAATATTGATGAATTACCAAAGGCTAGGTTAGCTATATCATAGTAATGGAATATACCTTTAACTTTTTAGATATAGGGTTAATAAATCTCTTACCTCGGTAGAGGAGCTGTAATGTTTCCTGGTGTAGGTGACCCATATATGATACCTTGACTGGAGTTATAAATGGGACATTGTTCGGCATAAGTGGGCAGTACTCCCATTACCTCGGGAGATGGTGGATAAATAGTACCTCCAACTGCTACCCAGAAGGTTAAAATAAAGCCTGTAACAAGGCCCGAGAATACACCCTGAACAGAGGAAATAAGCGCAGGCATCAGTTAAGAAGTATATACAAAAAAGTTAAACAGCTCACCAGACAATTGAATATGTGTGCGGAGCCCAGAATCCTGGAACGGTATCCAGGTGAAGACTTGAAGGCATAAGAAAAAAGTTGTGAAACCAGCATCCGCTTAATAAAATTAAAACATGGCTTTAGTTAAAGTTAATTTAAAAACAGCAAGAAAACATGATTACAGTTCAAGTAGACTAGATGTCCGTCCACGCGTTTCAAACAGATAAACTGTTCTTAATCTTTATCATTAAGAACAGTTTGAAACGCGTAGACGGACATCTAGTCTACTTGGACTGTAATCATGGTTTTTTGCTGTTTTTAAATTAACTTTCATTAAAGCTATGTTTTAATTTTATTAAGTGGATGCTGGTTTCATGACTTTTTTCCTATGCCATCAGTTAAGTAGAAATCAGAAAAGAATACTTATATGCATGAATCATAAATTCAATTACTATCGACAGTGTTAACAAATAATGCTAATCAAACATACACTTGTTATTAAAACTTCCTTTTCTATTGAACCCTCTTATCTCTAGATAAGAGAATTCTAATGAAATAGACTATCCCAAAAGTTAAAAGATATCTTTTTGTTTTTTTATAGAAGAAGAACGTCCGCTTTTATTTTTGTTTCCTATGCAATTAGAGAAGGAGTCACAATCTCCTATCATTGGAAAATTGTAACATAAATGAGGATGTTACGATATATTTGTGAATACTCTTGAGTACTTCATCATTTCAAATGATTTCTGTTCATTTAAATATATATTACAACTATGTTCTTACTATACAATGTGGTAAAATAAGACTCATAGAGATTGGGAATAACTGAATCCTAAAATCTTTTGTACAATTTTTAAATTAGCTATTATTTATGTATTACGGCTTTTAGATACATAATACATTCATAATTTAGGTTAAAATTTCCATTTACCCTTATGAATGATGTTTCATCAGTACTAATATACAAACAGTAGTAGCCAAAATGTGACAATGCTGTAATTGTGTGATCCTGCATGCATCATTACCAGCATAGAGACAAAGGACCTGATTCATGAATGTACTTTCTCTAGAATTCTGGTGGAAAACACCTTCAAATGCTAAACTCAAGGTGGTTGAGCAAACATTTAGCAGATATTGACCTTTTTACACAAGTCCAGGTTTACCAAAGTTGGCAGGGCTGAGATGGGACGGTGCATGGCGAAGCCTGACCCTTCTAATTCATCAGAATTGAATAGAATTTAGTGACATAAATTTCCCCCTGAAATGTTGTCCAGACTCTGACACGTGACAGGCACACGTGTGGTAAGGTGCCCCTAATTCCTAAAGTTCCATGCGCCTCTTAATGAATTAGGCATATCTCACTTTAGCTGTCCCATTCATTAACACTACCATACAAAATGCCAGCCTTAATTAATTAGACCCTAGTTCTGGTGGTGCCTTGGATCTTTGGCTTTGCCTTTAGATTAGAGGTTTAGTTAGTTTTTTTTGCTTTTAATAAACATGTTGACATGTTGTGTAAATTATAAGGTACTGTAGGTAGTTTTATCATGTCTCCTAATAAGAAGTTACTACACTTCACTTCTTGCTTTCTCAGTAAGTGAAATCATCAGTATTGAA
Source organism: Anomaloglossus baeobatrachus (assembly GCF_048569485.1). Taxonomy (NCBI): domain Eukaryota; kingdom Metazoa; phylum Chordata; class Amphibia; order Anura; family Aromobatidae; genus Anomaloglossus; species Anomaloglossus baeobatrachus. The sequence continues at coordinate 477,250,353 of NC_134353.1, forward strand.
GGTCTTAGTTATCACCTCCTGAGATGACATGCCTCTTATGATTTTAGTAGCAGGAAGAGCTGCATTTATTTATTATTCTTGCTTATATAGTGTCGTCATATTCCACAGCACTTTACAAACATTATCACCACTGTAGCCATCAGAGCTTACAATCTACAGGGTTGGCCATTTATATGGATACACCTAAATAAAATGGGAATGGTTGGTGTTATCAACTTCCTACAGGATGTACCCTGTACATTCCCTATCAGTATGTCTTTGGAGTGTGGGTGGGAAACTGGAGAACCCAGAGGAAACCCAAACAAAAATGGGGAGAACATACAAACTCCAGATTACAGCATAGCTGAAGTCAATGAGCTCATTGCACTAGGTTATGTTGCAGTAATGGCCTTCTGATGCACCATCCCATTACAATCAATAGTAAATCGTGCACTAGTCAACCATTTTACATCTGCCCACAAGGTCCTGAAAGAACTGAAACATTGACCGCCCCTTTGCTCTGATTTGATGAATAAAAATAACATCAAGTTTGACGCATTGGAGAGCTGTGGTTTCTTTGTGGTCAAAAGTTCACTAGACACTCTGTGGTCCACTAGTAGGAACATCAGTAGTTATGCTGGGAAATACATCTGGCACAACCTTTCATCACAACTACAAGTAATTTTACAAGTGCACAATATCCTACTGAGACTGTGAATCACTGCCCACAGATAGGAAAATCTTCTGGTGTACTTGATTGATGAGGTAGGTAGAGGTAGAAGACTTATAAGGTGCCTGAGTTGGTATTAATAATTAACTTAACCCTAGAACGCGCAAGCAATTCAATCTACCATAGAAAACAAATTACCTAGCAGGCCTGCGAGGTCCCAGGTATGCGTTCTAGGGTTAAAGGGAAGGTGTCGCGTTTTTTTATTTTTGTATTAAAAATAGTGATTATGAAATCAAATATTTCTAATAAAAACTAAATAAGCTGCGATTTTCATTTTGTATTTAATTCTTGTTTTACTGGAGGCACTGGGGGCTGCCATTTTGGATTTGCTGTGTGTGTAACAACAGTAACTCATTCCTTTATGGCAGCCCCTGTGCACAGAGAACAGGGGTCAGAATCCGACCCCTTTGCTAACGTTACAGTGGGCATCTGCTGGGACCTGGACGCGCCCCCTGGGCTGTCCAGATCACAGTAGAGGGAGGAGATCGGCGCCATCATTGTGGAGCTCACAGCATATGCTGTTTGCTCCACATAACCCCTGTCAACCGCCGGGATGTGTGAGTATGGACCCTCCCCCCGCTATTACCATCACCAATGACACCCCCTCCCTCCGCTCTGCCCCCGCTACCGCCGCCGCCACCGACTCCAATGACACCCCTTCCCTTTGCTCTACCCAGCCACCGCAACTGCTGAAACTGCCGCCCCTCCCCCCCACCATTACCATCTGCAATGACACCCCCTCCCTCTGCTCTGACCTCTGCTGTGTATGCACCTCTGCTACCTCTGTGTGCCTCGGCGCTGCTACCGTCTCCAAAAACACCCTTCCGTCTGTCACCTGTCGGCCTGTGTGTGTACCGGTGATACTGTCTGCAGGGCTGTGTATCCAATCCTATCCTGTAAGATGCAGCAACTCAGCAGACAGTATCTAATCCTATCCTGTGTGATAATGTCTGCTGAGTTGCTGTATCTAAACCTATCCTGTGTGATACTGTCTACTGAGCTGTGTACCTAATCCTATCCTGTGTGATACTGTCTGCTGAGCTGTGTATCTAATCCTCTCCTGTGTGATACTGTCTGCTGAGCTGTGTATCTAATCCTATCCTGTGTGATACTGTCTGCTGAGCTGTGTATCTAATCATATCCTGTGATACAGTCTGCACAGCTGTGCATCTAATCCTATCCTGTGATACTGTCTGCACAGCTGCATATCGAATCCTATCCTGTGTGATACTGTCTACTGAGCTGTTTATCTAATCCTATCCTGTGATACTGTCTGCACAGCTGTGTATCTAATCCTATCCTGTGATACTGTCTGCACAGTTGCGTATCTAATCCTATCCTGTGATACAGTCTGCACAGCTGTGTATCTAACCCTATCCTGTGATACTGTCTGCACAGCTGCGTATCTAATCCTATCCTGTGTGATACTGTCTGCACAGCTGCATATCTAATCCTATCCTGTGTGATACTGTCTGCTGAGCTGTATATCTAATCCTCTCCTGTGTGATACGTTCTGCTGAGCCATGTATCTAATCCTATCCTGTGTGATACTGTCTGCTGAGCTGTATATCTAATCCTCTTCTGTGTGATACGTTCTGCTGAGCCATGTATCTAATCCTATCCTGTGATACAGTCTGCACAGCTGTGCATCTAATCCTATCCTATGATACTGTCTGCACAGCTGCGTATCTAATCCTATCCTGTGTGATACTATCTGCTGAGCTGTGTATCTAATCCTCTCCTATGTGATACTGTCTGCTGAGCTGTGTATCTAATCCCCTCCTGTGTGATACTGTCTGCTGAGCCGTGTATCTAATTCTATCCTGTGATTCTGTCTGCACAGCTGTGTATCTAATCCTATCCTGTGTGATACTGTCTGCTGAGCCGTGTATCTAATCCTATCCTGTGTGATACTCCTGCTGTCCTTGGTGACACTTTAGACATTTCTGGTCACCAACAAAATGGCTGTGCACTATGTCCCTACATGTCATTCTCTGTTATCTGTTGTAAACACTCAGATTAGGAGGGGGGAGGCGTGCCATCACACACAGGAGAGCAGACTCCGCCCACTTTTACTGCAGGCTGTAATGTGAGCTTTTTATACAGTGGAATTTCTGTAGGATTTCAGAAGCTGCTCCCCCTAGTCTTTAACAGTGGAAAATATCAAACTTTTTAATTTTTTTTTTATATTTTGCACAATTAAAAAAAATAATAATATTTAAACAAAACATTTAAACATTATTACTTTACATTTTTTCAGTTATTTTTTTTTTTTTGACCATACCTTCCCTTTAAAGAGATGGTCCCATATTCTCAATCAGGAGTATACCACTCCCCTACCTAGTGACTTCCTGCTTGTGTGAGTGCAGTGAGCTCCTGCTTGATTGACAGTTCAGACGAATGGTGTTGTTCAGCCACTGATCTGAACTGGGCACCCGCCAATGCTTTGTATTTGACAGCTTTGCCTCTGAAGCATCGGAAGAGCGCAGCAGCAATGAAGCTGGCCAGCATAAGGAGCTAACAGTGCCATGAGTGATATTGGATACCTTCAGAGAAGTGCTTCCAAATTCTGTTGGAAAGAGCTTGTAAGCACTTAATATGTTAGGCCTCCACTGCTAGACCCAGCAATGAGCTATAAACAATAAATTAGAAATCACTAGATTCTTGAAGAAGATTTTTAATAACAAACAAATTGCAAAGTAGCTTGTTTTTACAAGCACATTGTAATTTTACCCTATAAGAACAAGAGAATCACCTATTAAATGTAACCGAGAAACAACCTATGCAAGGTTTAATAGTTCTATAACTGCACAGCTCTGCATGCCACTGGCATCATAAAAGGGGGCATGATGTCTCAGGTGGTTGTTATATATGTGGAAACGTCTAGTAAGGACGTACTGAGGGTACAACCATAAATGGGTGGCCGACATGAAAGGGTTTGAGATGGGAAATGGTGCTATTAAGTGGGCTTGGGCATGGTAAAGGTGAATTAATTATGGGATAGAAGGGGAATGTCATTATGGGCTTGGGTTTTTTCTTAAGGGGGAGGAGTGAGCAAAGGCATATACTGTATAAGGAAGCATCCACCTTATAGGGTCAGACATTTTAGGCACCACCTGCCTAAGAATCTCCCACCCACCCTCCCTTTTCTTCAGTTATTTGGTGACAGTTAGGTGGTATGGCAGGCTTCAATATTGGTTATGTACGGAATTAACTTGCAGGAATGAGAATCGGTTGCTATTGTCCAAATTTCTGTCATAGCAGGTTGGTGTAGGAGGGAAGGTCCTTGAAGTTGATAGATGTGGTTATTTGTGGATTGCTGGGGTGGGGGGAACCCACAAGGTTCTGAACCCCTCCAGTGGAATTCAGTCAAGTGGCTGTGAGTAAAGGAACTCCTGTGCAAAGGGTTAAAAAGTGGCGCATGGAATTTTGGATTTAGGGTGACAGAGCCGGGTTGCCTAACAGGTGCCTTTGAGCTGGTGCTTAAACAGCTAGAGGAAATGGAGCATGAGTTCAGGTTTATGGGTCACCCGTAATAGCTTTTTGTGGTCTTAAGGACCGTCTTCCTTTTTCCGTAAAAATTATTATTGTTGTTTATTAATAAAAGGCTGCTGTTGCCAATTTAATCCATACATGTGTCTTGTCTGTTATTTTGGAAGGCGGGGAGGGTTCGGCGGAGTATGTGATGGAACCGCACATGACTCACCAATGCCCGCTGTCATGTAGCTCAGCTATAAGTTTATTCTTTTATCATATACAAGCTTTATCATTATAGTATATGTCACCACCATGAATATACTTCAAATGTAGAAATCTGCAGGAAGTTTGCTACTTCCTTGTTAAGATTATAGAGATTACTAAAATCCCAACTCACACCCAAACATATTTACATTTTTTTTATATCAATAGCAATTTACTTAATGTAGAACATAGCCATACCGGAGTGTTGCATGAGGAAGTGAACATTCCCAATATAAAGGCCCCAAGCAATGGGCCACTGATCACACCCATCACTGTAAATGAGCCCTGCATACAAGAAGAAGAAACCGTCACAATCATAAATCATTGGCTAGAGAATATATACTACTCTTTACCCCCATGTAAATATACTGATACCTGCAGAACTCCACCTCCAAGCAATGATGATAAGGCAGCTACTATAATACATGAGCACCCATAGAGCATAGCTGAGAAAGGAAAGACAGGATAAGTCACTTCTATTCACATGCAATGTAAGCGGATTTCTCTGAAGCTAAATAAGCCCTTCCCAATCACACCAATTTTGTTGTCACTCTCCCATGACTGTTCTCAATCCTGGCTTGTAAATATGTTTTTTTTAAGTTTATTAGAAACAAAATGTTCCAAGTGTTAAGAGGATTACATGTGTCACAAGCAGGGCTTCTTATGTGATCAGTAAAATTACAATACTTTGCAATACTGAACTTTTTAGGTATAACATTTTTCCTTCTGCAATAGAAATACTGTAAAAAAAAATAAAAAAAAATAAAATGCTAAATTGCTTTATTTTCAAACACCTTCCTTCCAAAAAAGTGACATGAAATGAGTTTGTAGCACAAAAAAGCCTCCTTAGCAATGTAGATGGTAAAGTTAAAAGTTATAAAAATCAGAATCTAGCAAGACAAACCACATTTGTACAAAAAAAAAGTAAACTACTGCAACAATTGCAAAATTGCATTTTTTTTTACACTTCTCCTCCCCTCAAATAATTTTTATTGTTTTCCATATATTACTTGAAAAAACTATTGCCAGCCTTAAAAATGGTGGTAGAAGAGATAGGGGGATTAGAACAAGCGTGCTATACTTACCGAGTCTCCGACACAACTGTAACGGCTTCCAGGCCACTCACTCTTCTTCCGGGGCTGGTCATTTACTTTCATGCATATTCACTGCTTCTCCCGCCCACCGACAGCTCTGGCGTCTGTGATTGGTTGCAGTTAGACGCGCCCCCAGCCTGTGTGACAGCATCTGACTGCTTGGTATCACAGACCTTGTGAAGGGTCCCACCATATTATGATACCCAGCACTGATAAATCATATTGCTACAGGCTGCAGCCCCAGCTGAGGGCCTATCTTGGCTGTGTATCAAAATAAGAGGAACCGCAGGTGGCTTTTTTTTTTTTTTTTTTTTTTTAATTATTGAAATATATCATTTAAAATAAATGGCTTGAGGTCCCCCCTGAGGTCACTGCACCAGGGAAATCAGGATTAGCCTGGTAAAGTGCTAGGATTGTTGTATCTAAAGAATGTGACAATCCTGGGCAGATGCAGTCTGCTCTTTTTAGGCTGGATGGGCCCAATAAGCATGGGTCTCCCCAGCTTGAGAATACTAGCCCCAAGCGGTCGGCCTTTATCATGGCTAGGTATCAAAATGGATGGGGACCGCACACCATTTTTTAAAATTATATATTTAAAAAATAAAAAAAAGCCGCATACAGTCACTCTTATTTTGATACAGACCCAAGATAAGTGCTCGGTAGGGCTCTGCAGCCTCTAGCCGTATACTATATCTGTGCTGGGTGTCATAATACGGGGGGACCATACGCAAATTTATTTATTAATTTTTATACCACGATAGTGATTCGCAGACAGGGTCTGTGATTGGTTGCAGTCAGACGCTGTCACACAGGCTGAGGGCACGTCTGACTGCAACCAATCACAGATGCCGAGACTGCCAGTGAGCAGGGGAAGTAGTGAACATAGATGAGCAGGCTATAAGCAGTTACAGTGGTGCTGGAGACTCTGTAATATAGTGCATTTGCTTTATTTTTATTTTTCCTTTATTTATTTATTTTTCTTTTATTTCCCGAGTTGCTGGACCCCGATCCTTAGCTGGTGTTCCATGAGAACTCCGGGACCGGCTTCCGGATACTTTTGAATCCACTCGGATCCGAACCTTTACAGTCGGAGTCCTCCCATCACTAGTTAGTTTATATCTAAGTTTGGAAAATGCCAAATCTGCATTTTCTGCACAAATAAGGTTCAGCTGTCTTTTGGGTCCTTCCAATACAAACATGATTTACATGATTTATGACATAATTTATCTAAATAATTACCTATCTCCCAGAAAGTAAGTAGTTCCACAATATAGTCCAAAAACCTCAAACATACAGCTATAAAGTATTCAGACCATGCAATGAACACGTAGTACTGCCATTGCTCAAACATTGTCTGCACATAAGATGCAAATAATGCTGTCATACAAAATATTGCCGACACAAAATGCTTCAAATTTAATTATGACACTGTGTGCACATAATATTTTACAGTAATAGATACATTTCTCATTTAGTCACATATTTATGTGCACAGTAAATGCAGCTTGTTCCACACACCCATACAAACGTGATGCTTGTGTACTGACTCAGGAGCATGTAGGGGAGAGGGAGGAGCACAAGAAGTCTGCAATAAGGTGAGTGCTCAGAAGTCTACAGGAGGGAGAGAGAAGAAACCAGGCTGTAAGGAGAAAGGCCACACAACTGTCTACAAGAAAAGTGGTGGAAGGCCACTGCTGACAAGCCGTAGCAGAAGGGTTGTTACTATATGAAAACAAATACAGGAAGAGGGTGTGCTTATGAACCTCTTCCTTAAAATTATCCCTACTGTCCCCATTGATGTTTACAATCTAAATTCCCTATCAGTATGTCTCTGGAGTGCAGGAGAAAACCAGAAAACCTGGAGGAAACCCACACAAACACTGGGAGAACACACAATCTCCTTGATGGGATTTGAACCCAAGACCCCAGTACCTACAAATCAGTGTCTAATCTGTCCTGAGTCTATTAGTCCCGGTTTGCCTTTTTTTATGTAGGAATCCTCTGAACTGAACTGTTTACTGATATCTGTGGAAGCCCTTTCACAATTTAGGTTTGTTTCTGTATGCGGATACATGTACTTATAGTTATTGCACTGAAGTTATAATAACAACTATCAAACATCAACGCAGCACTCCACATAAGCACCATAAATTTCTCGGTAATGTGGTAGGTAATACTATAACTCCAGCAGAAGGTTGTGCTTATACACAGTATAACGTACTTTAACAATCAGCATGATAGCATCTCATCTATATTGGCATTATTCCATACTCACACAGTCCCTTAGAAATGAAGATTAACTTTTCCATAGAAATATGTGGCATTCTTGGTTTAATGAGATCTTCAAGTGTCACTGCCGCCATAGCATTAATGCTTGTAGATGCTGTGCTGTAGCAATATAAAGTATAATTAAGATAAACTAGAAGATTGCAATTGCACACTGCAGAAAATGGTTGTTTAGATTGATAAATCACTGTACCTGAGTGTCCCACTGTATGCACAGGCAAGGAAAAGACCCGGGAAACCTGGATACTGTTCAAATATCTCCAACACCAAGTATGGAATGTACTAGAAGGAAATTCATGATTAGATTGGGATTTTCCACATCTTAATCTTTGGAATTACCACCATACCTTGCATTACCAGTGTTACTTGACTATAAGAAATCTAATCTATGAGGACAATATGGCTGTGCACCGTTTCATGAATCACCATACTCCTATTGTTGGAGGAGTTAGGATTAAGTCTCATATACGGTAAAGTTCTTTTATGAGGGATGTGCGGGCAGGGAGGCACGGTGTCCTAAGTGCCATAAAGAAAAAACAGACATGTTACATGGCCTGTGGGAATGCAGGATGATAAAGAGGTTCTGGAATCAGGTCGGAACACTAGCCCAGACAACATGGAAAATTTCCTGCAAACCAGAGCTAATGGTGTGGATTTTTCACTTCTTTGAGGGCGGAGTGAGAGGGGGACTGAATTCTCGGGACAAAAAGACATTTGCAATCATACATGACATAGCTATGATAGCTAAAAGGTGCATCCTAAAGCACTGGATACAGGAGGAGGCTCCATCCACAGGGGAAGTCATCGGGGAATTACATAATCTTTTGAGGATGGAGAAACTAGAAGCAGAAAGGGACAAAGACAATAAGACTACCAAGTTTTTTAGTAGGTGGAAAACTTTTATTGAAGTTTATCTTAAACAGGAAGAAATAGATCATTTAGTGGCACCTTTTAGGAATACGGAGTGGTACCTTCTGAGTGAAATCCAGGGCAGCTTGGGAAAATTGAGGATTACTTAGCGGGGACTAAGGTGAAGGACAAGGGTAAGATGGTATGACATGACCAAGGCACGGCGTCAACAGTAGAAATATTAAAGAGTGGCACAGGGACTTAAGGGTTTGTTTCATGTAAGTTAAGTTTGGATTCTATAATTTTGACTTATTTTATGTCAATGTAACCTGATAATACTTCGTATGATACGATATTGTGTAGAATATGTAAAATCAATAAAAACTGTTTGGAAAACATCTATTATCGTGTGTTATTTTAGAAGACAAATGGCATTATAATTTCTTTTTTTAATTGTACATTTATTGCTCTTTTCATTCAGCTAAATACTGTTATGGCCAGAGGTGTTGGCACCATTGAAATTGTTCCAGAAAATTACGTTTTGCTTCCACTAAATTTTCGCAATTACACGTTTTTGTTATAGATGTTTATTTAGAGTCTAATGGCTCTGAATTTGGGTGGACCACACTGTGGGGTCATCCTGAACAGTCTGTTACAAATACCAGCACATTTTAACAGAACTGATCCCTGCCTGTGTTAGATGCCAGACCATGCATTAATTAACAGACCAGAGTAATTTCCAGTCTGCACTGCGAGGACACTTGGACAGTGGAACTGTCACGACCCAAGTATGACTCTGCTTTGCAGAGCCATTGTATGTGTTTATGTTCCTGATGTCTGTATTCTCCGAGGTCAGGTCCAGTGGGAGTAGCCTATCCTGCTGTACATTGTTCCTGGGGTCACATTGCTTTATCTTGGTACTTTTTCCCCTCAATACAACGCCAGTTATAGTTCTTGCTCTGCAGTGTGTGCTTCTGGTCCCTGTAAGCCTGTTCTGATCCTGCCCGCTACACAGTCATCTGTTCCCTGACCTTCACCCTCCCCTCTCGTCTGTCCTCCCTGTCTCCCTGATCGCTCTCTGTTTAGTGACCCCGTACCCGTTCCCTCTTCCTACTTACTTGTCTTTCCGGTGTCCAACTTCGGCTTGTTACCTGACCTTGGCTTTGTTCCCCTTCGGCTCCTGACTATACCTCCTGGCTTCTGACCCTCGGCTCCCATGTGACTCTGGCTCTGCTTACTCCTCTGTATTTACTTTACTTCCCAGTTCTGACCTCATCATTGGATTCAGAGTTTCTTTGCCTACATCATGCTGCTCTCAGATGAGGTAGCAAATTCCTGCTGACAAATTCCGTTTAACCCCTTAACCTTTCCCTTTACCGGTTCATAGGAAGTCATTATTTCTGCTGTACAGAGCGGTGCTAATGCACGACGAAGCCTGAGGCGAAACGCGTTGGAGTGCAGGGCAGTGTAGTCGTGACACTTATGGCAACAGCGGGTTGGTATGCCCTGACAATGCATGCATAGTGACTACTGGCCTTGGATGGTTATTGTGTTGATCCCACTGATTAGTGCTCTATTTGAGTGGATTCACTCAGCCCAGATACCTTTTTACATGCAATTATATTACTGACAGTGGGATAACCACGGTTGTATAGCACGGGTCAGATCACCTGCTCCACATAGCTGGATTTAAATCTATTATCCTGATCCTTATGACTGTATACATTTCTAGTGTGGTATGTAACCACATGGATTACTTGCATGGGTGAATTAACCCTTACCCTTACTGCATTCATGGATAAATGAACACTCACATTGTGATCAGGTTATTGTGTGACATTGTTATACGAATTGTAATGTGACAACTCTGCATATCCGCCTAGCTATAAATTGTATAATAAGACTGTACAATTGACCACACTGCCCTGGATAGTTTTTAATGCACATCTCTGCACATGTTTTTAATGACACTGTCTGACTATTGTGTGTTCCAAATTACAATGAATATAAATAAAGATTTGTTATATAACCTTTTCTATATATAAGTGGTCGTCTAATCTTTAGACCTGATACATTCAATAGGGACCAGCGGTCATTTGTAAGCAAAATGGTATGAGTTGGGATCATGGTCAAGCATAAGTATAATTGAAGATTTATATATTATAATGGATCTGTTCTTTCATTTGATGGTTTATATGGATGTGCAGTGTAGGGAAAGGTGTGTGCCACAAATTGGCATTTCATGATAGAAATAGGGATGGCGACTTGTGTGTGCCTGCTACAGAGTTGCCAGTGAGTGATGTATATAGGTATTGTTTTCTACTTATTAATGCCTGCTCAAAATTAGCCAGTGAACCACATTTCTAGGTATTGTTAGTAGTGCCTGCTCTAAATTTGCTAGTGAGCTAGCTAAATAGGTCTTGGCACTTTTCAGTGCCTGCTCCAAATTACACAGTGAACCAAATTTCTAGGTATTGCTACTTATTACTGCCTGCGCCAAATTACCCAGTGAACCACCTTTGTAGTTATTATTAGTTAATAGTGCCTGCTCTAAATTTGTGGGCATAGGGTTAGAAACATCTGTTTGAAAAAGGAAGGGTGCACCAACCATGAGTGGTAAATCATGACGAGGTTGTCATGGAGCGGTGAATAGGCAGGTTGTTTCAGGTGTACATATGGGATATTCTAATGTTAGTCAAAGCTCTAGTGAGCAAACACTGGCTCATCCTATCCCAAGAGAAATGAGAACAACTTTCTGTAACACCTGCCTAAAAACCACAGACTCAGACTGGCTGTCATGGACAGGCTAGAGAAAAACCACTCACAAAGCAGGACCCTGAGAACCCTAAAACCCTTTATTCCCTATACAAGGATTTGGAAATCCACAGGGCCCTAGGCAGCCCACCCATCATAGGGCCCTGGGCCTGTGGTGGGCTGCAGTTCAATTAGAGTAGTAGTCAGGCTGGGAAGGACATTATCAGAAAATCAGGCCGAGGTCAAATCCGGCTTGGGTAGCAAGGTACAAAAACGGAAGGCAAAAAAGTAGTCAATGAGCAGGCAGAGGTCAGCACAGGGATCAATAGACAGGACAGAACAGGAAACAGACAAGAATACAGAACTATCTCTGGCAGAGATCAGCAGACAGAAGGGGGGGTAAGAAGAGTGTGGTGTCTTCCCATTGGCTGTAGCTGAATGGTGGTCACTTCAGCTGGAAGACACATGCCACTGTGAAGCCCCACAGGTGTAGTGTCGGTGCATTACCTTCAGGGACTCCACGTAGCTGGTGCTGGTCACAGGTAGGGAATCTTCGGTTTTGATCGTGACGCCACTCTCAGTATTGCGGTCAGTAGGGACCGCCACTGCAGGTTGAGGGTCGCCTGGGGCTGATGGTGTGTGCAGTTAGTTGGAATAGCCTCCTGAGAGTGAGGCAAGCCCCAGGGCCCGGTGTAGGTTTGTAGTACCACAAGTCGCAGAATGACTCACACAGGCAGAACTGTCTTTCAAGGGCTTTACTCACATTTGATGGCAGGGTGAGTAGCCCGGGCGTAGCTGGGATGAACCAGATGGGAACCAGGTATCCTTCAGGCTGACTTTATGAGGGTGACTACTGACTCGCCTTCCTTAGCCCTTGGTGGTTTGGGGTGACCCCGACTTTGAGTCCCTATGGGGGTCACCCAGGGAAGATGCTGCAGCCTCTCTCCCCCTTTTGTTTGCCGTTTGCTTGTTCCCCGGACCAGGCCACTCCAGCTGCTTGCCTCCTGTGACCTATGGGCCCTCACTGCGGTTACGTGGCTGCGGCTTTTGTGGTGTTGTGGTGTGGGCTTTGAGAGCCCCACACCGGCAGGTTTAGCAGAAGAAAGCTGGATCTATCTTCGCTTCGGGATCTGCCGCCCGGTTGGGCCTGGTGCTCTCTAGCAGTCTCCTTACTTCCCACTCCGTGCTTTCTCTCTAGCTGAAGCTGGCTTTCAGGTAGCACTCCTAGTTGACCGTTCTCCCCCGTCAGTAGCCACTGCGCGGGCGCTGTTAGACAGCAACAGCCCCACAGGTCTGCTCCTCACTGAGCCCTCTGGAGTTCTTGCCTACGCCACCTAGCAACCAGCCCCTGAACACACCCCCAGCTGGGAATTGAAAGTTAACTCCTTCTGGCTACTCAAGGGTCCCCTCTGGTGATGTGGGAGGCCTGGTCACTATGCGCCTGTGTTCCACACCCCGGTCAGCCTTCTGGATTACCTGTATTGTACTGTCCCCAGCATGGGTGCAGTACTCAGTGGTGCCTGACCAGGTCAGGGGCGCCACATTCCCCCTTAGTTATCACCAGCACGTCCTCGGGCTGCAAGACAACATTTTAAAATGCATAAAACATTAAAACATGTAAAACATTTTTAAAAGCACCAGGTACCATACATCACCACCCTCCACCCACAAGTCCGTTAACCCACCCAAAACCCTCTCACGTTGGCCGCGGCTTCAGCCACTTCTGGCAGGATGTAGAGGCGGCTTTCCTGGGCTGGTGGTCTTCAGGGTATACCTGGCCTGGTGGATCCGCGCCTTCAGCCTCTTCTGGCAGGATGCAGAGGCGGCCTCCACAGTTGGTGCTGACCAGGTACCCTCTTTGTGGTGGAGAGCCAGGCCCCATAAACAGGCATGCTCTCTGGTCGCAGGTGAGCCAAGGCCCTATATACGGACGGGCTCCTCCTGGTTGCAGACGAGCCAAGCCCCTAAACAGGCTGACTCTGGTGGTGGTGGTGCCCTCTGGTGTAACTATTTACACTGCGAGAGTTTGTGGCTATAGCCAGTTCATAGCCTTAAGGTTTATTTCTCACAATAGTTTATGTGGGCACATTCTTGAACTTTAAAACGTTGCAAAACAAACTTTCCAAACTGGTCAAAACTTGCTGTACTTTACTTAAACTTAGGCAGATTCCTCTTCACCAGGGCTTGGGCCTGTAGGGCTGCGGCACCTGTTGCTTTCTTGACCTTTTTCTTCATCTGTAGTTGTCTCTTCAGTAGGTTCTTTGTCTTTTCTTTCCTTATGACTGTCTTTCCTTTCTTCTTTGGGACATGGCACTACATCTAGCGCGTACCACCCTCTTTCTCCTTGGTGCATGGTGAACTGTACGGAGTCTCCCATCTTTAAGTTTCTGCCAGGGTGTCCTCTGGGCAGATTAGCTCTTACGTCTCTTCTGTTGACAAAAATGCCTTCTTTTATGCCAGGTGCTACGATGAACCCATATCCTGACTTGAGGCTGAAGTCCTCCACTACTCCTCTGCAAAGGGGTCCTCTGGCCTGGGCTTTGGACCTTCTCAGGGCTCGTTTTTCTTGCAGGTCTCTGGCGGTGACTTCTCTCTGCTCTGGAGATGACGGTGCAGAGGATAGTTGCGTTCTGTTGCGGTGTGTCTTACGGGCTGGATTCTGTAGGGTGCAGCTCACAAACTCCCAGGTAAGGCTTTTGGGCAGATCTTCTTCTGCAGATGGTGTCAGGTCTTCCTCATCCCAGCGAGAATAAGGCAGCATCTCTGGCTCTGGGTATGGCTCTGGAGTCAGCCCCTCAACCTCCTGGCCTCCTCCCCCCCTTAGTTCTTCCTGGCACTCCTTGGGTAGCAGTGCTGGGGATGGACTTCTTTCTGCCGGCCCAGGTGGGAAACTCTTTGCCGTGGTTGCTGCGGGAGCTGTCGGGATACTCTTTGGGGTGTGCGGAGGGAGCATGTACCGCTCCACCATCTCCCGAGGGAACTTAGCTTCCAGGTCGGCTTTTAGCTGCCAGTATGCGGAGTCCTCACCTACCAGGGATTGCCTAGCAGGGACTTCCTGAACCTGGGGAGCCTTGTCTGCTCTGGCCTTGCGGGCCGGGGTAAATGGTACGTCAGCCTTGTCTTGGCGGGCCGCGCCTGGCATGGCGGCGGCCTGGTCTTGGCGGGCCGCGCCTGGCATGGCGGCGGCCTGGTCTTGGCGGGCCGCGCCCTGTATGGCGGCGGCCTGGATCGGCGTCGCAGCTGCGATGGGATCCGTGCAGGCTGGGCTGGGCGTCGCTGCAGGGACCGGGTCTTGGTGGGCCGAGCAGGGCATCGCTGCGACGGCCGGGGCTTGGCGGGCCGAGCAGGGCATCGCTGCGGCGGCCGGGGCTTGGCGGGCCGAGCAGGGCATCGCTGCGGCGGCCGGGTCTTGGCGGGCCGAGCAGGGCATCGCTGCGGCGGCCGGGTCTTGGCGGGCCGAGCAGGGCATCGCTGCGGCGGCCGGGGCTTGGCGGGCCGAGCAGGGCATCGCTGCGGCGGCCGGGTCTTGGCGGGCCGAGCAGGGCATCGCTGCGGCGGCCGGGGCTTGGCGGGCCGCACCTGGCGTGGCTGCGGCCTGGTTCAGCGTCGCCGCACCGGGCGCCTCTTCAGGGACCGCGGGCGTGGCAGTAGGGGTCGGGGCACTTGCGCTAGCCGGGGCATCACTCGACTCACCCATCGTTGGCAGCATCGGGGTCTGAGTTGTCACCGCCCGATCTGGCACTCGGTGCGCGGCTCTCTCCTCATAGGCCCGAACCGCCGCGGTCATCCATAGGAACTCCTCGCGTCCCTCTCTGATCAGCCTTCCGACCCTGGCTTCTAGTTGATCGCAGAACTCGGCGAGCTCCCGACACCACCAGGCAGCGGAGCCTGGCTCTGGATCTCTGCTCTCAGACGCCATCTTCATTAGCAAGCTGCTGGCTTCTCTCCTGCTCCGCCGTCTCCGGACGCTTCCGCTCTCTTCGCTGGCAAGCTCCGAACTCTGCAGGGGATCTCTGGGTAGCCACACCTCTTCGTGGGCGGTAACTTCTCCCAGCGCGGGCTGCTGTTGTTTTTCAGCGCGCTTTTCATGGTGGCAATATGGCGGCGCTTCCAATTTTTCAAGCGGACCGCCCAGGCACATGGTCACCTGTCTGAACAGGTCTAGTCCTTATCCTGTTCGTGACGCCAGATGTGAAGCCCCACAGGTGTAGTGTCGGTGCATTACCTTCAGGGACTCCACGTAGCTGGTTCTGGTCACAGGTAGGGAATCTTCGGTTTTGATCGTGACGCCACTCTCAGTATTGCGGTCAGTAGGGACCGCCACTGCAGGTTGAGGGTCGCCTGGGGCTGATGGTGTGTGCAGTTAGTTGGAATAGCCTCCTGAGAGTGAGGCAAGCCCCAGGGCCCGGTGTAGGTTTGTAGTACCACAAGTCGCAGAATGACTCACACAGGCAGAACTGTCTTTCAAGGGCTTTACTCACATTTGATGGCAGGGTGAGTAGCCCGGGCGTAGCTGGGATGAACCAGATGGGAACCAGGTATCCTTCAGGCTGACTTTATGAGGGTGACTACTGACTCGCCTTCCTTAGCCCTTGGTGGTTTGGGGTGACCCCGACTTTGAGTCCCTATGGGGGTCACCCAGGGAAGATGCTGCAGCCTCTCTCCCCCTTTTGTTTGCCGTTTGCTTGTTCCCCGGACCAGGCCACTCCAGCTGCTTGCCTCCTGTGACCTATGGGCCCTCACTGCGGTTACGTGGCTGCGGCTTTTGTGGTGTTGTGGTGTGGGCTTTGAGAGCCCCACACCGGCAGGTTTAGCAGAAGAAAGCTGGATCTATCTTCGCTTCGGGATCTGCCGCCCGGTTGGGCCTGGTGCTCTCTAGCAGTCTCCTTACTTCCCACTCCGTGCTTTCTCTCTAGCTGAAGCTGGCTTTCAGGTAGCACTCCTAGTTGACCGTTCTCCCCCGTCAGTAGCCACTGCGCGGGCGCTGTTAGACAGCAACAGCCCCACAGGTCTGCTCCTCACTGAGCCCTCTGGAGTTCTTGCCTACGCCACCTAGCAACCAGCCCCTGAACACACCCCCAGCTGGGAATTGAAAGTTAACTCCTTCTGGCTACTCAAGGGTCCCCTCTGGTGATGTGGGAGGCCTGGTCACTATGCGCCTGTGTTCCACACCCCGGTCAGCCTTCTGGATTACCTGTATTGTACTGTCCCCAGCATGGGTGCAGTACTCAGTGGTGCCTGACCAGGTCAGGGGCGCCACACCACCTACAGTCACTCAGTGGTACTGCAGGCCCCAGGGAAACCCAGCATAGTGGATGATCAGACTTAAACCTTATCTCATGATTATAATCAAGAGATACCCAGAGTGTATCAATGCAAAATAGAAAATTCAATAAGCCTTTTTTTTTGGATAAAACCCAAAACTTTATTAAGCAATCAAATATATAAATATTAAAATAAACAGGGAGACACACCTTATTGAAGGACGGAAAATATGCTTCTAATTTAAACACACATCGGTATTTTGGTCAGATAAGGCACAGGTGTCAAAGACTTTTATATCTATACATGTGTCAAACAATTATATATCGCAAGAATATCAATACCATTGTCAAAATTATCAAAAAAAGAACAGTACAGGCGGCAGTGCAACCTTTCATTAATAATATTTATCTGTAGTATACACACATACTACAGATAAAACGTAATACAATCACTTATATCATCCAATTTTAAGATCATTATGTGCACATTGGTACATTTTTGTATGGACAGCTGGCGATACACATCCATGTTGTGGACTATACTAGCTCGTAATTAAAAACGGCTTGTACTATCTAACTTTAGGATCATTATGTGCACATAGCTGGAGCGTACTGGCGGCAATGCACATATATGAATATTGGCTTATTATGCCTGTATATTATTAATGAAAGGTTGCACTGCCGCCTGTAGTGTTCATTTTTTGATAATTTTGGCAATGGTATTGATATTCTTGCGATATATAATTGTTTGACACATGTATAGATATAAAAGTCTTTGACACCTGTGCTTTATCTGACCAAAATACCAATGTGTGTTTAAATTAGAGGCATATTTTCCGTCCTTCAATAAGGTGTGTCTCCCTGTTTATTTTAATATTTATATATTTGATTGCTTAATAAAGTTTTGGGTTTTATAAAAAAAAAAAAGGCTTATTGAATTTTCTATTTTGCATTGATACACTCTGGGTATCTCTTGATTGTAATCTTGAGATAAGGTTTAAGGTTGCCTAAAGACCCCGTCACACTAAGCAACATCGCTAGCAACATCGCTGCTAACGAACAACTTTTGTGACGTTGCTAGCGATGTTGCTGTGTGTGACATCCAGCAACAACCTGGCCCCTGCTGTGAGGTCGTTGGTTGTTGCTGAA
The DNA here is from genome assembly GCF_048569485.1 of Anomaloglossus baeobatrachus. Taxonomy (NCBI): domain Eukaryota; kingdom Metazoa; phylum Chordata; class Amphibia; order Anura; family Aromobatidae; genus Anomaloglossus; species Anomaloglossus baeobatrachus. The sequence goes on from NC_134353.1 coordinate 477,268,199, forward strand.
TGTCCTGGGCCATTTTTTAGTTGTTGCTGTCCTGCTGTGAAGCACAGATCGCTGTGTGTGACAGCGAGACAGCAACAACTAAATGTGCAGGCAGCAGGAGCCGGCTTCTGCGGAGGCTGGTAACCAATGTAAACATCGGGTAACCAAGAAGCCCTGTCCTTGGTTACCCGATATTTACCTTTGATACCAGCCTCCCCCGCTCTCACTGCCTGTGCTGCCGGCTCCTGCTCTGTGCACATGTAGCTAGCTGCAGGACACATCGGGTTAATTAACCTGATGTGTGCTGTAAGTAGGAGAGCAAGGAGCCAGCGCTAAGCAGTGTGCGCTGCTCCCTGCTCTGTGCACATTTAGCTGCAGCACACATCAGGTAATTAACCCCATGTGTGCTGTAGCTAGGAGAGCAAGGAGCCAGCGCTCAGTGTGCGCTGCTCCCTGCTCTCTGCACGTGTAGCTGGTCACTGGTTGCTTGTGAGCTCACCAGCAACTCGTGTAGCCACGCTCCAGCGATCCCTGCCAGGTCAGGTTGCTGGTGGGATCGCTGGAGCGTCGCAGTGTGACAGCTCACCAGCAACCTCCTAGCAACTTACCAGCGATCCCTATCGTTGTTGGGATCGCTGGTAAGTTGCTTAGTGTGACGGTACCTTAAGTGGAGTGATGCTCCTTGATTTAAAGTTGGGACAAATTTGCTAATTAATTAGTGGATGAGCAGAGCCTGCGCCCACCAGAGCCACTAGCACCGACTCCTCTCCTATCACCATCGCTATCCACAGTGGGAATGTGGCGCCGCCTGGTGATCGAAGCAGAAGTCGCAGGAGTGTACTCTGGTAGGGACGTGACACTTTTGTTACTGTACAGCCTACTCCACCAGAGTTCTTTGGCTGCTACACATCGCTTCAACTTTGAAATAAGGGTGATAAACATCATGTGGCAGAGTGGATGGCAAGCACTGCATAAAGTGGCCTCTCCTCCTCTTCCTCCACCTCAACTTCACACACAGTTCATTCCTCAGAGGTACCATCCCAATTACACTTGTTTCCCCCGCATCATAAATCTCTACCGCCAAACTGACTGTGGAAAATCACACATGTGTGAGTCTTCAGAATTGTTCACACATTCTATCCCATGGGCATCAGAGGTCTGCTCCAAAGATTCCCAGACTCCAAAGGAGAGCATCTGCACCAATGCCCAAAATCTTTGTCAGTTGGATCCTGGCCTGGACAAAGTAGGGTCCGAGCAGGATCCAGACCATTGTCAACTGACAGTAACCCCCAGGAGTGGAGGTGATGATAATGAGACTCAGATACCTGAGGTGCACATGTGCTGTCCTGTGATGTCAGGTCAGGAAAAGGACTAGTGGGACAACATTAAGCATGATGATCAAGTTGGAGATCCCACTTGGTGTGAACCGAGAGGCACGAAGCTGAGTAGCTGAACAGAGCAGGAGGAAGACAAGGATGTTACAATGGTGATCCCTGCACAAACACATATTGATGCAACCATGAGAACTTCTGCATCCTGGGCCACAACCACTGCTGTGCCCAGCAGCTGTCACGTGTCTGCAGTTCGCAGGAAGGGATTTTTGAGACCACAAAGGATGACCCAACTTTCGTTATCTGCCAACATTGTAAACAATGACTCAGCAGAGACAAAAATGTAAATAATTTGGCTACTACATGCATGAACCGGTACATGCATTAGTGTGTGAATTTTACTTCTCTAAAATGCGGACTACCAAACCTACCCAACCACCGTCCAACACATAAAACACATTTGCTGCTTCTTCCTCTTCTTACGTTAGCATAAAAACTATTCCCATACAGGTCTCCGACCACCGAATCTCCACTTGTTTACCTGCTAGAGTCGGGGTGAGTGATAGTCCATCAGCTGTTATGGAAGTGACCATGCCTGGTGTTTTTGACCCATGTGAGACACCGACGAGCACACCATATGTTTCTCAATCCAGCATTACATCTCCACCTACACCTCCCTCACAGTCCATGTACACCTTACTCCACCCTCTCTCAGCACAGCAGCCAGCCGTAGGTCCCACAGTTTTGGTCACGTAAAAGACACACATGCCAAAGTGAAGAGCTTGATCTTCACCATATGTAAACTGTTAGCCACGGAAATGCTGCATTTACGCCTGGTGGAAAGATGGTTTCTGGTTTCCGAAACCTGATGTCTGTTGCAGTTCACCAGTACCAGTTGCCCAGTTGCCATTACTTTTCTAAATAAAGCTATGCCTGCGGTACACCATCATGTTACAGACATTACCTTTTCCTTGAAAAATTCTGTGTCTCCGAGAGTGCATTTCACCACTGACACCTGGACGAGCAAGCATGGCCAGGGGCGTTACATCTCATTGACTGGGCACTGGATTACTCTTGTGGTTACGGGTGAAGGCGGGGAAGGGACTGCTTGCCAAGTCTTGAAATCTCAAAGGCTTGCATGACAAACCTCTGGATCAACTACTTCCTACACTTCTGCTTCCTCCACCTCCTCAAGTTCCAACACTTGCACCCTCAACCTCTCCCTTAATTCCAGGAATGCAGAGTGAATCCCCCCCACCTCCGTACATCTCAGTCAGGGCTCAACGCAATCAGGAAGTGCTGAAATTAATATGCATTGGAGAATGCAGTCAAACAGCCATAGAGTTGTGGACTGCTGTCTGGTCCAAGTTTAATAAATGGCTGTCTCCACTGAACCTGGAGCCAGGGAAGGCTGTGTGCGATAATGTTAAAAACCTGTTGTCGGCCCTACGCCTAGGCGACATCACACATGTGCCTTGAATGGTTCACGTCCTCAACCTGATTGTACAGCAATTTCTAGGCCACTATCCCGGCCTGGATGCGCTGCTGCAGAAGGCATGGTCGCTGTGTGCTACTTCAGCTGTTTGAACCCCATGGCTAATTGATTTGCAACACTACAAAGGATTTTCGACCTACTGGTTAACCGGTTGATATTTGATGTGCCAGGACAGTGGACTTCCACTCTGCACATGTTGCACATGAAGGACCTCTGCACTCTGCTGCACAGTTTCGAAATGGCTACAAAAATTGTTAACACAGATGACGCATCAGCATCACTATTACACTCATTTGCTTATTGGAGCACACTTTGAATAGACTATGGGAGGAGGTGAGGGTTCCAGAGGAAGAAGAGGAAGCAGAGGAGGATGAGGAAGGGATACCATTTCCTGTAAGGTCCAGACAGCCGTCACACAGGCGGGTGTCACAGAAGGGTGGAGTTCATCAATTGAGGCAAGCTCACGGTAACAGACAAACTGGTAGTGAAGGTGCAGGAGCCAAGGATCAAATGGAGGAGGAAGAAGTGATGGGCGCAGAAAACTCAGGAGATGAAGAAGATATTGATCCCGTCTCTTTTTTCCGTGGTTGGTTGGACGGGATGGAGGAGGAAAGCTTGAGCGTTACCCCACCACCAATGGACTTGGACCTCATGGAAGCGTATGACACATGAACACCTTCTTGCTGCACTATTTGCAACATTATGTCCGTATTGTTAGGATTGTAAATAGTGATGACTTCTGGGTTATCTCTCATTTAGATCCACGATACAAGAGTAAATTTAGAAAGATGCTTCCCATCCTGCTGGAGTATTGAAACAAGCTTGTAGAACATCTTAACAGCAGTTCTAGAATTCCAATCACAGTAACGTTGTTTCATAAATGCAGAAACATTAGCAGTAGCAGTTCAAGTGGCAGAAACAATTTCCGTGAGGTTTGGCACACATTTTATGTATCGCATGATCTATCGCTGGTCCTTGATTATCTCATTCATCAGCAGAACAGAGAAGAAGTCTGACACATAGTGAACGACTGGAGAGGATGGTTCAGGAGTATCTAGAGCTCAATATTGATACCATAAGGGATTAGACCCTTTTGCATTTTGGTCTTCAGAAATGGAAGAGTGACTTGAGCTCGCCAGTCATGCCTTGGAAGCTTTGGCCTGCCTGGCAGCCAGTGTTCTCTCAGAACGTGTCTTCAGTGTTGCTGGGGGGGGTGTATTGACGGATAAGTGCATCCGGCTCTCCCCTGAAAGTGTAGACCGCCTAACTTTCATAAAGATGAAGGAGTTGTAGCTATTCAATGACTTTGCCATTCCAGTCCTAGACTGTGCAGACTAGGTGATGGTGTAGGGCCAGGGTTCTGGGAGCAAGAGGCCTACGCCTGTCTGCCATCTTGCTGTCTCTGGTTAAAGTAGAAATGCTGGTTCAAGTCTTGTTACAGGGCCAGTCCCATGCATCCATGTTGAGGTGTTGGACTATTTGTAGTCTGTGCCAATTGTTGTCACTGTTCCTTTTATCTGACCTTATTTTTGGGAAAAAGAGACTCCAAGTAGGGTCTCAAATATGTGTCTTGTCTGTACTGGTAGGGGAGTGGGGGCAAGAGGCCTAGTCCTGTTACTCATGCACATCTTAATTTTTAAAATTGAAATGCCAGGCCACATTCTGTGTGTTGCATGGACTATACGTACCTGCTGTGCAAAGACACTATGTGGAAATTCGGGGAATTGATGCCACTGTGCAGCTGTCTGCCTGAAATGTTTTTAAATCTCAAGCCTCCAAGATGGGTCTCCAAGCTGTGTCTTGTCTGTACTGGCAGAGATGTGGGAGTAAGAAGACCAATCATGTCACTCATCGCTTTTTTTATTTTTAAAATTGAAATGACAGGCCACATCCTGTATGTTGCATGGACCATACCTCCCTGCTGTGCAAAGACTCTATGAGAAAATGGGGGGGCAATTGATGCCACTGTCCTGCTGTCTGACTGAAATGTTTTTAAATATCAAGAGACTCCAAGATAGGTCTCCAAGTTGTGTCTTGTCTGTACTGGCAGGGGTGTGGGAGCAGGAGGCCTAATCCTGTCACTAATCCCTTTTGATTTTTAAAATGGAAATTCCAGATTACATCCTGTGTGTTGCATGCACCATATTTCCCTGCTGTGCAAAGACACTATGGGGAAATGGGGGAGGGCCAGCCAACTGATTCCATTGTACTGCTGTCTGCCTGAAATGTTTTTAAATATCAAGACTCCAAGATGGTGTCATTATCCAGGCCAGCTTTTTCCTGCTGCTGGTTACACCCAGCTCTGGTCTGGTCATGTTAGGGATTAACTTCCCTTGCCTTGTTCTGGATCCCAGGATGATATATATTGCCTTGATACCTATGGCTCAGTGCCAGTGATATTTCTGCCTTGCCGCTTGTATACTGGTTCTGGTGAGTGTTCCCGATCTGTTCTGCCTCCGTGCTACTGTATCCTGACTTTGACCCTCCCCCGTTCGTCTACCTGTCCCGGTCCCTGACTTTCCTCCCCTGTCTGTTGTTTGTGTTTCCCTCTGCATACCTGATCTCCCGGTTTCCGACTCGGTTCTGTTTTCTGACTTTGATATTGATCCTCCATTTGCAGTGACTCGACTTTCCTGGCTAAACTCTGACTGTTTGACTACTCTATTGCCCCCTGGTGGTTCGCCTGTTATCTGCCTGCTGACGATACTCTGCTGTACTTTAGCTGCCTTTCCGTTACAGTGTTTCTTTGTGTCTCCTTCACTAGTCTGCTGCCACCTAGTGGGGATTACACTGTACTATGTCTTACTAGCTTTTATACAGCGTGACAGATGGGTCTCCAAGTTGTGTCTTGTTTACTGGTAGGGGTGTGGGAGCACCAGCCCTATACTTGTCTCTCACCACCCAAATATTTCTTATGTCAATAGTATTGGAAGCTAATCGCTATGCCAAAACAGTGGGGCTGCACTGTAAAACATATTTTTTTTGCTGTTTTGGAAGCTTTTCGACCCCCTAAAGGTGTTTTTTCTGCCTTAGGTTTGGCCTCCCATTGAATCCAATGGGGTTAAAAAGATTCGCTGTTTGTTCTAGCGAACAGTTCGGTGAATGTAGCATTTGTTTGGCAAGGCTTGGCGAGCCGTACTTAGAAAGGTTCACTCATCTCTAATTGTTTAGGGTTTGTAAAAACACAATAAATAACAAAGCACATAAATATTTAACTAATTCCACTGACAAGAAAAACAATGGCAGGCAATATCTATAGCAGGTCAAGATAGTTTTAACTCCTAGAATAAGTGACTTTATAACTACCTGGTCAGGAGCAGAGACATATCCGGCAAGAAGAGGGTCACAGTTCACATAAAATGTGAACATTATAATTCCACAGATGACCGCACTTGACACGATGACGCAAAGGGCCACTTGATTCACCAAGATTGCTCTGCAAGAAAATAGACTCTCAAATCGGAATCCAACCAAAGCCAACAGGAGCTGAAGAGAAACATGTAAATGAGCTGGATACTAAAACTATTATGTTTTATGAAAATGGCACCTATTTGTCACCAATAATATTGTATATTGTTTCCAATATTTCTTTTTTGCTTTGTATTTGATTGAATCCAGAATGAAGTCCACCTCTAGGCCCACATACTGTTTGTTGTAGAATAAGTTTCTGCATAATTTTGTGTACTTTTGCAAAATACATACCTAGCAAAATTCTTTCTAACCACAAATGAAATATTGAAGCAACAGATGGGAATCAGCTGATCACTGCGACTCTGACTGTAGCAATCTAAGCTAACTTGTTTTAAAAAAAACTTCTCTGTCAGAATGAGAGTCTGCCAATATGGTTTGGCTATAACTGAATGACGGTCTTTCCACTGTGCCATGCATATCCCCTAAAAGGCATATGGAAATGATTTTTCTTCATCAAGAAATTCCCTTTAAACTGACTGAGTGGGAAAGTTGCTCTTTAATAAGCCACATTTTTCTGGAAACAAAGTCCCCCCTTCACCTATTTAGCTATCCTCAGCCTGGTGCAAAGGTTCTGATCTTCCGTGTCTATTTTGATGTCTGCTGTATAGATGAACGAACCTCAGGTTCGAGGCTTGGGGTTCAGGATTGGTAAATGATGTAAAAATCACCATGGTGAGTATCACGTTGTGCTTGTGTCTGAGTGATTACCTGCATTGTGTGTGCTGCTGCAAGTATTTGTTCTTTGCAAATTAGGCTTTCATTCAGGATACTGAATCCATAGAGAATTAAAAAAAAACCCAAAACAAATAAACAAACACCGCCCACTTTGCTCCAGAAATGTTTTGCTATGGGCCTAAAGCAAAACATTTCCAAAGGTGGGTGGGCAGTGTTTTTTTTTTTTATTAATTCTCCGTGAACAAAACAGCTCATTAGCCTGAATGAAAGCCTAATTTGTGATGAACAAACACTTCCAGCGGCGTGCACAATACAGGTAATCATGCAGACACAAGCACAATGTGATACCACTAGGATTTTTACATCATTTTCCAAGCCCCGAGTCTCAAGCCTGAGGTTTGATAATCTTTAGTCTGCTGGTGTATATCGAGGTGAGTCACTAAAGTTAGGGACCATCCTGATTGAGTACACCATGTAGCTGTGAGATGGTTTTATACATTCTTTTGATCAAAATAGTGTTAACTAAGTACCCTATATTATTTATAGGCCTGTACTTACCACTAGACAACAAAGGTCCGGTACTTAGGGCGGTAGGTCATGGGAGTTGGCACAAAGGTCAAGATTTAAAAAATATATTTGTTTTGCATTACTCCCTCCTGTCTTGGCTCTATACCAAAACTTGAGCTTTTGCGGAAAGGGGGTGGAGGGGGGAGTGTCTTTGTATTCATCTGCATTAGTGTCTTTAAGACATATAAATAAACCTCTGACATATCTGGGTTCAGTGGAGCTTCAATCAGCACTATGACCCGATCTATGGCAGCATGCTCTCGGTCCTGACATCATGGCAGTACGATAAGTTTACCTCATCATGCTACTGGCATCTCTGCAGAGCACCGCAGAGGAGGTAATGTCACCAGAGCTTGGAGCATATAATTGAAGATGCTGGGTGCTGCCTGGGGATGGGCTCAATGTACAGAAGAGGCAGCCCAGTATGGAAAAGAGTGCAGCATGAGTTGGGATCACTAGGGAAAAAGAGGGCAGCGTGTGGTGGGCTCAGTGTAGTAAATGGGCAGCGTGGGATGGTATCACTATTGAAAAAAGTGGAGTGTTTGGGATCATATCAATATGTAATATGGGGCTGTGTGCAGTGAGATCACTGGGAAAAAAGGGGCAATGGGCAATGTGGAAAAGAGGTAACATAGGGTTGAATCACTATAGAAAAAGGGGAAGCGTGGTATGGAATCACTATGTAAAAAGAAACAATGTGCGGTGGGCTCAGTGTTGAAAAGGAGTCAGCATGGGTTGGGCCCAATGTGGTAAAGGGGTCAGCACGAGGTGGGATGACTAATGAAAAGGATGCAGTGTGCAGTGGGCTCAGTATTAAAAAGGGACAGTGTGGCATAGGCTCTATATATAATAGGGGACAGTGTTAGATGGGCTAAATATGATAAAGGGGTCAGCTTGGAGTGGGCTCAGAATAGAAAAGGGGCAGATTGGGGTGGCCTCAGCATGGAAGAAGGGCAGCGTGGGGTATTCGCTGCATGAAAAAGGGGGGAAGCGTGAGATGGGCTAGTATGACAAAGGGGGCAGCGTGGGTGGGCTAAGAATAGAAAAGTGTGGCATCGTGGGGTGAGCTAAGTATAGCAAAGTGGACAACACTGAGTGGGCTCAGTACAGAGGAGTTGAATGGGAGGCTCAGTATGGAGAAAGGACAACATTGCTCAGTATGGAGAAGTCTAATGTGAGGGAGACCGTTCGAAGAGCATGAGGTGCGGACAGTGTGGAGATCGTATTTCATAAGTGAGGAGGGTGCGATGGGTGTCATTCATAAGGAAGGATGGTGTGTTGGTCACAGTGAATAAGGGAGGACTTCGTGATGGTGCTTGTATATAAGGGGAGACGGTGTGATGGTCATGATATATAAGGGGGATGGTGTGGTGGTTATAGTAGTATATAAAGAAGGATGGTGTGGTGGTCATGGTATATAAGGGGATATGTTGTTGTGATCATACTATATAAGGGTGGATGTTTTGTTGGTCATGGTATATAAGAGGGAATGGTGTGGAGCCCATGTACAATAAAAGGGAAAGTGTGGGGTCATTTTTTGTGCAGGGATCACAGTAAGGGGCAGTTATTTTTTTGGGGGCACAACGTAGGGCTTATTTAGGGCACAGCATGGGTGATTATGTTTATTCAGGCAGCATTATAATGACACTGTTACTTTTCAGAGCACAATGTTGGGATGTTTTGCAGAGGACAGGAGAAAATGGAGGTCTGCAGAGGCGAGCTGTGGATGTAAAGTCATCATGGCACCAGGACCTGTGAGGTACCTAGATCTAAGGGTAGCTAAATACATTCTCTAAATGCAGGTTTTAGGCGACCGCTGATCTATATCAAGCAAATCATCAGTGGTTTAATAGTCTGTTTAGCCTATGACCACACTTTCATGTGCACAGTGCTATCCTTAACATGATCGTCGTGGACATATGTTTATCGAGCATGTGTTCACAGGACAATGTGCTGCCAAGAAATATATTTAAAGTACGTCTGTCACTTTTCAAATGCCACTTAAACTGCACAAATATTTATTTTGGGAACATAGCCCACATAAAATTCACACGAGCAATATACAATTTAACCTAATAATGAAAAAGCTTCTTTATTATGCAAATGAGGGTACATTGGTGCACTCTTGGTGTGGCCTATGTCTTGGTGTAGCATTACATCCTTTTATTTGCATATTAGAGCCAGTTGACTGTCTTGATTGACAGCATCCCATTGGTAAGGACAAGCGCTGCCAAAAATCTTTGCACTCAAGGTGTAATTGTAGCTGCAGGCGCATTCTGATGCCTGGTTTCTGCCTGTCTTTGGTTGTCACTTGAGTGGCTTCTGTGACGCCCTGGACTAGCCAGGTAGTCACAAACACAACATCACACACACCCCCTCCCCTGGATAGCTTACATCAGTCAAACAAAATCCTTGTTGCCTCCGTCCAGGGTCTGATGTCCACACCAGATGGGGCGAAGCCAGGCGGTTGGCCCCACCCACTGAGAAGTTCAGAGGCCTGCAGGCGGGAAAAGGCAGTTCAGTCAGTTCAGTGAGTTCAGAGGAAGTGGAGTGAGGAGGTGAGTTTGAAGTGGAGAAACTGCTACTGTCTGGGTAGGAGCCCAGGCACTGTCAGGAAGGTCGACAGATGATGGTGGCCGTCTGCAGGAGGTGGTGCAAGTCAGCAGAACCGTAGGATCGGGGATGGGCGGTGGCCCGCCAGTACCGAACTGGGGAGCAGAGTTGTACCAAGCACACAAAGGCAGGGCCATCGGACACCGACTAGGCTAGGAGCCGCCGACAAAGGTCAAATCCGATAGTGACCGGGACCCCAGGGGTTCCCTCACACCCAAAACCTGACAGAAGGCAACCGTCCACACAGTGAGGATAAGGAGCCACCGCCATAGGCTAGAGATCCAAGGGCCAGCGCCTGCGGGCAAAACAGGCTCCTTCGGTACATACACGCCGGGGAGCGGACTACCGTTGGTAAACCATCGGAGTCAATTGATTCTACAAAGGTGCAGGGAAAGACAGCCACCATCAACCTGTCCGGGGAGAGCAAAGACACTGCAGCCGGCTGCGGGACCCGTCGTTGCAGCCGTTTGGTTTACCAGAGACTCTGTGAATCTGTGCCTGAGTGAGTACTACAGTGCCATCCGGCACCGCGCCGCGCCGCGCTGCCCCTGCAACCCTGCATCCAAGCTACCCTGCCTCCCCGTACCACCACCGGGCCCTGGGATCACCAACCCCTACCCACGGAGGGGGAACCAACATCCTAGCTGCTCCCTGCCATCGCTCCCGGGATCCCTGTCACCAGCAGCGGTGGTGCCCATTATCACCACGACCCGTGGGTGGCGTCACGAACTATTTCCCCAAACAAACCACCCCCTTTTCACTCGTAGGCGAGGAGCGCTGCTCGAGTCCCCGGGTCCGGCCCACCGATCAAGCCACCGAGCAGCAGCAGCCCCGGACCCGAGCGTAGTGAGCGCGTCCCCTCCGCCCGCGACAACTTGGCGTCTACGAACAGGATAGAACCAATCTACCTACCGGTAGAAGTGCGCCTTGCATTCCCCGCCGGCGGCGTCCGGCCGAAAAATTTGAAGTTCCGCCATCTTGTGCGCGAAGATTTCCCGCTCGAGCGTCTTCTCCGAGCAGGGAGGGCGCGAAAGCGAAGCACTGCCCCCAGAAGAAGGAAGTGCTGGAAAGAACCAAGGGGGGACGGGAAAAACATGTCTGCGCCCGACGGAGCCGTTGGAGGAGTGGCGGTCGCAGTCGCAGCGGCGCCCGCAGACGGAAATGAGGCAGCCCTGGCTCCGGTCGCAAGAGCGGGGGAGGCCGCAGGTCCAGCGGTCGCCCAGGTAATGCCGATCTCCCTGCCCTATGTACCTGGTAGTGCCTGTCTACCGCAATACGATGGGAAGCCTGATGCTTTGCAGGCGTTCCGTAAAAAGATTAGCCCGGTCCTTGATTTGTATGCCCTGACTGGCAGGCAACGGGCGGCGGTAGTGCTAGGGCAGCTAACCGGCGCGGCTGAGCTGGAGACGTAGACCTGGACCAACGTGGACCGGGCCTCAGTGACTACCATTTTTGAGAAACTCCAAACCGCTTTTGAGACCCGCATGGAAGCGGAATTGCGGATACAGTTTTATCAGTGTCGACAGCGGCCTGCGGATAATATAAGAGACTATGCCTTGCGCCTGCAAACAGCCCTCCATGCGCTGAAGTGGGTGGACACTATTAACGATGTGGTCAGCAATAAGATGCTAGTAGAACAATTCCTGCAAGGGCTGGGGTCCACGGAAGACCGCAAGCAGCTATGGCTGTGGGCCCTGGAGCACCCCGATCTGGACTTTGCAGTATTGAAAGAACGGGCCATCAAGGCCCTGCAAGCCCCAACACCAGATGCTCCTGAGGCGGCCCCATGGCCGGCTGAAACCGCTCCCATCTCGGTGGCACCTCCTCTCCCGGCTCTACCGGCCCCTGCAGCGCCCGTCGGGATGATGGAGGAACTGGCTGCCCAGGTCCACCGCATGGATGGAGACCTAGCCAAGATCTTCAATGCACTCCAGCTTCCAACGAGAGTCAAGCCCCCAGGGAAGATCCAGCTCGCCGACAGCCCGGAGGATGTCCCCTGGATGCAGCGGAGAAGGACTAATGACTCGCGGTATGGGCCTCCTATCTGTTACAGGTGCAACTGGCCACTACTCGAGGCGATGCCCGTTAAACGAGCAACCCTGGGGCCAAGGGCCAATCCTCAGGAGTAGACCCCAATAGCCCCACTGATTGGCGAGACCGGTATGTTGGAGCTCGCCCCCTCATTCCTCTGGCAGTGGACGGCATCCCACTCATGGCCTTATTGGACACTGGATCACAGGTAACCACTATGTCATATACATTGTACCAGCAGTATTGGGGTAATGGTGAACTTTCCCGCTCTGATGATAGCCTGACCCTTGTCGCGGCCAATGGACTCCCTCTGACCCAGGTGGGATATAAACAAGTGGCCTGTAATAACCTGCAGGTAACGGGATACGCAAGGACTGTACGGAACCACGGGGGTTAATCAATGCAAATTTAATAATGTATTGCACAACACAGGTAGAGGAAAAGTGTGGGAAGGGGAGAAAAGCGGGAATGTGCACAGCAGTAGAGATAATGCAATATACATACAATTACTTTGAATAACTTGTCAAGGGTAGGAAGCCTCAGATTGTACTCCCAAAAGCAAAACACAGAAATCCTTATTAAACAAAAAAAACGCAGAGTCCTTGTTACCTTACTCGTATAACACAGTGCAGAGTCTTTTCCTATCTGTCCCTAACTAAAAGTAGTGTGCACACTTAACTGCAGGTTTCAGCGTGGGGTACCTCGTCACCGTTGGGGCCCGTATTCTGCCGGCAGACACCTCTAAAGTTCAGTCTTTGTCCCGGGTCTGTAACTTGCACGTGCTGCCTGGCTCCTCACTCCACATCCAGCCTCTTTGGATCGGTAATTTGCACGTGCTGTCTGGCTCCTCGCTCCACATCCAGCCTCTTTGGATGTGTGTCTTGGGGGGGACACCACGCAACACTCTGAGGTACTTGGACCTCGGAAAAACAGGGCAGACTGAGGCCTTCTATCTTACAGCCCACTCCAGCACACTCCTCGCTGCAAAACACAGCCACATGTCGACTCCTCCTCCTCCTGTTGCAGACTCAATCAAGTCACTTCAGCAGCAGGACTTTTTCCCGCTGTTCTCTGTTTTGACAGCAGGTGGCAGCATAACACAAGGAAGTCCACCAAACAGTCTTTTAACCTATATATATATATATATTTTTATATATATATACATATATATAAATGTTAACAGGTCTTACATTTCCCCCCCTCTTTAACCTCGGCCGTCCCGGCCGATACACTCCTGAGGCACTCTGCAAAGGGGCACACGGTGGCAACTCCTGCCCTGCTTCACAACCTGTTGCTTGGGAGCCAATGTCGTAAAACAGGATTCAGTGACAGAACACACAAATTCATCTGCCAAGTACCGATCAGGGGGAATACCAGCATTAGCCCGCTCAGTCCGGCGTGGCACCACAGCTAACTCGCCAGACGTCAGCGCCGTATCAGGGAGTACAGTATTCCCGTCCCCATCTCTGGAGATTAGTGACTCCTGCTCTGCAGGGGTGGCACCTGTGTCTTGAACGGATGGGGGTGTGGATCTCTCCCAGTCTGCTGGGTTGGTCGGGGCCCGCCACCATTCTTCATCGTCAGAGCCCTCTTCGAAGGTAACAGGAACAGGCACGGGCACCGTCTCCGAGGTACTTTGTCTGGTCCTGTCTTCTGAATAGCAGGGCCTCAGCATATTACGATGCAGGATGAGGGTGCCGCCTCTTTGCTCGCCTCTCACTTTGTATACTGATCCATGGGGCGAGATTCTTCTGATCACAATGTACGGCTCTGTTTTCCAGCGCTCGCTCAACTTGTGTCTCGGGTGTTTCTCTGCAACTAGTACTCTGTCTCCTGGTAAGAACGGGATTTCACACACAGGTTTCCGCTGCGGGTGTGTCTTTTCTTGCAACCGCTTGGTGACAATTCGATGGATAGTCTCCAGCCGTCGACGGTGACAATCAACCCAGGAACCTACGCTCTGACCTTCACTGATCTCGGGGGGAGCTAGGTTCAGCTCTTCAATGCCTCTTCCGGCTCTTCCAAACAGTAGCACGTATGGGGTGTACCCAGTGGTGGAGTGGACACAATTATTGTACGCCCACACGAGTTCTGCGAGATAGCCGGGCCAGTGATTCTTACGATCATCCTCCAACGTGCGTAGCATTTGTAGGAGGGTCCGGTTAAATCTCTCGCAGGCTCCGTTGCCCTGTGGATGATAAGGCGTAGTCCTTGACTTCTGCATTCCGTAAATCCTTTGCAGCTCTCACATGACACTGCCCTGAAAGCAAGCTCCTTGGTCAGAATGTATTCTTTTGGGGCAGCCGTACACCCGGATAAAGTCATCACTGATGGCTCGAGCAGCTGATTCAGCCGTCTGATCTCTGGTGGGCGTCACCACCGCAAATTTGGAGAAGTGATCTGTCATCACAAGGCAGAACTGATAGCCCCGGTGGGAGTGGCCAATCTTGAGATAATCGATCATGAGTACTTCCAACGACTCTTTGGTTACAATAGTCTGTACTGGTGCTTGCTGTGGAGGAGCCTTACTTAACCGGCAGGAACGGCACAGTTTACAGGCCTTCTCTACTGCCCGAAGCATCTGAGGACAGTATACTATTCTTTGCAACCACTGGTAAGTCTTGTCCGGTCCGAAATGGGCTCCCTTCTCATGCGCCTCTCGGGCCAATGGTACTGCCATCTTCTGGGGTATCACTACTTGCCACCGTACTTCCAACTCTGTAGCTAGGTGCACCTTCCGATACAGCATCCCTTCTTGCACCGACAGCTTATCCCACTGGCTGAGAATCTGGAGGGCCACGTGCGACAGCGTGGCCCGTATTTCCTTTCTAGGCTTGCGCTGCTGGATCACCCACTCTTTCACTTGAAGCAGTTCTGGGTCAGATGACTGGATTTTCACCCATTCCTCTCTGGTTTGGCCAAGCAGGCGTGATGTCGTGCCCGACGTAATTTCCAGCATACGAGCCTCTACCACTTGAGCGGTGAATTTACTAAAGTCCGGAATTTCGTCTTCCTCCAACTGTTCATCTCTCTCCCCCACTGGGGCTTCGGTGGTAACACGAGAAAGGGCATCTGCATTCTGATTTTCATGCTTAGAGCGGTACTGCACATGATAATTGTATCTGGAGAGTCGTGCCAGCCACCTCTGTTCCATTGCTCCCAGTTTGGCGGTGGAGATGTGAGCCAGGGGGTTATTATCCGTATAGACTTCAATTTGAGCTCCCGTGAGATATTCCGAGGACCTTTCGGTTATTGCCCATACTAGTGCCAGTAACTCCAACCGAAAGGAACTGTAATTCTCGGGGTTGCGCTCGGCTTCTCGCAACGTCCGACTTCCATATGCAATCACCCGTTCAGTACCATTCTGTACCTGGGCCAGTACTGCACCCAGGCCGTAGAGGCTCGCATCTGTATAAAACCGAAAGGGGAGGTTATAGTCTGCATAGGCAAGCACAGGGGCGCTAACCAAGGCCTCTTTTAATCGGTGTAAGGCTTCTGCTTGTCTTGGTCCCCAGCAAATTTTCTGTGCTTTTGGTCCTTTCGCAGTGCCTCGGAGCAATTCGTGCAAAGGTTCTGCCTCCTTCGCGAAATCTTTGATAAAGCGACGGTAATAACCGGCTAGCCCCAGGAAAGCTCGAACCTCCCGCACTGTGCTGGGTATGGGCCATTGTAGCACTGCTCTCACTTTCCCATCGGAGGGCTGTACGCCGGCTTCCGACACCTTGTGTCCGAGATATTCAATCTCTTCCTGAAAGATCCGACATTTTTTTGGTTTTAGTTTAAGCCCATGGGCCCGTAACCGCTGAAACACTTGGCCCAGGTTTTCTAGATGTTTCTCAAAGGTTGCAGAATACACTACTATGTCGTCCAGGTAAATCAATGTGGCCTCGAAGTTCATGTCTCCAAGGCAACTTTCCATGAGGCGCTGAAAAGTTCCTGGGGCATTATTT
This sequence comes from Anomaloglossus baeobatrachus, assembly GCF_048569485.1. NCBI lineage: Eukaryota > Metazoa > Chordata > Amphibia > Anura > Aromobatidae > Anomaloglossus > Anomaloglossus baeobatrachus. Next base: position 477,284,311 of record NC_134353.1, read on the forward strand.
AGTCCAAACGGCATGCGATTGAACTCGAAGAGTCCCATGGGTACAATAAATGCGGTCTTGGCCTTGTCTTTCTCTGCCACAGGGACCTGCCAATATCCGCTGGCCAGATCGAGGGAGGAGAAGTAACGTGCCTTTCCCAACGCCGACAGGGACTCCTCTATCCGGGGCAGAGGGTAGGAATCACGAACCGTGCATCCATTAAGCTTGCGGTAGTCAACACAGAAGCGGGTAGACCCATCCTTTTTCTTGACCAGCACGATTGGGGCAGCCCATGGACTCTGACTTTCTCTTACCACCCCGCTCTTCAGCATCTGCGCCAAAAGCTCTTTTACCTCTTGGTAGTACTTTGGGGGTATTTGCCTGTACCTTTCCCTGATCGGTGGGGCATCTCCTGTGGGTATTTCGTGCTGAATCTTGTCAGTACAGCCGAAATCTTCTGCGTGACGGGAGAACGTGGCTTGATTCTCCCAAATAAAGTCCTCTATGGCTTGGGCTTGCTCCGAATCGAAGGGGCTCAGGTCCACTCCCATCTGCCCTAAGATGACGCGACTGTTCCATTGATCAGTGGGTTTCTCTTTTCTTTCCATAGAAAGAGCCCAAGTCCAGGCTTCCCCTGCCATGGGCTGCAATTCAATCGATTCTGCAGCCGCCACCTCTTCAGGCGCCAGGTAGACATGGGCCAGAACAACTCCCGAGGTCAAGGTGTAGGCCTGTTCACCGGTGTTCACGCAACGGAAAGGCACCCTTCCATTTCTTACTGTTGCTAAAGTGCGAGCCACCAACGGTTCGTCTCCGTTCTCTTCACCACGGTAAAGCTCCACCAACACCTCCATCCCCTCGAGTGTACGGTGGGCCCCGACTGGCAAGGTGAGGACTGTCTCACGATTTGGAGGTAGAGTAATTGTTGTCTGTCTTGGGACTCGAACCCTCCCCACCGGGTAGCGGCTCCCACCATTCTTCCACAGTCCTCGGGCACGGATAAGGTGTTGGAAGACCTTTTGGGCGGGCCTGTTAGCAACTGTCGTCTTCCAGTAATCACAGCCCCCCTTGTTGAAGAGCAACTAGTCTAATTCTTTCAGGACGTTCATGCCCACGATAGCTGGCACCTCTCTGTCGTACCGGCCCTCCGTTAACACAATCCCTTTTTTGCCTAAGTTCTGGCCACAGGCACGTATGTTCATCCACACGACCCCTACAACCGGAATGGGAAGATTGTTTGCAGCCCTCAGTTTGATATGTGCCCCTTTGTCAATGGATACAGTTTGTCCAAAATGTTGGTAGAAGAACTGTTCTGGCATGGTGGTCACTTGGGACCCAGTATCCATCAGGCATTTTACTTCTTTCCCTTCAAATTCGGCCGTGATCGTCGGCGTGCAGGCTGCTATATCTTCAGGGCGTTGGTTTTCTCTAAGCTCAGTTGGTCTCCCCACCATGTGCCCATCCATGGAGGGAGGCACTAGTTTAATGGCGGTCTTTCTTGCGACGTCTTCCTCTCCGGACAGTGTCGGAATAAATGGTTCCGAATTCCACAGTTCCAACACTGGTAGTCTCCAGCGGGTCTCGGTCGTCTCTGCTCGATCTGTCCCCTCTCTTCTTGATAGGTATGCGTGCGGGTATTTGATCGCGGTGCTGTCGTTCTTACTTCTGACGCCGGGGCTTGCATATTCTTCAGCAACTCTTGTAGAGCAGTAACAGTCTCTTGTAACTGATCCACTTTAGCCTCAAGTTGGCTCGGTTCTCGGTTTTTCTCACCCGGGACTACCTTATGCATACAAACTTCACCCAAGGCGTTCTGCGGGTCGCAATTTTCAGTTTGTGTGCGGGAGACTGCTTCTTCCAATATTTCCTGGAAAGTTAGTTTTTTGTCTACCCTGAGCCGTTCACGGAGGGCACCTTTGATCTTGGGGTTATGTAACCCACGGAGGAATTGATCTCGCAGGGTACGGTCAGCATAACTGGGGGTTTGTGCTAGCTCTGGCTCTGCTGTAAGCATTTGTCTCATTATTCTCTGGAGTGCATTTGCATACTGTGGCAGACCTTCCTCTTCACCCTGCAGCCTGTAGAACAGTTGCGCCTGTAAATCTCCTGCTTCTGGTTTCCCGCCATACACTCTCTCAAGAATCTTCACCACCTGCTCTAACGTCTTTCGTTCACTCTCAGGGCGCAATAAAATGGTCTCTTGAGCATGGCCTTCAAGGGCAATCAACAGTATCTCCCCTTGATTTTCTGCAGTCACTCCTGCTACTCTCAACATGCCCCTCACTCTCTGCGCCCAGTCATGGAGAGGTACATTGTTGCCAGTAAATTTTGGTATATGGGTCAGCATAGCCCCCAGGGACAGCTGCTTTGCTGGTATTCCCCCATCAGGTTGTATTAGTACACCTCCATCAGCAACACCCCCATCAGCGACACCCCCATCAGCGACACCCCCCTGTCCATCCATTGTTCCGTACCAGCCTGCGTATCCTGCCGACTACGCCAAATGTAATAACTTGCAGGTAACGGGATACGCAAGGACTGTACGGAACCACGGGGGTTAATCAATGCAAATTTAATAATGTATTGCACAACACAGGTAGAGGAAAAGTGTGGGAAGGGGAGAAAAGCGGGAATGTGCACAGCAGTAGAGATAATGCAATATACATACAATTACTTTGAATAACTTGTCAAGGGTAGGAAGCCTCAGATTGTACTCCCAAAAGCAAAACACAGAAATCCTTATTAAACAAAAAAAACGCAGAGTCCTTGTTACCTTACTCGTATAACACAGTGCAGAGTCTTTTCCTATCTGTCCCTAACTAAAAGTAGTGTGCACAGTTAACTGCAGGCTTCAGCGTGGGGTACCTCGTCACCGTTGGGGCCCGTATTCCGCCGGCAGACACCTCTAAAGTTCAGTCTTTGTCCCGGGTCTGTAACTTGCACGTGCTGCCTGGCTCCTCGCTCCACATCCAGCCTCTTTGGATCTGTAATTTTGTAATTTGCACGTGCTGTCTGGCCCCTCGCTCCACATCCAGCCCCTTTGGATGTGTGTCTTGGGGGGGACACCACGCAACACTCTAAGGTACTTGGACCTCGGAAAAACAGGGCAGACTGAGGCCTTCTATCTTACAGCCCACTCCAGCAAAACTCCTCTCTGCAAAACACAGCCACATGTAGACTCCTCCTCCTCCTGTTGCAGACTCAATCAAGTCACTTCAGCAGCAGGACTTTTTCCCGCTGTTCTCTGTTTTGACAGCAGGTGGCAGCATAACACAAGGAAGTCCACCAAACAGTCTTTTAACCTATATATATATATATATATATATATTTTTATATATATATACATATATATAAATGTTAACAGCTCTTACAGGCCCTGACTGTGGGACGTGCGGAGCTGAAACACCAAGGAATGATTGTGGTGCTGAATGAACCCAGTGACCATAACCCAAAAGTAATTCTAGGCATTAATGTGATGGAGCATTGTATGGGTGAGGTGCTGAGTCTGTTGTAGCAGTTGGCCGCCACTGCAGGAGGAGGCCGACAGAGGGCAGTACAGCGTGAGATCCGGGCTCTCCTGCATCGGCGGAGCTCCTGCCATCCTGATTAAAAATCCTACATGACACCCCACACAGAGCCGCCAAAGTGATCATCCTTGCTGAGCAGAGGACCCCTGGTGCTGTGAAGCAGCGGCAGAGGAAGTAAAAGTGCCCTGCTGAAGTTTGCTGGGTGTAGGCAGGGGAGTCTTGTGAGGACAGCGGCCATCTTGGGCTGTTCAACCCCTGGGGAGAAACACCATGGGAAGAAGCCAGGAATCCCCCCCCAACCCCAGTGAGTGGTGGAATTCCTTACCTGATGAGCCCTGTGAGCTCCTGGTGTTATCTGAGCTACAGGAGCTTCAGTGGTGCTGATAAGAACAGGGAGTTGAGTTCAGCCTGCAGTGAAGCATGCAGAGAGGCAGGAGACGAGCTCTCCAGAGTCCTAGTGCCCAGCGCTGAACACCTGCATTTACAGAGAGAAGCTTCTCCTCTTCTAGAACTGTCTATGCTCAACTGCTGATACTGCTAAAGCTCAGTGCTGAAGAGGTATATAAAATACATTGGTGATAAACAATAAATCTGTCCCTAAACCTGCACTTGCAGACAGGTGCTTCCCCCTGCTGAAACTAATTGGTGCAGAACATCTGGGCATTCTAGTGTATTGACATATAATACATTTGTCCCTAAAGGGGGCTTTACACGTTGCAACATCGCTAATGCGGAGTCGTTGGGGTCACGGAATTTGTGACGCACATCTGGCCGCATTAGCGATGTTGCTGCGTGTGACACCGATGAGCGATTTTGCATCGTTGCAAAAACGTGCAAAATCGCTCATCGGTGACATGGGGGTCCATTCTCGATTATCGTTACTGCAGCAGTAACGATGTAGTTCGTCGCTCCTGCGGCAGCACACACCGCTATGTGTGACGCCGCAGGAACGAGGAAACTCTCCTACCTGCCTCCCGGCCGCAATGCGGAAGGAAGGAGGTGGGCGGGATGTTACGTCCCGCTCAGCTCCGCCCCTCCGCTGCTATTGGGCGGTCGCTCAGTGACATCGCTGTGACGCCGCATGGACCGCCCCCTTAGAAAGGAGGCGGTTCGCCGGTCACAGCGACATCACCGGGCAGGTGAGTATGTGTGACGGGTCTGCGTGATGTTGTGCGGCACGGGCAGCGATTTGCCCGTGTCGCGCAACAGATGGGGGCGGGTACCCACACTAGCGATATCGGGACCGATATCGCAGTGTGTAAAGTAGCCTTAAGACTGCCCTTCCATGGAGTCTCCACAGAGAGCCAACATGACCCGTACTAAAAAACAGGGGGAAAAAGATGATGGGTAGCTAAGAGACTTCCAAGATGAATTTGGCACACCTGGAGGCAGAAGGAGCAGTCCCATCTCAGAGGACACTGTACCCAAGTTGGGCCAATATGAACATAAACCTCAGCAGGAAGCACGTGATGGTAAAAGGATGTGTGGTACTCCCCATGCGTCTCCAAGTACACAAGTAATAGGGTCACACTTTTCTCCTCTAGCAGTGGGGGTGGAGGAGGAAGACCTAAATGAGAAGATGGATGTGGCACCCTCTGGGCAGCGGATGGAAGGTGTACTGCGTGCTAGCGGTGTGGACACTCAGGATGACTATCCATCTTTGCGAGATGTCTTGAATGCCGTGAATATTTGGAACTCTACCATTTCCACCCTGACCACTCAAGTTGGACATATTCAGGAAACAGTCATGATCATCCGCCATGATGTCCAGAAGGTGGCGGAAAGAACTACAGCAGTAGAGGGAAGGCGAGTGAATTGGAAGACGCTATACTACTGATTAATAAGATCATCCAAACCCACTCCCTATCAATACAGGCTGTTCTTGCTAAAGTTGACAACATGGAAAATTGCCAAAGAAGAAATAATATCAAACAAGTAGGAGTTCCGGAAAAGGTGGAGGGGAGAAATCCGGACACTTTCTTTAAGACATTGTTGCTGGTTACATTTAGCAAGGACTTCTTATCCCCACTGTTTGGAGTATGAACAGGCGCATAGAGTTCCAACTCGCCCGGGTCCAGTGGGTAGGCCTCCTAGTCCTGTACACATAAAAATCCTTCACTACAAGAATTGAGACAAAATTCTATGGATGGCTAGAGAGCAACACAATGTCAACTTGGGAGGCTAGAAAGTTTCTTTCTTCCCAGATTTTTTGGCTGATGTGCAGCAAAAGAGAACCACCTTCATGAATATCAAACGATATTTGAGAGCTCTGGGGTTGCAATATTCCATGATTTTTCCTGCCAAGTTGAGGGTGGTCGCTTTGCGGACTACCTTTTTCTTTGACTCCTCAAAGGATGCTCTGAGATGGTTGAATTCTAATGAAAGGCAGATTCAGCAGGAGTCGGGTAACATAGAAGTGTGAGCACAGAAGAGTTCTGGGGTTCCCTCTGTTTTGCGACTTTCAATTTTTCAGAACTTTAATGTGAGGTGTTATGTGAGCTACCTCACACTATTTTAGGAGCTCAAGCATTATGCAATATGTTCAGTTTTTGGATATGTGTATGTTGTTTTGTTTCCTGGCAGATTTCTTCCACAGATGAGGAGCAGTGTGGCTGGTTGACTAACCGGTTCAGCCCCAACCCTTGTATGCGAGGGCATATTAAATATTACTGTGGTAGAGGGGGTGGGGAGGGCGGAAAGAATGGGTTATGGTTCGGGTGGCTATGCTGTTTCCCGGTATGAGAGTTTGAGCACACCAATACCAGTCTTTCTACTACCCTGGTTGCCATATAATCTAGTTTGCACATAATGGGAATGTTAGTTAATTGTATCTCCTAGATCATTAGAGGACAGAGAGAGAGTTGTAAAAGGATGGCCATTTTTGAGTATATTGGGAAATATTACCCAGTGATAGTGGGATTGCATATTCCTTACATATGCTGCGAAGGGCTTGGGTGGGATTTGAACTGCATGCTGCCTATTCCAACTACTCCTGGGGGGTCAGCCTACTGGTACATAGAAATATTCCATTTAAGTGTATAGATTCCTTTAGAGACGAAGGTGGCAGATTCATTGGGGTGCGGTGTACAGTAGCCAATGTAGAATGTATAATTGTGGTAATTTATGTGCTATCTCCATATTCAAATGTTAATTTTATTTCGAGGTTGTCAATCTGGCCAGATTTACCCCTGCTCATTATGGGAGATTTTAATGCTCTATGTAATCCTTTTAAAGATAAACACCCAGTGGGCACTGACATGCAATCCCCCTTTGCTTGAATCGTTAACGAAGTGGAACTGGTGGATGTTTGGCGGAAACATTTCCCTGATGTTAGGATAAATAATTCTCTTATGGTCCCATTTGTGAATAATGTGCACTACTCCTCTAGATTGCTATCGGATCATTCCCCACTGTTGTTCCAGCTACAGGTAGACCTTCTCAAGGATAGGGATGGGTTGGGTTGGACATATAACCCCTTTTGGCTAAGGTTAGTGGATTGTTATAGCATTAAAAAGAGCCTAGTTGAATATTTTAACACTAATAAAGATACGGCGCCAGTTGGAGTTGTATGGGACGCTATGAAGGCGGTCCTGAGAGGGATGTTAATAAGAGACATAAAGGTGGTGAAGGATAGGACTAGACAGATGGGGGAAGATTTGGAGGACAAAGTTAGAGATGCTGAACAAGTCTTTTCTCAATGTCACAGCCCTGAAAATGTTGACCTATGCAGGGAAGGGCAAAAGCAGCTTAGATAGTTCCAGCTGACGCAAGCAGAAAATAAAAGAATGTTCCAGAAACAACAGTATTATTAGGAGGGGGTGGCAATGGGCCGTTTACTGGCTAGGCTGGTGCAGGTGCAGAAAGAGAATGCGTTTATCTATGGGCTGAAAGGCAACTTAGGTGTATTAAGGGCCATTTACATGCTGCAACATCGCTAACGATATATCGTTGGGGTCACGGTGTTTGTGACGCACATCCGGCGTCGTTAGCGACGTCGCAGCCTGTAACACATATGAGCGACCTTAAACGATCCCAAAAGAGGCAAAAATCATTGGTATGTGAGACGTCATTCACTTACCAAAAATCATTGCCTATTCAGTAGCGAGGTTGTTTGTCGTACCTGCGGCACCACACATCGCTATGTGTAACACCGCAGGAATGAGCAACAACCTCGTACCTGCGGCCGGCCGCAATGAGGAAGGAAGGACGTGGGCGGGATGTTCGTCTCACTCATCTCTGCCCCTCCGCTTCTATTGGACGCCTGCCGTATGACGTTGCTGTGACGCCGCACGAACCGCCCCCCTTAGAAAGGAGGCGAATCGCCGGCCAGAGCGACTTTGCAGGGAAAGTAATTCCGTGTGAGGGGTGTTAGCGATGTTGTGCGCCACGGGCAGCGATTTGCCCGTGATGCACAACTGACGGGGGCGGGTACGCTCGCTAGCGATATCGGTACCGATATCGCAGCGTGTAAAGTACCCTTTACATTCAGAATCGCAGGACATATTACGGATCTTACATAGGTTTTATGTGGCCTTCTATTCCTCTAAGGCACAGTACTCTCAGGAAGATCTTGTCGCATACCTGGCTGGGATAAAGCGTCAAAAGCCGGGGAGGGATGAGACGGAATTTCTAGAAAGGCCAGTAATGGTGGAAGAAAATCAGTCGGCAATCATCGATTTGTATGAAGTTTTAATCGCAATTTAACCTTTAACCTATTTTTCACCTATATACTGTATTTTTTCACACATATCTTATATTAACAATACGCCTTTTTTATCAATTTATCCATACTGTATAGTCTCTATATATACCGTAATTAATATGGGGATTTTGGTCCTGAGAGTACTGTGCCTTAGGCCCGTTTCTGACGTCAGTGATTCTGGTATGTTTGTGCTTTTTTTTTATATGTACCAGAATCACTGACATACGCAGACCCATTATAATGAATGGGTATGCGCACACATCAGTGATTTTTCACTGACTGGGTCTCCGTGCGGCGTAGACCAAAGCAAGGGGCCTTCCCACCCTGACACTAATACACAATGTATGGCATACTTGTAAAGAATTACTGGGTATAAAGGAATGTTCCAGATATACTCCTATATGGAATAACTCCAGGTTGGGTGAGCTAAAGCGATTGGAGGGGTTTGGAGAATGGAGGGGGGTGGGCTGGAGATGGGTGTATCATCTTTTTTCGGATGGACAGTTCCGCTCATTTGAACAACTGAAGCAGGACTATGGTCTGCTGAACAATGACTTTTTTCAAGTACTTACAATTGAGGCATGCCATAGAAATTCAGGGGCATGCGATAAACTTGTCTGTGTCATATAGTGGGATCTTGGAAAGTGTTTTAAAGTCTAGTGCTACAAAGGGAATGATCTCCTTATTCTATAACTCCTTGCTGGGGGGCATCTTGGGGGACCCTATGGGTAGCACAAAGTTAGGGTAGGAGAGAGATGTTGAAGTATTCTAGAGTCCATTAATATGATCCAGAGAATGTTGCAATTATTTCTGGTCCACCGGGTCTACAAAACCCCAAAAGCATTATGAACCTTAGAACTGACAAGAAATGTAAATGGTGCAGGAGGGAGGGCGCAGATTTGCTTCATGTTCTGGTCTTGCTCCTATTTAACTGATCTCTGGGAAAACATAGGCAACTTGATAGAGAGAATATTCAATGTAGATATACGCTTGAGCCTGAAATTGTGTATCTTGGCAGTAGTAGGTGAGGAGGTAGGTCCTCCTGCTAAACAACTTGCAATATTGAAAAGTCTGTATTCAGATCAGGAAAACAATTGCAAGACACTGTTTGACCTCTATCCCACCTGGGATGTCTGAGATAATTGCTAGCCTAAATAATATAGTGGAACCTCACTTAATGAGTAACCCAGTTAGCGAGTATTTCGCCTAACGAGCAAAGCTTGCTGTAAATTTGTAACTCAGTTTACGAGCAAGCTTTGCCGTATGAGCAAAATACTCACTGCACACACTTCCAGTTCCGTACATCCACCACGCTCTAACCCGCTCTTACAGTCCGCACAAACACACACAAACACACACAAACACACACGCACACACACATATTATGCTCACCTTACCTTCCGTTCCATCGCCGGCCTCATGGTTCTTGTACTTCACCGCTACAGGATGTGTATCAGTAACCATCGTGACGATGGAGGAACTTCCGCTGTCAGCCGCTACTCAAAGGCAGCGCGCTGTCCAATCAGAGGCAAGCAGCTCCTGCCTTTGACGTCAGCGCTCTGGCAGTGGAAGTTACTCCGTCGTCGCGATGGTTACCCAATACACATCCTGTACCGGCGAACTAAAAGAACCAGGAGGCCGGTGATGGAATGGAAGGTAAGGTGTGCATAATATGTTTGTGTGTGCGTGAGTGTTTGTATATGTTTTTGCTGTGTTTGTGTGTGTTTGTGTGTGTTTGTGTGTGTTTGTGCGTGTGTGGAATGGAACAATAGGGGACCTGGATGGGACATTTAACAAGATGTGGAACGAATTTTCTGCATTGCAATGATTTCCTAGGGGAAATCTTGCTTTGCTGAATGAGTAACTTGGTTAACACGCACACTCCCAGAACGGATTGTTCTTGTTAACCAAGGTTCCACTGTACTATTTTAATGGATAAAAGAATATATATCAAAAGAGGTGTCATTCCCAAGTTCGGTAAACATTGGAGTAAGTAGATTTGAAGTCCTCCTGTGGTTTTGGTATGACTGGGGGGTTTAGTTAAGCAGACAGTGGGATGGGGGGGTAAAAGGGATGGGCTGTTTGTAGATATGTAAAGAATATTGTGAACCTTGATATATATTGTATTTTGATGATGCCATGATCTGTTATGACTATATTGTGCCTAATAAAATGTGATTGAATTGAAAAAAAGTTGATGGGAAGATAGATGGAGCTAAATACAGGGCAATTCTGTAGGAAAACCTGTTAGAGGCTGCAAAAGACCATAGACTGGAGCGTAGGTTCATCTTCCAGTAGAACAATGACCCTAAACATTCTGATCAAAGCATATTCATGTGATTGAATGTAGTTTTATCATCTGGCATTCGCCTCCCCTCCATTCCATGGAGGTGTGTGTGTGATCTGCTTCTCCTACACCTGTGACGCTTCCACATTAGTGGGGGTTTAGCTGTATCCTGGTAGAGCATTAGTTTTTGGCCTGGGCGTTGTACACACTGCAGCCCAACTTGCTGTGAGTAGAGATGAGCGAACCGGTCCCAGTTCGGCTCGAGGTCGGCTCGCCGAACCGGGGTCCCGTTCGAGTTCGGTTCGTCGAACGTTCGACGAACCGAACTCGAACGTATAGGCTATAATGGGAGGCAATCACAAACACATAAAAATGCATTATAAATGTACACAAACAGTTAATAAACATTGCCATAACACTTACCGGTCCTCGCGATCCCTTCTGCACTCTGTCTCCTGCCGCTATTCCATCCGATGATCGCTGAATCCTCCCGGTGACCTGCACTGCCAGCAGAGATGCAGGACCTATCGTGACGTCAAAATAGCCATGTGACCAGTCACGTGGCTATTATCTCATTGGCTACAGACTGGTCACATGACTATGACACGTCATGTAGGACCTGCGAGTGCATCTCACCGGTACACGGTGCACATATGTGTATCGCCGTGTACCGGCGACATGCTCTAGCACACGGTCGACTCCCCGTTCCGTTAGGGACCGGCTGACACAGCCGGTCATTAACGGAGATCACCGTTGCCATAGCAACGCAGTTAGCGGTGACGTCACCGCTAACCGCGGCTCCGAGAGCACCGTTGCTATGGTAACGCGTCTGTCAGCGTTACCGCTGGCAGCCAGCACTGATCACTCACGGAGTGAAGGCTGCACGCTGCTTCCCGATTGTAGTGATGATTGTAGTAAGGATGAGGTTCCCCAGCCCCAAGTGATGAGCTGGTGAATCTCATCCTTCCTCACTACAATCGTCACTACTACTACACTAGAAAGAAAGAAGACAGAAGAGCAGGATCGTGGAGGGCTGACAGGGGGTAATAAAGATGGAGTCTCTAATGTGTCTGTGTATTTATTTCTATTAAAGTATTTTTTCTCTGTGTGGTGTCTTTTTTTTAACCCTTTATTGGAGATTCTTAATGGCCGGGTCAAACGTGCCTGACATTAAGAATCTCTGGCTTAATACTGGCTAGTAAAACAAAGCCAGTATTAACTCATGATTACCCAACAAGCCACCCGGCTTCAGGGCTGTTGGAAGAGTTGGATACAGCGCCAGATGATGGCGCTTCTATGAGAGCGCCATTTTCTGGGACGGCTGCGGACTGAAATCCGCAGCAGAGGCGCCCACAAACCTCGGGCTAACCTGTGCTGCGGATTCCAATCCCCAGCTGCCTAGTTGTACCCGGCTGGACACAAAAATGGGGCGAAGCCCACGTCATTTGTTTTTTAATTATTTCATGAAATAAGTGAAATAATTAAAAAAAAACGGGCTTCCCTATATTTTTGGTTCCCAGCCGGGTACAAATAGGCAACTGGGGGTTGGAGGCAGCCCGTGGCTGCCAGCTGTACCTGGCTAGCATACAAAAATATGGCGAAGCCCACGTCATTTTTTTGGTGGGCAAAAAAATTCTGCATACAGTCCTGGATGGAGTATGCTGAGCCTTGTAGTTCTGCAGCTGCTGTCTGCTCTTCTCCATACAGACAGACAGCAGCTGCAGAACTACAAGGCTCAGCATACTCCATCCAGGACTGTATGCAGAAGTTTTTTGCCCCCTGAAAAAATTATGTGGGCTTCGCCATATTTTTGTATGCTAGCCAGGTACAGCAGGCAGGTACGGCTGCCCCCAACCCCCAGTTGCCTATTTGTACCCGGCTGGGAACCAAAAATAAAGGGAAGCCCTTTTTTTATTATTTCATGAATTTCATGAAATAATTAGAAAACAAATGACGTAGGCTTCGCCCCATTTTTGTGTCCAGCCAGGTACAACTAGGCAGCTGGGGATTGGAATCCGCACCACAGGTTGGCCTGAGCTTTCTGGGCCCCACTGCTGCGAATTGCAGTCTGCAGCCGCCTCAGAAAATGGCATTTTCATAGAAGCGCCATCTTCTGGCGCTGTATCCAACTCTTCCACCACCTGCCTGCTATACCTGGCTAGCATACAAAAATATGGCGAAACTCACGTCCTTTTTTTGTAGTTTTTTGGCAAAAAAAATAAAAAATGCTTCCCTGGATTTTCCATTGCCAGTGAAGGTAATACCAAGCAGTGGGGGTTAGCAGCCAGTAGCTGCTTGGATTACCCTTAGCTAGCAATACAAAAAATGCAGCGGGAGCCCATATTTATTTTTTTTAATTATTTATATAAATAACTAAAAATAAAATGGGCTTCCCTGTATTTTGATTGCTGGACATCACAGTGCTGTAAAAATAAATCTTTAAAAAAATGACGTAGCGCTCCGCGGTATTTTTGATTCTCAGCGCAGATAAAGCAGACAGCTATGGGTTGCCACCCCCATCTGCCTGCCGTTACCTTGGTTGGCAATCAAAATACAGGGAGCCCATTAATTTTTTCTATTTAAAAAATAGTTAAAAAAAAAATGACGTTGGGTCCCCCCATTTTTGATAGCCAGCTAGGGTAAAGCAGACGGCTGTAGCCTGAAAACCACAGCTGGCAGCTTTACCGTGGTTGGGGATCCAATGTGGAGGTCCCCTCAGGCTCTTTTTTATAATTATTTTATAAATATTAATAATTACACAAAAAAAGTAGGGTCCCCTCCAAATTGGATCACCAGCCAAGGTAAAGCGGACAGCTGTGGTCTGGTATTCTCAGGGTGGGAAGGTCCATAGTTATTGGGCCTTCACAGCCTAAAAATAGCAGGCCGCAGGCACCCCAGACGTGGCGCATCCACTAGATGCGCCAATCCTGGCGCTTCACCCCAGCTCATCCCGTGCCCTGGTGCAGTGGCAAACGGGGTAATAAATCGGGTTGATACTAGCTGTAAAGTCACCTGAGATCAAGCCCAGCAGTTTGTGATGTCATGGCGTCTATTAGATACCCAACATCATAAACTGTCAGTACTAACAAAAACAAAAAATCGACAAAAGAAATTTATTTGAAAAAACAGTCCCCAAAACATTTCCTCTTTCACCAATTTATTGTAAGAAAAAAAATAAAGGGGTCCCACGACGACTCTGGACCGTCTAGAATATGGGGGGGAGACACTCAGGGAACGTATCCCCCATTTTCTAGGAGTGCGGACCCTTCATGTGAGGAGTGTGGGTGCAATGAATCTGCACTCACTCTCCCCGGGTCCACAGCAGCAGAGTCCATGTCGTAATGGTTGCTACCAAAGCTGCAATGCCCTGCTCATGAGGTAAGGGCATGCCTAATCAGGAGAACTACTGTAGAGGAAGCTCTGCTCACTGGTATATAGGTGCTCAGAGGTAATAATAGATAAAATTAGTGAGTAACCTCGGCACTCTAAATCTCCCAGACTAAGTCAGTAAGTCACAATGGATAGTAATGCAAAATCACTCTTTATTGGTCCGTATTAAGAAAAAATTTTTTTTCATAAGCATATATGTTTTTGTCCAAAACAAGTTACAAATGACGTTTCGGCCTGAGCCTTCGTTAGATTGGACTTATCTGCATGTAATCATGAAAAATGACAATAATCAGTATCACATAAGAGTGAGAGAACAATAACATAAACTCGAACAATGTAGAGGTACAATTGGGATGCAGCAAAAAAATTGCAACACAGCAACAAAAGAAACACATGATACAAATGTCATAATACAGTACAAGGACAATATAGTAATGACAAATATGGGGTCAGAGTAGACTTAGACAGCTCTGGTACGAAAGAGATGTCAATCATAAAGTAACATGTGCAGTAGGTGTAGAGCTACAGTATGCATGGCAGAGCTAATGGGTAGACCGACCATAGAAAAAGAACGGAGAAAAAGTGGAGAATAACTGGAGAAAAAGTGGAGAATAAGTGGAGAAAAAGTGGAGAAAAAGTGGAGAAAAAGTGGAGAAAAAAATGGAGGAAAAAGGGGAGAAAAAGGGGAGAATAAATGGAGAAAAAGTGGAGAAAAAAATGGAGAAAAAGTGGAGATAAAGTGGAGAATAAATGGAGAAAAAGTGGAGAAAAAGTGGAGAATAAGTGGAGAAAAAGTGGAGAAAAAGTGGAGAAAAAGTGGAGAATAAGTGGAGAATAAGTGGAGAAAAAAGTGGAGAAAAAGTGGAGAAAAAGTGGAGAATAAGTGGAGAAAAAGTGGAGAAAAAGTGGAGAAAAAGTGGAGAAAAAAATGGAGAAAAAGTGGAGAAAAAGTGGAGAATAAGTGGAGAAAAAGTGGAGAAAAAGTGGAGAAAAAGTGGAGAATAAGTGGAGAATAAGTGGAGAAAAAAATGGAGAAAAAGTGGAGAAAAAGTGGAGAATAAGTGGAGAAAAAGTGGAGAAAAAGTGGAGAATAAATGTAGAAAAAGTGGAGAAAAAGTGGAGAAAAAAATGGAGAAAAAGTGGAGAATAAGTGGAGAAAAAGTGGAGAAAAAGTGGAGAAAAAGTGGAGAAAAAGTGGAGAAAAAGTGGAGAATAAGTGTAGAAAAAGTGGAGAATAAGTGGAGAAAAAGTGGAGAAAAAGTGGAGAAAAAGTGGAGAAAAAGTGGAGAAAAAAATGGAGAAAAAGTGGAGAAAAAGTGGAGAATAAATGGAGAAAAAGTGGAGAAAAAGTGGAGAAAAAAATGGAGAAAAAGTGGAGAAAAAGTGGAGAATAAGTGGAGAAAAAGTGGAGAAAAAGTGGAGAAAAAGTGGAGAATAAGTGGAGAATAAGTGGAGAAAAAAATGGAGAAAAAGTGGAGAAAAAGTGGAGAATAAGTGGAGAATAAGTGGAGAAAAAGTGGAGAAAAAGTGGAGAATAAGTGGAGAAAAAGTGGAGAAAAAGTGGAGAAAAAGTGGAGAATAAGTGGAGAAAAAGTGGAGAAAAAAATGGAGAAAAAGTGGAGAAAAAGTGGAGAATAAGTGGAGAAAAAGTGGAGAAAAAGTGGAGAAAAAAATGGAGAAAAAGTGGAGAAAAAGTGGAGAAAAAGTGGAGAAAAAAATGGAGAAAAAGTGGAGAAAAAGTGGAGAATAAATGGAGAAAAAGTGGAGAAAAAAATGGAGAATAAGTGGAGAAAAATTGGAGAATAAGTGGAGAAAAAGTGGAGAAAAAGTGGAGAATAAGTGGAGAATAAGTGGAGAAAAAGTGGGGAAAAAGTGGAGAAAAAGTGGAGAAAAAGTGGAGAAAAAGTGGAGAAAAAAATGGAGAAAAAGTGGAGAAAAAGAGGAGAATAAATGGATAAAAAGTGGAAAAAAAGTGGAGAAAAAAATGGAGAAAAAGTGGAGAAAAAGTGGAGAAAAAGTGGAGAATAAGTGGAGAAAAAGTGGAGAAAAAAATGGAGAAAAAGTGGAGAAAAAGTGGAGAATAAATGGAGAAAAAGTGGAGAAAAAGTGGAGAAAAAAATGGAGAAAAAGTGGAGAAAAAGTGGAGAAAAAGTGGAGAAAAAAATGGAGAAAAAGTGGAGAATAAGTGGAGAAAAAGTGGAGAAAAAGTGGAGAAAAAAATGGAGAAAAAGTGGAGAAAAAGTGGAGAAAAAGTGGAGAAAAAGTGGAGAAAAAATGGAGAAAAAGTGGAGAATAAGTGGAGAAAAAGTGGAGAAAAAGTGGAGAAAAAGTGGAGAAAAAAATGGAGAAAAAGTGGAGAAAAAGTGGAGAATAAGTGGAGAAAAAGTGGAGAAAAAGTGGAGAATAAGTGGAGAATAAGTGGAGAAAAAAATGGAGAAAAAGTGGAGAAAAAGTGGAGAATAAGTGGAGAAAAAGTGGAGAAAAAGTGGAGAAAAAGTGGAGAATAAGTGGAGAAAAAGTGGAGAAAAAGTGGAGAAAAAAATGGAGAAAAAGTGGAGAAAAAGTGGAGAAAAAGTGGAGAAAAAGTGGAGAAAAAAATGGAGAAAAAGTGGAGAAAAAGTGGAGAATAAATGGAGAAAAAGTGGAGAAAAAAATGGAGAATAAGTGGAGAAAAATTGGAGAATAAGTGGAGAAAAAGTGGAGAAAAAGTGGAGAATAAGTGGAGAATAAGTGGAGAAAAAGTGGGGAAAAAGTGGAGAAAAAGTGGAGAAAAAGTGGAGAAAAAGTGGAGAAAAAAATGGAGAAAAAGTGGAGAAAAAGAGGAGAATAAATGGATAAAAAGTGGAAAAAAAGTGGAGAAAAAAATGGAGAAAAAGTGGAGAAAAAGTGGAGAAAAAGTGGAGAAAAAGTGGAGAATAAGTGGAGAAAAAGTGGAGAAAAAAATGGAGAAAAAGTGGAGAAAAAGTGGAGAATAAATGGAGAAAAAGTGGAGAAAAAAATGGAGAAAAAGTGGAGAAAAAGTGGAGAAAAAGTGGAGAAAAAAATGGAGAAAAAGTGGAGAATAAGTGGAGAAAAAGTGGAGAAAAAGTGGAGAAAAAGTGGAGAAAAAGTGGAGAAAAAGTGGAGAAAAAATGGAGAAAAAGTGGAGAAAAAGTGGAGAAAAAGTGGAGAATAAGTGGAGAAAAAGTGGAGAAAAAGTGGAGAAAAAAATGGAGAAAAAGTGGAGAAAAAGTGGAGAAAAAGTGGAGAAAAAAATGGAGAAAAAGTGGAGAAAAAGTGGAGAATAAATGGAGAAAAAGTGGAGAAAAAAATGGAGAATAAGTGGAGAAAAATTGGAGAATAAGTGGAGAAAAAGTGGAGAAAAAGTGGAGAATAAGTGGAGAATAAGTGGAGAAAAAGTGGGGAAAAAGTGGAGAAAAAGTGGAGAAAAAGTGGAGAAAAAGTGGAGAGAAAAATGGAGAAAAAGTGGAGAAAAAGAGGAGAATAAATGGATAAAAAGTGGAAAAAAAGTGGAGAAAAAAATGGAGAAAAAGTGGAGAAAAAGTGGAGAAAAAGTGGAGAATAAGTGGAGAAAAAGTGGAGAAAAAAATGGAGAAAAAGTGGAGAAAAAGTGGAGAATAAATGGAGAAAAAGTGGAGAAAAAGTGGAGAAAAAAATGGAGAAAAAGTGGAGAAAAAGTGGAGAAAAAGTGGAGAAAAAAATGGAGAAAAAGTGGAGAAAAAGTGGAGAAAAAGTGGAGAAAAAGTGGAGAAAAAATGGAGAAAAAGTGGAGAATAAGTGGAGAAAAAGTGGAGAAAAAGTGGAGAAAAAGTGGAGAAAAAAATGGAGAAAAAGTGGAGAAAAAGTGGAGAATAAGTGGAGAAAAAGTGGAGAAAAAGTGGAGAAAAAGTGGAGAATAAGTGGAGAATAAGTGGAGAAAAAATGGAGAAAAAGTGGAGAAAAAGTGGAGAATAAGTGGAGAAAAAGTGGAGAAAAAGTGGAGAAAAAGTGGAGAATAAATGTAGAAAAAGTGGAGAAAAAGTGGAGAAAAAAATGGAGAAAAAGTGGAGAAAAAGTGGAGAGAAAGTGGAGAATAAGTGGAGAAAAAGTGGAGAAAAAGTGGAGAAAAAAATGGAGAAAAAGTGGAGAAAAAGTGGAGAAAAAGTGGAGAAAAAGTGGAGAAAAAAATGGAGAAAAAGTGGAGAAAAAGTGGAGAAAAAGTGGAGAAAAAGTGGAGAAAAAAATGGAGAAAAAGTGGAGAAAAAGTGGAGAATAAATGGAGAAAAAGTGGAGAAAAAAATGGAGAATAAGTGGAGAAAAATTGGAGAATAAGTGGAGAAAAAGTGGAGAAAAAGTGGAGAATAAGTGGAGAATAAGTGGAGAAAAAGTGGAGAAAAAGTGGAGAAAAAGTGGAGAAAAAGTGGAGAAAAAAATGGAGAAAAAGTGGAGAAAAAGAGGAGAATAAATGGATAAAAAGTGGAAAAAAAAGTGGAGAAAAAAATGGAGAAAAAGTGGAGAAAAAGTGGAGAAAAAGTGGAGAAAAAGTGGAGAATAAGTGGAGAAAAAGTGGAGAAAAAAATGGAGAAAAAGTGGAGAAAAAGTGGAGAATAAATGGAGAAAAAGTGGAGAAAAAGTGGAGAAAAAAATGGAGAAAAAGTGGAGAAAAAGTGGAGAAAAAGTGGAGAAAAAAATGGAGAAAAAGTGGAGAATAAGTGGAGAAAAAGTGGAGAAAAAGTGGAGAAAAAAATGGAGAAAAAGTGGAGAAAAAGTGGAGAAAAAGTGGAGAAAAAGTGGAGAAAAAATGGAGAAAAAGTGGAGAAAAAGTGGAGCACCCTTTGGTGCCTTTCATGTGGCACTAAGGGGTGCTTAGCTTTGTATTTAGCCAAAAAATGAAAAAAAAATGACGTAGGGTTCCCCCTAGTTTTGTAGCCAGCTAGGGTAAAGCAGACGGCTGTAGCCTGCAGACCACAGCTGGCAACCTCACCTTGGCTGGTAATCCAAAACTGAGGGCACCCCACGCTGTTATTTTAAATTAAATAAATAATTTAAAAAAAAAAAAACACGTAGGGGTCCCCCAAAATTGGATCACCAGCCAAGGTAAAGCAGACAGCTGGGGCCTGATATTCTCAGACTAGGGAGGTCCATGGTTATTGGACTCTCCCAAGCCTAAAAATAGCAGGCCGCAGCCGCCCCAGAAGTGGCGCATCCATTAG
This sequence comes from Anomaloglossus baeobatrachus, assembly GCF_048569485.1. Lineage (NCBI taxonomy): Eukaryota > Metazoa > Chordata > Amphibia > Anura > Aromobatidae > Anomaloglossus > Anomaloglossus baeobatrachus. The sequence goes on from NC_134353.1 coordinate 477,303,388, forward strand.
ATGCGCCAATCCTGGTGCTTCGCCCCAGCTCATCCCGCGCCCTGGTGCGGTGGCAAACTGGGTAATATATGGGGTTAATACCAGATGTGTAATGTCACCTGGCATCAAGCCCTGGGGTTGGTGAGGTCAGGCGTCTATCAGATACCCGACATCACCAACCCAGTCAGTAATAAAAAAAAATAGACGACAAACACATTTTTATTTGAAAAAACACTCCCCAAAACATTCCCTCTTTAACCAATTTATTAGAATGAAAAACAAATCCAGGTCTGCTGTAATCCAAGGGGTTGCCATGACGATCCACACTGTCCCAGTCAATGAAGAGCAGGATGTTCCCCATTGGCTGGGAGAGCAGTGCAGTGACCTGAGCTAACATCAATGGGTCAGCCCAGGTCACTGCAGGGGATGACAAGTGCTGCTGTCAGCGAGGTACATTACCTGCGCTGATCTCCAGCACTGCCGACAGCCCCTGTCTCTGAGTTCAATGACCGGCGCCTTCACAGCCAAATATCGCGAGAGGTCCGTGACGTCACCGCTAGTCAGTCTCGGGTCGGAAGCGAGAGGTGATGTGACAAGCGGCGGCCATGGAGGACAGTGACAGCGCTGAGGTCGGGATGGCGGGACTTCATCACCGCAGGTAAGCCGAGCGCGGGGGGGGGGGTGGTGTGCGTGCGTGTGTGTGTGTGTGAGAGTGTGTGTGTGTGTGTGTATGTATGTGTACATGCCGCGGGCAGGAGGGGGTGGAGCGAGCTGAGTGGGGAAGTGTGGGCTTCCTGCACGTAACTAAGATAAACATCGGGTTACTAACCAAAGCGCTTTGCTTGGATACCTGATGTTTATCTTGGTTACCAGCTTCTGGCAGGCTGCCAGCGATGGCTCCTGCACACTGTAGCTGTAAAAAGCCCTGCTTTTTGCTGCTAGAACCGTTCTCGAACGTATCTAGAACTATCGAGCTTTTGCAAAAAGCTCGAGTTCTAGTTCGATCTCGAACAGCCCCCAAAATCACTTGAGCTTAGAACTGGAGAACCTCAAACCGCGAACCGCGCTCAACTCTAGCTGTGAGTAATACTTAATTTTTGGAGGACTTTGTCCTCTTTTTGTTGCTATTTTTAGATTGAATGGACCAGTCAAAGTCCAGACCTAAATCCCACTGAGAATCATTGGTAAGACTTGAAAACTGCTGTTAACAGTCCAATCTCACTGAGCTAGAGCCATTCTGCAAAGAAGAATGGGCAAAAATGTCAGCCTCTAGATGTGGAAAGCTGGTAGAGACATAACCCAAAAGACCTACAGCAGTAATTGAAGCAAAAAGTGGTCCTACAAAGTATTGACTCATGGGACTGAATACAAATGCACATCACAATTTGCAGATTTATATTTTTAAAACATTAAGAAACCTTTACCCTTTACAAATTCTTACTTCTTTGTGTTGGTATATAACATAAAATCCCAATGAAATACATTTATGTTTGTGGGTCTAACATGAAAAATGTGCAAAAGTTCACGGGATATGAATACTTTTTCAAAGTACTGTATTTGATTGCAGATATTTCTACAATGGAATGGTGAAATGATAAAATATATGTTTTATTCAGTCACTATTAGGCTATGTGCGCACGTTGCGTAAAAACATGCAGTTACGCTGCGCTTTGTAGCGCAGCGTAACTGCATGCGTCCTGCGGCCCCTGCACAGTCTATGGAGATTGTGCAGGGGCCGTGCGCACGTGGCGTCTAAGAGCGCAGCGCTTCGGCTACTGCCGAAGCGCTGCGCAAAAAGAAGTGACATGTCACTTCTTTCCTGCGCTTTGCCGGCAGCTCCTGCTCTGTCTATGGGAGGAGCTGCAGGCAGAGCGCATGGAATCGGCGCTCACTACGGACATTTCTGCAGCGATCTAAAGCGCACATGTGCTCTTCAGATCGCTGCAGAAATTTCTGCAGGGCTAGTACGCAACGTGCGCACATAGCCTTACATTGTGTGTCCAGTTCAATGTGGAATTTTTAAAAGGCCCCATTCATACTTCTGAATTTAATGTACTCGTTCTATCGGTTTTGTTATTTTGGGGGGAAAGAACCTTTACCAATACTAGTCTATGGACTTTTTTACATGTCTGTTTTGAGCCCTATTTGCAGGACAAACTTCTCCACTCAAGTGAATGGTTCAATGAAATAAAATCACTTGGTTGCCATCCTCTTTGCAATCATGTGCTGCCCAATGTGCTAGGATAAACTTGCTAAACCTCCCAACAGTTGTTTTCTCATATGACAATAAACAAATGATACAAACTGCAAAAACTTAACCACAGACCGAAAATGTATGAAAATCAGATCCAACAAAATGATGAAATGAATCCTTTTTGTGTAGAAAAAAAAACAAACCGATGTGTGAATTTGGCCAAGTAGCAGGGAATTCATACATACATATACACATTTTTTTAACAATTAAGATGAGACTAGATCACTCACAGTTTAGCTTGACTTTCAGATTTACAGGATATGTAGCGCTGCACCTGGGCCTGATGGACCCCATACATTGATAACCAGAGGAACGTGCTGCCACAGACAAATGTCCAGAAGGTGTAACGCCTGCGTGGGTCTAGGTCAAAGCTATTACAAATAATAAAGATCATTGTCAAATACATATCAATGGGACGTTTTCATTAGTACTCATCACTAATTATGGTGCTATGGCACTTGTATCTGTTCCATTGTTCTAGTTTATAAATAACCATGAATACATTTATTTGAGACTTGCATAGTATTCTCTATCCAGATAATTCATTATTTTTTTGTCCATTCTTTAAAATTGTATTTCAGAACTATGAACTCTCATAATGAGTAGGGGTCTCAATGGTGATAAATGATGTTCAAGGGTTTAGTTTTCTACAGTTTTATACTTTGCTAATTCTTTCAAAATATTCAATTAAATAAAACATATATACGAAGAACAATCAGTTTTGTCCCATTTGTTTTTTTCACAGATCTCTGACATGGAGGCAGCCTGCAGAACCAGGAATCTCTCGCTTATTTTTTGTGTGCAGTGTAGGAGCAGGTAAGTATTGCATCTCTATTTTATCTCTCAAGCTTCCTTGATGCTTTTACCCACTGGAGTGGTTCTTAAGACTGGTGATGGTTGGGTGATTGGAACTACATCAAATGAATTTTCTAAATGTCTCAGACGGGACAACACTCTTGACTGAAATTTTTAGTTAAGTCTTTAAAAGCATTCAGCATATAATCTGCTCATATAGCATTTTTTATGCTATGAACTACAGGCAAACTTTATTGGCACGCCTGTATAAAAAATGAATCAAAGAATTATTATACTTACTCGTCAAAGTTAATTCTGGAGTAATTTCTTGCGATATTCAGTACAGTGGAGGGTCCACCAACCAGCAAAGCTCCACGAATAGCGATTGCAAAGAAACCAGAGATCATTACCAGTACTTGGAATACATCTGTCCATATCACAGCTTTCATACCACCCTATGGGAGACAAGCACAGAGTGATAACTTATAAAATGTAAATATTCTTGCACTTGACTCAATTGGAGGAAGTTTACACCTGTTTATAGTTTGTTTTATTACATTACATATTTATTGCATATCATTATAGGAACAATATAATATTGAGGAACCCTGGTATTTAATTGTACTGTTTCACCAAATGAATAAGACCTAAACGGTGTTCGAAGTGGAACATGACCTCTTCATCTCACTGTTTAATGGCCTTTCCCGGATACTGCAGTCAGCGCCTATTCAAATAGTAGGAGCCAAATCGTAGTAGACTGCGGCAGCTACTAAACGGTGAGATGAAGTGGGAGTACTCCATTCTGTACACTGTTAACAATTGACTGCTGACATTCCCCCATGAGGAAGCAAGGCGAAATGTGTTGGTGTGTTCAACTGACAAATGGTCTGTATGGATATCCTAGTATTATAATATATTTATAATTGTTTTGCTATTATCATTCTGACGATCTTATGTGCTGAGTTGCTTTTCTATACGTTTAGTATTTGATTAGAGGTTTGCTATTTACAATATAGAGCATTAGCCAAGTAAGCTTTACCTACTAGTCTTCATAGTCTCCTACCCTATTGGTTGTGCTTAATGGTGGTAAGTAGACACTTATAATTTAATCTTTTGTATTTGTACTATTTATCATATGCAGTCTTTGGTGGTTTTCTTTGTGAAATGTTCCTAATTATATATTATGTTATTATTATTCCAAAATAAATATGTGATTAATTTCTATGTTTTTTGTTGTCAGTATTGTTTTTTGGTGGTGGTGCCTATTGTTGGTCCCCTACTGATCTGGTAAAAGACCTAAAAGGAGCTAAGGTCTGGTCATTAATATCATTGTATTGAAAATCTCCTTTAACTGAATTTAAAAAGTTATTCAGTATATATTAACATATAAATATTTGGAAATTCTAAATCAATCAAGTGGTCTAGTTTTCATGAACCTCGTCTTTAGGCCTGGATGAAGAGGTTAGAAAGAATGAGGGTCATTGATTTGACAGGGCAGTATAATACTTAATTTTCTGGCGATAGAGCTGTTGAGAAATTGCACACTTCCTGTCAGATTCACCTACATGTTAAAGCTGATTCTTGGAATTCCCAGAAGATTTCGTAATCTGCTAATTGCCAGGTGAGCTTTCTAACTAGTAGGGATGGTCCAAAGCGGACAACTCCTTTAGAGGGGACTTATCACAGTGAAGATATTATTCTCAGTGCCAGCAGGGAGTTGTGGAACAGGAGGAACAGAGGTGGTTGATATACTGTAGTTTTGTGTTGCATGTAAACGTGACAGGTTTGTACAGCAAGTACATTGTCAAAGGTTTCCTTTAACTCCTTCATAACCTTGGTTGTACCAATATGCCCAAGGCCGTTTATGTCCCTGTAATGTGGGCTTGCGCGGCAAGCCCGCATTATTCTCCGCACATGTCTGCTGATGTGATCAGCCAACATGTTCAGCTAAAGGCCCCGTCACACTAAGCAACATCGCTGCTAACGAACAACTTTTGTGACGTAGCAGCGATGTTGCTAGCGATGTTGCTGTGTGTGACATCCAGCAACAACCTGGCCCCTGCTGTGAGGTCGTTGGTTGTTGCTGAATGTCCTGGGCCATTTTTTAGTTGTTGCTGTCCCGCTGTGAAGCACACATCACTGTGTGTGACAGCGACAGAGCAACAACTAAATGTGCAGGCAGCAGGAGCCGGCTTCTGCGGAGGCTGGTAACCAATGTAAATATCGGGTAACCAAGAAGCCCTGTCCTTGGTTACCCGATATTTACCTTTGTTACCAGCCTCCGCCGCTCTCACTGTCAGTGCCGGCTTCTGCTCTGTGCACATGTAGCTGCAGGACACATCGGGTTAATTAACCCGATGTGTGCTGTAGCTAGGAGAGCAGGGAGCCAGCGCTAAGCATTGTGCGCTGCTCCCTGCTCTGTGCAGCTGCACCCTGTACTCTATACCCTATATATGTACCCTGTGCAGCTGCACCCGGTGTGCGCTGCTCCCTGCTCTGTGCACATTTAGCTGCAGCACATATCGGGTAATTAACCCGATGTGTGCTGTAACTAGGAGAGCAGGGAGCCAGCGCTCAGTGTGCGATGCTCCCTGCTCTCTGCACGTGTAGCTGCGTGCGCTGGTAACCAAGATAAATATCGGGTTGGTTACCCGATATTTACCTTAGTTACCAAGCTCAGCATCTTCCACGCGGTGCTGGGGGCTGGTCACTGGTTGCTGGTGAGCTCACCAGCAACTCGTGAAGCGACGCTCCAGCGATCCCTGCCAGGTCAGGTTGCTGGTGGGATCGCTGGAGCGTCGCAGTGTGACATCTCACCAGCAACCTCCTAGCAACTTACCAGCGATCCCTATCATTGTTGGGATCGCTGGTAAGTTGTTTAGTGTGACTGGACCTTAACAGGCGCGGATGGATATCTGATGAATTCCAAGTTAACTATTAACTAATGACTAGTAAAATCCCACTGTCAGTCTCTGACAGCAGGATTTACCTGGCATCGGCGGGGAGTGCACTATTCCTCACTGCCACCGGCAGCCCTTTGACATGATCACGGGGTGCCGATGGGTTGTCATGACGCCTGGGGGTAGCTTATGACCCCTGTCACTGTCGTGGCAAAGTTCCTGTTAACGCCGGCAGAGTGCCGACATTCACAGGAAGTCAGCATTTCTGCTGTACAGAGTGATGCTGAAGTATCACTCTAAACACCAAAAGTGATCAGATATTACAGGCTTCATGTTCCCTAAGGGGTCTAGTAAAAAAATAAGAAGTGTAAAGAAAAGGTTAAATATCTTAAGCCCCCCGCACAAAAAGTTCAAATGACCACTATTGAAAAAAACAATAAAATACACGTTTGGTATCGCTGAGTTCAGAAATGCCTGATCTATCAAAATATTAAATAAATTAATCTGATCGATACAGGGTGTAACAAGAAAAATAAAATTGCTGGGGTAATAAATATTCCTGTAATAGCAGGCAAATATATTGTTTATAATTGTTAATATGTTTATTGAGTCCTGCTAAAGATTACATTGGTATAATATGCCTGTTCTGTGTAAGATTATTGACAAGCATTATGGATTGATCAAATCTAGGGTTGTCCAGGACAATATTATTTTGTAACTATGACTAAAGAACTAAAAGGCAGGTATTTGCTAACTACCTGGCACCTGTTCAACCCGGCGCCTGCTCAACGCAGTCACGGAACACATCTGCCCGCAATTCTACTGCGGAAATAGAAGAGTTAACCATGCAGAAACAAAGACTTCAAAAGTTCATTGAAGATCAAAAGTGATTTTTTATTCTATACATTTAGGAGCAGGAAAGCTCCTTCTTCAGGAGTAAATCACAGATATACCATCTGTGATTTACCCCTGAAGAAGGAGCTTTCCTGCTTCAAAACGCGTAAAATAGAAAAATCACATTTGATCTTCAATGAACCTTTTAAGTTTTTGTTCTTGTGCGACAGCACGGTGTTAACCCTTTCATTTCCACAACGGATCCTATTATCTGCTATGGGGATTGCTACAGCCAGGATACTCTATATTCATACGTCTACAGTAGTTGTGACTTTCACAACTACGTCAAGTTAGTGAAATGCATATTACCCCTACCCGGGTAAGACCCTATGTGCGCCTTTTGGGTTTTTTTAGCTCCTACAATCTGCAATTCTACTGCTTCACATCAACAGAGTGGATTTTCCTCTTCCAGGTTGCTCTGTCAACGGGATGTGACTGCTGACGTCATGTTAATTGACAGCTGGGTCTCTGCAGTTTGGACACAGGCTGTCAATCAGCATTTGTTGGCAGTAACACCTAATCAACAGCAGAGCGTAAGAGAAGGAGCTGCTCTGTCAAAATTATGTCATCACCTGCCGCAGGATCGCCGGCAGTAGTGGTCTGTGACCGCTTTGTGCCAGCAGAGATCAGTGTTAGGCAGAACAGGAAGCAAGAACCTGCCTGATTATTCTTAGACCCAAAGAAAAAAAATAAAATAGGTCCTAACAACCCCTTTAATCAGATAACTGTATGGACACACTCTGAACAGCCCAAGCTCGAGTCACACCAGCATTCTAGATTATATTATTCTGTTCTGTATTAGGAGCACAATATCCGAATTCATGGAATGGACGTAACCATTACATGATGGACCTCACTGGTGCAGACTGACCCCAATGACTAATTATGGAGTTTTTCCAGATTTCCTTAAAGTTGGAATAAACAGTGCATTACTATGAGCTATTGGTTTTGTAAAAATTATATAATTTTTCACTTAACCACTTAAAGGCACCAAATATGAACGTAGGTTCACACATACTGTTGACTGACAAGCAGAGAACTGCCAACCTACGACCCCCAAAGGACAGGAGACCATGTTTTATTTTACTTACCACCGATGTATAAAATGTGCATATTATTCCAGTAGAAAACAATGATGCCCAGAGGTCCAGCCCGGTGACTAAAAAAAAGAAGAGGGAAAAAGATTTTGAATTAACAGTTAATTAATTGGTGCAAATGTATATGTAAAGTAAAGACCAATACAATAAGAACCTTGGTTGAGTATTAATGCCGGAGCATAGATGACAATGCCTGTGTATAACATCTGCAGAAGAAGGAGAATGATTTAATATTAACATGTCTGACTTGTTATTTGTGTTGTTTTATTCATTAGAAATATATACTTACTGTTCCCACAAGGAATTGAACAGTGCCATAGAGACGAACACTTTTGGCAAACCTCATTTCCAAATACTGTTTTGAAGAAATGTTTAGTCAGTGAATAAAAAAGTGGAAAATAATAACAGCAGATACAGATACTGCGTATAATGTCACATGCATGAAAGACTAAATCGGTAAATATGTTTGCACAGCTGAAATAGATAAGATAACTTCCTTACTTGGTATGTACTGGTGATACCTAGTCGGTAGAACATTGGCATGAAGATGTAGGCAGTCAGGGCGCTGTTTAATGCCTGACCCAGGCACATCAGAAGGAATTTGGCACCATATCGATAAGCTTCAGCTGGAACTCCAAGCACTTGGACTGCAGACATGAAGCTAGCAGATAGGGACAATCCTACCGGCAATGCTGACATGCTCCTACCCCCTGTAAAAAAGTCATCAGATGTCTTCTGCCCCCCACGTGACAAAGCATAGAACAGTCCAATGCCTGTGGATCCCAGAAGCATGGCAGCAAATACCCCATAGTCCCACAGTGAAAAGGTCAACTTATCCTTTACATAAGGTGCATAATCTGCCATTGGACCTAGGAGAAATGAACAAAAAGAAGAGGGACCTAGGAGAAATGAACAAAAAGAAGAGGGACCTAGGAGAAATAAACAAAAAGAAAATGAAGATGCACAGAACTAGTTATACGTCCAATACTATACATGCCAACAACTAAGAAAATCTAGTTTACAGCTCCATGTGAAGTGATGGCCACCAAGATATCATAGTATACATAATACATACGGAATATTAGTGCTCAGAACCATACATATCAATGATCACATAAAGCTAAGCAGGACGAATGAAAAAGAAAAAATAAATGCACTGTCAAAACTCACCTGACTAAATTCTCAGATGTCCAGATTTTACTCGTTCAAGGACTTAATAGAAGAGTAGACAAGGAAAAGGTGCTTTTAAATATGAGGCAGGTTGGAAAGGAGGAGTTCTCAACATCTTCCAGGAGACCAAGGTGATGTCACTTTCTCTCCATGGAGCAGAAGCTAAAACCACGTCCAAGTGCACAGTAGCTTCATGTGTTCCTAATCGTGCTCTACGCTGTAATCTGTAACTGGAATTAAACAGTGTCTGGCTGTAACTCCTACACTAGGTGAGGCTGTGATGTTAATGATCTATTACAGTATCTCAACACGCTCGTCTGCAAAGCAACTTCAGACTAAAATTAGGACTTAATTATTTCTAATGGCAAAACACATGCATGTGACTAGGTGCTTCAACAAAAAGCAGTGTGGCAATATTACAAGATACACATACATTACACACAGTATTCTTTTTTCACTCCTTGTTATTGCATATCCATAGGTGGGAACAGCCCTAAGAAGGACGCCACTTTCCATAGCGTATTTTCCAACTTATTTGCCTTTTTTCCAGAGCTTATAGAAAATAATCAGTACATTAGCCTGTATCAATGTTTCATTGATCTCAAAATCATATCCCTGTGAATAATATTACATTGATTTGTCCCAGCCCAGTGATGAAATTAGAAGAGTATAGCCAAAGTAATAAAAGCAGACGTCAACTTTGGCTTTGAACATCCCTATCATAATAGGGCAATAATCAGATTTACTGTGCACATCAAATGTCTGTTTGGAAACTGTCCACTTTAGAATTTTTTTATGTTAAAACATCCAATAGCTTTTAAAATGGTTTCCAACAATCATCTGTAATCTTCAGTGGAGCTGTGCAACCAGTAACCCATGCAATGCAATGATAGTGTCAGGTAACCTGCACAGATGACAAGCTCCTGATCTTCAGGGCCCAGGGCAAACAAGGTAAACATGCACAATGCCCAAGGCCCATTGAGAGAAGAAAAACACAAGGACGGACAATCTTTAGATCACTTGTTCACCTATTTTCAGCTCGTGTAAATGATGACAACTCTAGTGTGTGGGTGACTGGATCATTCATGATGGGAATAAAGTTACTATCAGCCTGTGTGATGTGCTGCTGATAACGATGATGATGATACTCTATCCACACAGAACTTTGTATAGAGCTTGGTCTGTGTACACAGATCTCTGTATGGCCTCAGACCATTACACAACTGCCAGCTTGTTTGTAGCCCTTCAGTGGTCATTTAATAGCCATGGTCAGAAGGTTTAACCCCTTCACCCCCACAATTTTCCAATTTCGTTTTTTCCTCCCCATCTTCCAAGAGCCATAACTTTTTTTATTTTTCTGTTAGTCTAGCTTATTTTTTGTGGGACGAGTTGTACTTTTCAATGACTCCATTCACTCTCCCACATACTGTACTGGAAAATTGGAAAAAAAAATTCAAGTGTGGTGAAAGTGCAAAAAAAGTCAATTGCACAATGTTTTTGGTTTTGTTTTATTTACCATGTTCACTATATGGTAAGACTAACATATCAGTGTGAGGCTACTTTGACATCAGCATTTTTTTAACTGAGGCACAAATGAATTTTTTGCCGCAAAGCCGGATCCTTTACAAATACGTTGTCATTTCAATGCATTTGCAATGGAATCACGGCAATATGCAGTCACAGGTGGTTGTGTGTGGTTTACCTTCTCAGGTAGTTTCAGGCCTCTTCTCTGTACCACATTACTGCGCTGTACTGCTTTAGGACATTCTAGAGTACAGCGTGACACCAGATTAGACTATGTCAAAAAGCATCTAAAGAATCCAGCCCAGTTCTGGAAAAGCATTCCATGGACAGATGAAACTAAGATCAACCTGAACCAAAATGATGGAAAGAGAGAGCTTGGAGCAGCTCATGATCCAAAGCAACTACATCCTCTGTAAACATGGTGGAGGCAGTGTGGTATCATGGGCATGTATGGCTTCCAATGGCACTGGGTCACTTGTGTATATTGATGATGTGAATGAAGACCAAGGCAGCTTGATGAATTCTGAAGTGTACAGGGCTAAACTTTTTGCTCAGATTTAACCAAATGCAGCAAAGTTAATTTTAGGGCGCTTCACTGTACAGATGGACAATGACCTAAAGCATACTGCTCCAACAACCCAGGAGATTTTATAGGGCAAAGAAGTGGCATATTCTGCAATGGCCAAGTCAATCACCAGATCACAATCCTTTTGGGCATACATTTCATATGATTTAGGCTGCTTTCACACTTCCGTCTTTTTCCATCAGTCACAATCCGTTTTGTGACTAATGTGACGGATGTGTTGGAGATTGTGGTACAACTGATGGGATGGATCCGTTAATAAACAGATCCGTTGTAGCAGTTTGTACCTGGTAAAGAGAATTCAGCTGTAGCCACAGGTAACCTGAGTGACGTCACAGCTGACCGTGACTCACTTCAGTTACTCCGTGGAGCTCACAGCAAGCGGCTGTTACGGGGGGCTGTCTGATAATAAAACCCAAAGGAATATCAGACAGTCAGGGTCCACCGTGCAAAGACTCTGCTGCAGACTATGGCAGAGGATAAGGGGTATATAAGTGTGCCACTGTAAATAGTAATAGCACAAGTGCAGAGTGCAATACCTCTGTTAAACTCACAGAGGAATATAATTAGAAAATAAAGCAATTCCTCCCTTACTTGGAGGGTGTGTGGTATGGTCTCTGTTAATGGTCACAGAGACAAAAGCAGTGAGTGTGAAATGGCACCTACCTAGGTCCGTTCCTCTAGCGGTGCCAGGAGACGGACAGCAGCGTAAGCCGCACAAAGCTCCTACCTGCGTTCGCTCCACTAGTGTGCGAGGACACGAACCACTAGATATGGCACCTGCCTAGGTCCGCTCCACTAGTTGTGCAAAAGAGACGGACAGCAGCATAAGCCGCACAAAGCTCCTACCTATGTTCGCTCCCCTAGTGTGCGAGGATACGAACAACTACCAGACGCAGTATAAGGAACGTTACCCTAGCGGCAACGTCCACCTACGAGTAGAATCACAAGGCTCAGCCGGACCATGTGCCTCAGGCACCTGCCTATGTCCGATCCACTAAGAGGTAAGGATACGGACCACAGCCGAAGCTGTAAAGTATAAGAACGCTACCCTGCCGGTAGCGCTCACCTAACAGACAGAGAGATGCCTAGAGGGACGTGCACAGAGCGTCTACTCTCATGCATGATCCAAGAGGACTGAGCGCCGGGCGGCGTGCGTCAGGGTCTTATATAGACTCTGTGCCTCATCCAAGATGGAGGACACCAGAGCCAATCCGCTGCCAGAATGACAGCAATGACGTCACGCTGGCCTATCACCGAGCAAAGCGTCACAAGCACATGACCAGCGACCAATCGGCATAGAAGGTGTCAGAGACATGTGACCACGTGTCACAAGCACATGACCAGCGGCCAATCAGCTTAGAAGGTGTCAGAGACATGTGACCTCGTGTCAGCGATGATGTCACCCGCACATGTGCAATGGCTCCAAGATAGGACTTAGTCTCCAGCACTTGCACATGTGCAGTAGCAAGAAATCCAAACATAGTCTCCAGTGCTCGCACATGTGCAGTAGCAAGAAATCCGAACATAGTCTCCAGTGCCACAGCAACCGTAACAGCGGCGGTGCTCTATGGCCGCTCTTGTCAGTTTCTGTTGTAGTAAAGCTGAAAGCATCGTGGGACCTTGTGTGGATTACGTTGGACCTGGAGGGGTATTTGGGGATTAATAAAGTGGTGAAAGAAGGTGTTTTTTGTCTTTTATTTCACATAAAGGATTTTTCGGTGTTTGTGTTTATTCACTTTCACTTCAGATTAATCATGTGGGGTGTCTCATAGACACCTGCCATCACTAAGCTAGGACTTAGTGGCAGCTATGGGCTACCATTAACTCCTTATTACCCCAATTGCCACTGCATCAGGGCAATTGGGATGAGCCGGGTAGAGTCCTGTGACTGTCACAATAATGGATGTGACATTTTAGGGTGGCTGCTGGCTGATATTTTTAGGCTGGGGGACTCCCCATAATGTTGGGCTCCCCATCCTGAGAATAACAGCCCTCAGCCAAGTGGCTTTACCTTGGCTGGTATCAAAATTGGGGAGGATCACATGCCGTTTTTTTTTAAATTATTTATTTTACTGCAAGATATACACCCGCCCACCGGCGGCTGTGATTGATTGCAGTGAGACAGCTGTCACTCAGCGTGGGGGCTCATCTGACTGCAACCAATCATAGGCACCGGTGGGTGGGGGAAGCATTGAATACGAGATGGAATAATGAGTGGCCAGAATTTTCAAAAGCAGGGGAAGCCACAGCATGCAGAGGTTGTGCAGCGCCACGCTGCGCCGGTGATCGGTGAGAATGAGAGAGGGGGTGAAAGGGAAAGACCAAACGGCCGACAGAGAGAGAGACCAACATCGACAGAGAGAGAGAGAGAGACCGACCGACCAACAGACAGAGAGAGAGAGAGAGACCAACAGACAGAGAGAGAGAGAGAGATTTTCTAACCAGAAAGGAATTTATACATCTGAGCATGCTCTGTTGCTAAAAGACAGAACCTTTGCCGGAATCCATCATTTGACGGATTCAGGCGCCCATAGGCTTCCATTATAAACAACGACGGACTCCTGTGCACTGCGTTTTTTCGACGCTACAAAAACGTTATATTCTGCATTGCTTCCGCCTCGTTAATATAAGTCTATGAGAAAAAACTGAATCCTGCAAATTATTTATTATTATTAATACATGTCATACAGATGGCAATACACATGTAATTGTGTGATATTATTTGTGGCAACTAGGCACAGGGCACCACACTTACATTGCGCCCGCTAATCATAATGAATATGCAAGTAGCGGACAGTATTCGCTAACAGCATTGCGAGTTCGAATAGTTAACGACTCGATCAACACTAGTCCTTGGCTTTCAGGCTGCAGGCAGTCATTGCCTGTAAAGGATTATCTACGAAGAATTAAAAATAAACATTTTATTTATGGTAAAGTACATTTGTCCAATTGCTTTTGAGCCCCTGAAATGAGGAGACTTTGTAGAAAAATGGCTGCAATTCCCACATGTTTCACAGGATATTTTTGTTTAACCCCTATACTTAAACTTGAAAGTCCACGCTTCAATTACATCTTAGTTGTTACATTTTAAATGGAAAATAACGGCAATTAGAGATGAAATCATGAAGAGTCAGTCACTGTCCAAATAGTTCTGGTCCTAACTGTATTACCATAATAACCATAGACCACAGCCAAAATATTCATCAAAATTTTAATATCCATTTATTTTACTTATTTAGCACCAGCATATTCCACATCATTTTACATACATCATCATCGCTGTCCCCATTGGGGCTCACAATCTAAACGGCCTATCAGAATGTCTTTGGAGTGTGGGAGGAAACACACACTGAGAACATGCAAACTCCTTGCAGATGTTATTCTTGGTGGAATTTTCCCCCAGGACAAAGCAACAATGCTAACCACTGAGCCACAATGTTGTCAACCCTTTCATGAGAAAGTCTTAAGGCTGCTTTACACCAGACAATCTATCGTGCGATAGATCGTCGGGGTCACGGTTTTTGTGACGCACATCCGGCATCGCTGGCGATGCCGGCCTGTGTGACACCTCCTAGCGACGCAGTATCGCTCACAAATCGTGAGTCGGGTACTGCTCGCTAGGTTCCATAATATCGTTTAATTTAGTTGATCATCGTTTCCGTGGTAGCACACGCCGCTCCGTGTGACACCACGGGAACGATGAGCAGCTCACCTGCCTCCCGCGGCCACCGCCGGCTCTATGTGGAAGGAAGGAGGTGGGTGGGATGTTTACGTCCCGCTCATCTCCGCCCCTCCGCTTCTATTGGCCGGCGGCCGTATGACGTCGCTGTGACGCCGAACGTCCCTCCCACTCCAGGAAGTGGACGTTCGCCGCCCACAGCGAGGTCGCACGAGAGGTAAGTATGTGTGACGGGGGTTACTAACTTTGTGCGACACGGGCAGCGATTTGCCCGTGACGCAAAAAGGACGGGGGCGGGTACGATCGATTGTGAAATCGCACAATCGGTCGTACCGTGTAAAGCAGCCTTTACTCCGCATTGAGAATTTGTATATACATTGCAAATGTATTGTCAACACAACTGGTGCCCTCCATTTGAATGATCTTGCCACTATTTCTATGTTGTGGTCCCTCTTTTTCATCTTTAATAAAATAGTCGCAGTCTGTGACTATTATATAGGAAGTGTTCTTAAAAGTGTTAAAGGGAATCTTTCAGCAGGTTTTTGCTATATAATCTGAAAGCAGTAGAACATAGAAGAAGAAAGCTTGATTTCAGGAATGTATCACTTCTTGGACTGCTTGTTGTAGTTTTGATAAAATCTTTCTCTGATATAGACAGCATCGGACTGGCTACCGGAGGAATCTCCAGTAATGCCAGGCCTGGATTCAGTTACCTGCATTGTACTCCGGAGCTCTCAGCTGCAGCCTGGTCTGATCTCAGAGTTTGCCGGACTGAGCCGCGAGGGCCGAGTGATTGATTCCCCGGCGATTGTGGTTCCGTTTATGACAGCTGCGGACATGCCAGGCTGAACTCCGGAGTTCAGGTGAGTGTTGTGAATAAATAATCAATAAACAATCAAATTCATGAATGTACTGACAAGGGTATTAGTGAGGAAATAGTATTTTTTCACTGTGTATTTTCTCTGGTTCTATCCCTCTTGTATATTTTAATTTTAAAAATCTTTTTCAACAATAAAAATGATTGTCACATATCATGTGTTTTGGTATAATTTGTGTAAGTTTAAATGATTATATGTACTGGAATCACTAATATGGCTTTTTGTATATTGAGAAGATCTCATCTGGGAACAGCATGATGTAGGCAAAGAAGTCCTGAGTTTAACGATGTATCACTTAGATTACTGTGTCAGCTGTTCTGATACAGTGAAAGATTTTAATTTTTGTATGTAGCAGAGCTGGAAAAGCTGCCCCTGCCCACACCAGGCTTTCAATATACATTTCCATTGACAGAAGTTGCTAATCTCAGAAAGGGGCGGAGTCTGTCTACAACTCAGGTGCCTCTGAGACCCACTAATGATAAAGATAAGAGGCTTAAACTAACATTAAACAAAAAAAGACTGTGAAATAAGACATGCAGGGCTTAATTCTCAGTTTTAACTCTTACAGCATGCTGTCTTCAGATTACATTGCAGGAACCTACTGACAGAGTCCCTTTAATAAGTAAAAGGTCGGGGATAGTGCTGAGGAAGTCTATTTTACATACGGTAGTATAAAGGCCATCATAATATGAACAGCTTCCATCTTAAAAGCTATATTACTAAAATGATGGACAAGTATAGGCAAAATGAAGACATTCTTATTTTAATTTTTGCTCTATGACTTGATAAATATTTTTTATGCCAAGGTTTTATGATTGGATATATTTATATAAATTCTTTAAGATGCTTTTAGGTATATCATAGTGGGTGGTTCTTTGAGATTGCTGAAGTCACATTCCTGGATATTCTTTTTGAATCCCCTCATTGCTGCTGCTGTTGCTGCAAACTTTTAACTTGGGAAGAAACTTAATTCAAAGAATGAGGGCTCAGGCCATGATTCCCAAAACACATTCTGCTACCTCAAAAAGGGACATTTTCAGAGGATAGGATAAAAAAAACAGGGCAAGTAAGCCTTTCACTTACATTAATATGGGATTTTAAATCCTTTCTCCTGCTGCTATTTATGAGATGTATGTGACTCGCCCACCCCAGGGCTATGGGACACCCGGTGCCGGGCTGGACTAGTCCGGTGGTAGTCAGTGGTGGCTGGGCCCGGCTCCGTGGCCCTGGTGGGTGTCAGTAGAATATGTGGCTTGCTTGTTAATGGTTGTGTTCGTGACGCCACCTGTGGTATGCGGCTAATAAGCCGCCGCTGCTGTGTGAGGCCTCCGGGAAGATATTATGGCAGCTATGATGGTACTGCTCCCCACAGGTGGAGCAATGCCCGGGGCACAGTTGGTGCTTGTGAAAGTCTATGGTGCTGTGTGACTAACACGGTGCAGGGCCGACAGGCGAGGAAAGAACCAGGCACAAACAACAGTCTCTTTACCTTTTCCTCTTTTACTCTGGGAACAGTCCAGTCCTGGGAGACCGTTACAGGTGGTGATGGGGATCCGGTCGGCCTGGAAGTACTTGGGGTGATCTTTCTGGCCAGCTGAGTATGAGGCCTACTCCTGTACCTTTCTTGGTGATGATAGGACCCTGCTTCTCTGAATCCAGCAATGGCCCTCTTCGCTGCTGGGACCAATAGCACGTCCCTTCCCTCTGTAGGTGGCTGCGCAGGCCCACTCCCTGGTGCTTCTCCGCTGGGGTCCACACCGGGCCCTGATGCTGCAGCTGTACCTTGGATGTGTCTGGGCCAGGGGCTTGCAGCTCCCCTGCCCTTCGGATTCGGCTACCAGGGACGGATTTTATACCCTGGCAACCACAGACTCCGATGTCCGAGTCTCTCTGCTGCCTCTCAGCTACTCCTGCTTCTCTGGGCCAAACTGCTCCAGCTCTAGGCCCCAGATTCACAGGACAGCTCACTCTGTGTCTGTTCACTTCTGCTGCTCCCTACAGACTAACTAACTCCTCCCCCAGGTCAGGCTTAAGGAAGCTCCCTGAAACTTCAGGTTCAGAGCTCCCCCTACTGGCCTGAGGGAGAAACTGCGGTGGATGTTAACTTACTGGCCAGTAGATTTCCCCATTACCTCCAGGCTCAGCATTAACCCTCAGGAGGGCAATGCCGTTGTGGCGACCAGGTCCTAGGGCGCCACACTCCCCCTTAGTTAAATTCAGTACTCCCGGACTGTAGAAACAAAACATAACACGTCATACATTTCATCCCAATTATGGTGGAGTAATGGATTGACCGAGACCTCGTGCTGGTTTAAGCGCTTCACTCCCACAGCATGCTCACACTGTGAAACACCCTGGTGATGGAAAGCCGGTAACTCTATCTCTTCGAGTTCATCCAGGTCTTCTCCAGACTCGGGTAAGTGAGGCATTCTGGACAGCGCATCAGCATTGTTATTCTTCTTGCCAGCCCGATACTTGATGGTAAAGTCAAAGTTAGACAGCCGGGCCATCCATCGCTGTTCCATCGCACCTAACTTGGCTGTTGCCAGGTGTGTCAACGGATTGTTGTCCGTGAAGATGGTAAACTTGGCCGATGCCAGATAGTGCTTGAAGCGTTCAGTCACTGCCCACACAATAGCGAGGAACTCCAGCTTGAAGGAACTGTAGTTTTCTGGATTCCTTTCCGTGGGCCGAAGCTTCCTACTGGCGTACGCTATTACCCTCTCTCTGCCTCCCTGTACCTGGGACAGAACTGCTCCCAGTCCCACGTTGCTGGCGTCTGTGTACAGTATAAACGGTTGGCTGTAGTCAGGGTAGGCCAGAATTTCTTCTCCCGTGAGAGCCCCTTTCAGCCGGACAAAGGATGTTTCCAGTTGGCTGCCCCATTCAAATGGAGGGCTCTGCTTCTTAGCCTGCTTCGGCTGGCCCACCAGGAGATCTTGAAGGGGCGCTGCTATCTTGGTGAACCCATCAATGAACCTTCGGTAGTAGCCCACCAGTCCAAGGAACTGCCGCACCTCCTTCACCGTGGTGGGTCTTGGCCAGTCCTTAATTACCGTGACTTTCTCCGGATCAGGTGCCACGCCTTCTGCGCTGACCACATGACCCAGGTACTGTACCTTTGGCTTCAAGAGGTGACATTTGGACGGCTTGATCTTCAGGCCATATTTCGACAAGGACTCAAACACTTCTGCTAAGTGCTTCAGGTGGTCCTCATAAGTCTTGGAGTAGACTATTACGTCATCCAGGTACAGCAGCACGGTTTCGAAGTTGTGGTGGCCCAAGCAGCACTCCATCAACCGTTGGAATGTCCCTGGGGCGTTGCAGAGCCCGAATGGCATACAATTGAACTCACAGAGACCCATTGGTGTCGTGAATGCAGTCTTCTCCTTGTCCGCCTCTGCCACGGGAACCTGCCAATACCCACTGGTGAGATCCAAAGTGGAGAAATAGTTAGCTGACTTTAAGGCTGTTAGTGACTCCTCTATTCTGGGTAGTGGATAGGCATCTTTATGTGTAATGCGGTTAATTTGCCTGTAATCTACACACATTCTCATTGTACCATCTTTTTTCTTTACGAGCACTAGTGGAGCTGCCCAGGGGCTACAACTATCTCTGATAACCCCAGCCTCCTTCATTTCCCGTAACATTTCCTTGGCACACTGATACTGTGCGGGGGGTACAGGGCGGTATCTTTCTTTAATGGGATGATGATCACCCGTGGGGATTTGATGTTGAACCCCTTTCACCTGCCCAAAATCTAGGGGGTGTTTGCTGAAGACCCGCTCATACTCCTGTACCACCCGGTAAACCCCATGCTTTTGGTGTGAGGGGGTGGAGTCGGTGCCCACATGTAATTTTTGGCACCAGTCTTCCGGCTGCCCCGTGGAGCCATTGTCTTCCGCCTGGTCGGACGGGATCAAGGGTTCCACTGCTTTAATGGTATTGTTGCTGACAGTGTACAATTTTGCCACAGTGGCATACCGGGGCAATTTGGCCTCCTCCTCCCCACAATTCAGGACACGGACGGGCACTCTCCCCTTGCGAACGTCCGCTACCCCTCTGGCTATCAGGACTCCAGGCCTACTGTCTGAATACATTGGTTCTACCAAGGCATGGTAATCCTGACCCTTGAGGCCTATTGCTGCCCGACACCATATCAACATTTCACTTCTTGGGGGTATTACAATGGGGAGGGGGTCACTTACCCTCACACTGCCAATTTCTCCTCCGGCCAGCTCTACCTGCTGCCTCCTCATCAGGGCTCTGATCTCCCTCTGTAGGACACGCTGCTGCCCGGAGCTGGCAGTTTCAGACGCCTGCTGTAACAAAATTATCACTTCGGCAATACAATTTTCTATCACATTTGTACCAAGAGTTAGCAGTGGGTCAGATTCTTTGCGATCAATATCTACAATTATCATCCCCTGACATGGCAATTCCACCCGCCCCACTTTAATGGTTACTTCTTTGTACCCAATCTGAGGTAAGGGCTGACCATTACTGGCCACAATTGTTAAATCATCATCTGGGCCATGGTCAATGTCTGAATCGGCCCAATATCTTTTGTACAGTTTGTGGGGGATGGTTGTTACCTGGGACCCCGTATCCAGGAGGGCATTCAAAGGGATTCCATCCAGCACAATAGGAAGGACCGGTCGTCCTCCCACATACTTGCTGCGGCTGGGGGTTGAGCCGGGCTTCCTTACACCTGGGGGTCGGCTCCTGGCCCCAGGCTCGGCCCATTTAAAGGACAGCGTCGTGCAATGTGGCCCGCCTGGTTGCAGTTGCGGCAGATCGGTTGTCCTGTTGAATCGTACCGGTCTGTGTCTCTGCCTCGGGTCGGCGGAATCCTTCTCTGTCGCATCCATGGGACGTCCTCTGGGCTGGAGGCCAACTCGATTTTCGCAGGCGAGGGGGTCATTTGTAGAGACTGCACGGTCTTGGCAAGGGCAGCCACAGTCTTGGTCAGCTCCTGGACCTGTTGTCTGAGCTCCGCAGTGGGATCCTTATCCAGGGACTGCGCCTCAGCCCCTGCAGTGGCTCGTGTTGCAGGCACCACCCCGGGGTACGTGATAGCAGGAGGCCGGAGGGGTACTGGGTCATTCGGCGTAGATTCTCTCAGTACCCTGATGGCCTGGTCCTTAAACTTGGCAAAGTCCAGAGCAGGGTTCTGCAGGACCAGGATACGCAGCTGGGTCCTGTGGGCATCTGACAGGAGCCCCTCTATGAACTGCTCAGTTAGGAGTTTGTCTTCTTCACGTACACTCTCTGGGTCCACCTGTTTAACTGCTTTCAGGGCCTCTTGCAGGTTTAGGGCATAGTCCCTTATGCTGTCTGTGGCCCGCTGCTTGCACCCAAAGAATCTCATCTTTATCTCTGCTGCGGTGCGAGTGTCAAACGTACTCTTTAGCTTGGCCAGTATCTGGGCTGCTGTCCCTTTATCTGTATCAGGCCATGACTTCGCTTCACGCTGGGCTGCGCCGGCTAGCTGTCCCATTAATATGCCCACCTTCTGGCTCTCAGTCAGCGGATACACCCGGAATAAGCTGTGCAGGCTTTCTCTGAAGTCACTCAAGGTATGGGACTCCCCGGAGTATTGCGGCAGCCATTCTGCTCCCGGTATGTATGGCATGGTGATCGGCATTACCGGCGCTACAGTGGGGGCCGGGGCGACGGCGACTGGGATTGCTTCTGCTGGTGCTGCGGCGTCTCGGGCTATGGCAGCCACCTGCCCTCCCTCTGAGTCGGACATCTTCCTCCCCCTTAGTGAACCTTACCAGGCTCCGTTCACTTTTCAAATTTTCTTCCGGGTCGCGCGGGGTTAACAGCGCTCTGCTCTGATGGCGCGCTCCCTTCGCGCTCTTTGTCAGGCACGCCCCCCTTCTTCCTGCGCTCGGCGAGGCTAATGGTGGCGATGGTCTGCAGCCAGTACACAATCTTTTAAGCACAATTCCGGCAGGCGCACAGTACCCGGTGGGACCGGGCACGAAATCCTGTTCGTGACGCCAAAAGTTGACTCGCCCACCCCAGGGCTATGGGACACCCGGTGCCGGGCTGGACTAGTCCGGTGGTAGTCAGTGGTGGCTGGGCCCGGCTCCGTGGCCCTGGTGGGTGTCAGTAGAATATGTGGCTTGCTTGTTAATGGTTGTGTTCGTGACGCCACCTGTGGTATGCGGCTAATAAGCCGCCGCTGCTGTGTGAGGCCTCCGGGAAGATATTATGGCAGCTATGATGGTACTGCTCCCCACAGGTGGAGCAATGCCCGGGGCACAGTTGGTGCTTGTGAAAGTCTATGGTGCTGTGTGACTAACACGGTGCAGGGCCGACAGGCGAGGAAAGAACCAGGCACAAACAACAGTCTCTTTACCTTTTCCTCTTTTACTCTGGGAACAGTCCAGTCCTGGGAGACCGTTACAGGTGGTGATGGGGATCCGGTCGGCCTGGAAGTACTTGGGGTGATCTTTCTGGCCAGCTGAGTATGAGGCCTACTCCTGTACCTTTCTTGGTGATGATAGGACCCTGCTTCTCTGAATCCAGCAATGGCCCTCTTCGCTGCTGGGACCAATAGCACGTCCCTTCCCTCTGTAGGTGGCTGCGCAGGCCCACTCCCTGGTGCTTCTCCGCTGGGGTCCACACCGGGCCCTGATGCTGCAGCTGTACCTTGGATGTGTCTGGGCCAGGGGCTTGCAGCTCCCCTGCCCTTCGGATTCGGCTACCAGGGACGGATTTTATACCCTGGCAACCACAGACTCCGATGTCCGAGTCTCTCTGCTGCCTCTCAGCTACTCCTGCTTCTCTGGGCCAAACTGCTCCAGCTCTAGGCCCCAGATTCACAGGACAGCTCACTCTGTGTCTGTTCACTTCTGCTGCTCCCTACAGACTAACTAACTCCTCCCCCAGGTCAGGCTTAAGGAAGCTCCCTGAAACTTCAGGTTCAGAGCTCCCCCTACTGGCCTGAGGGAGAAACTGCGGTGGATGTTAACTTACTGGCCAGTAGATTTCCCCATTACCTCCAGGCTCAGCATTAACCCTCAGGAGGGCAATGCCGTTGTGGCGACCAGGTCCTAGGGCGCCACATATGTGTCACTTCAGTCTATGTGTTTTAACATCCAGAGTGAAGCAGGAGGTCCTATAAGGATAAGTTGGGACTTGTACAACTCTGAGTTGTCCTGACCTTCTAAGAAGACGTTTTATGAAGCTAGTAGCTAATCTCCCCCAAAGAGTCTGGAGAGGGACTTTTGCAGTTTATTTTAGCAATTAAGCCATGTCGGGAGTCAGTGGCTGCGTCACGCCCGCACCGGGGCTGTGGGGTTACTTGTTACCGGGCCGCAGTTCCAGTATCTGGGATGCTGCGGTGGCAGCTAGTCCTGATTCCATGACCTTGTTGGTGTTAGTAAAAACAGAGAGTTTAAAATAGTTATTCGTTACGCCACCTGTAGTATGCGGCAAGATAGGTGCCGCCACTGCAAGATGGGGCCTCTGGGGCACATGGTGATGCAGCTTGGTTGGTATAGCTCTCCACAGGTAGAGCTGGGCCCCAGGGAGGATGGGAGTAGTAGTTAGTGATGGTGGGGGTGCAGGGCTGGAGGCACAGGTGAATAATAGAGCAACACAGGGATGCAGTCTCAAGGTTTTTACTGACTGTAGGAGATTACGCATTGTAGCATAACTAGTCAGTGACCGCCTTTGGAGTGCTGGGTTTCACAGTGATGGGCTCCAGTCGATCCCGGATAGTTCGGAGGTCAAGACCGGTGCACCTTTCTTATGTACCTTCCCTGGTCATCTTCCTGCGCTGTCTTCTCTCCCGCTTGTCCCACGCCTACGCACACCGTGCCCTGAGCCGGTGTCCACAGACCCTGTTGGGTGGCTTGAAGGTCAATCCCTTGGCCCTATGTGGTCACCTTACAGCGGATATGTGTGAGGAGTTGGCTTTGGTACTAGATGTGTCCTTACTAGCCTCTGGTAATACTAGCGGAGCACGTTGGTTCTTCGCCTCTAGTCTAGGGACCAGTCCCCATTCTGTGACCAAGTACCTCCACTCCAAGATGTCGTATGTGGAATGAGGCCACGGGAGTATGGCGTACTTCCCGTTGGCTCTAGGACCCTTTCTGTGTTGTGCCTGGGTCGAGCTGCACCAGCTCCAGACCACAGGTCTTCACTTCTCCACTGCTCCTTCTCGACTCCCTGACACTACATTGTCCCTTCACTAACTAGACTTTACCCCCAGGCTCGGTCGGATTAGGGGGAGGAAGGTACCTTCAACTATGGTGGCAATACATAGCATTAATTGAACCTAACCCTTACCCGGTGGGAAGCTGCTAAT
Source organism: Anomaloglossus baeobatrachus (assembly GCF_048569485.1). Taxonomy (NCBI): domain Eukaryota; kingdom Metazoa; phylum Chordata; class Amphibia; order Anura; family Aromobatidae; genus Anomaloglossus; species Anomaloglossus baeobatrachus. The sequence goes on from NC_134353.1 coordinate 477,327,470, forward strand.
TTAGAGTGTTGTGTGCTTTGTTTGCATACCTGTAGATGACCTCTTCCTTACCCAGTATATAACACCACAGCTATGGCTGAGGTGCAGTACTTCTGTGGCGACTGAAGCCTCAGGTGCGCTACAGCTGTTTTATAATATGTCTGTCTTGTTTTAACAATCTTTGCTGATCCAGCGAGTGTATATGTTCTATAATTTTAGTGACTTTTGCATCAAGACTTCTTTACTTAGTGGATACACTTACTGTATTCTTCATAACCCAGACTTGAGATCCCCAATTTATGAAGATACAGTTTGTATAGTAGTGTGCTGTCATGTAGTATTCTACTACATCCAAATTGAGACTAGCTGACTGGCCATATGGAGAAGAAGATATCTTATACCACATTTGGGTGAGTTGGAACATTTGAGAATAGATGAAGATCCAGAAGACCTGGGAAAATCATAGGATAAAAGCTGCCCTTTTGACTGATGAGGTGACTGATTTGACTAGTAGAAGCTGATAGACTGCACAATGATACATTCTGAGAGATTTTTTCAATAGAAGACAGTAAAGATTAGGTATCATGGACTGGGGGCAATATGATGCATTTAGGCTAGTTCCACACTTGCGTTGAATGGCATCGGTTGCATTGCGTTGTGTGACGAATGCAACGGATGTTTTGCATATAGTAATAGCAAGATAAGGCACAGCCACAGTGTAGATGTTGAGGTGCACTTGTAGGTTTCCACACCATATGTCCAGAGAATTAGAAACAAGGCACTCTCAAATGGTGATACAAACGAAGAATTTATTCCATAAGTCTTAAAGCAACATGTGACGTTTCGGCCAGGTGGCCTTCATCAGACAACTTGTTATTAAGACTGTCAGGGTAGTGGTAAAGGCAGGGGTATCCACCACTATGCTGCATACCTGGTGTGGACATACATATGCAGCATAGTGGTGGATACCACTGCCTTTACCACTACCTTGACAGTCTTAATAACAAGTTGTCTGATGAAGGCCACCTGGCCGAAACGTCACATGTTGCTTTAAGACTTATGGAATAAATTCTTCGTCTGTATCACCATTTGAGAGTGCCTTGTTTCAACGGATGCAACGGATCGTACAAAACAACGGAATCTGCTTTTTTTTTTTTCATTACAGTTTTACTGGCGGGAGACTATTGTGAACGATCACCTGATCACCCGGCTGCCGGGTGATCAGCTGATCGCTCACAGCAGCCGGTCGCCGGGGGATCAGCTAATTGCTCACAGCAGCCGGTCGCCGGGTGATCAGCTGATTGCTCACAGCAGGCGGTTGCCGGGTGATCATCAGCTGATCGCTCACAGCAGTCGGCCGCCGGGTTATCATCAGCTGATCGCTCACAGCAGCCAGCCGCCGGGTGATCAGCTGATCATTCAGCCACCGAGAATGTGTGCGGGGGCAGAGTGCGGGGTGGGTGGAGCCGAGCGGGACCATGGTGCTGAGGACGTCAGTGCCGCGGGGCTGCATGGCTGGGGACAGGTGAGTGTGTGTGTGTGCGTGTGTACATGCGGAGTGGAGTGCCGAAGGGGGCAGAGCCGAGCGGGGAAGTGTCGGGCTCCCTGCACACATAGCCAGAGTAAGAATCGGGTAAATAAGCAAAGCACTTTGCTTGGTTACCTGATATTTACCTTGGTTACCAGCGTACACCGCTTAGCGCTGGCTCCTTGCACACGTAACCAGGGTAAATATCGGGTTACTAAGCAAAGCACTTTGCTTAGTAACCCGTTGTGTACCCTGGTTACGTGTGCAGGGAGCCAGAGAGAGCATGCGCAGCGAAATCCTAATGATTCCGCTGCTCAAAAAACTTTACATGCTGCGTTCCTTCCTCCCGGCGGAAGCAACGCAGCGTCAGCCAGCAGAAGCAACGCAGGTCCACCACTCGCAATCTCTCGTCCATACAAGTCTATGGGAAGCAGGGGAATCCGTTAACGGATTCCACTGTTTTTCAAAACGGCGGATTGCAACTGAAGGAAAACAACGCAAATCTGAAACTAGCCTTACATGCATTGCTAGTGTTTTCTCCTTCTATGTTCTACTCTGCTTCAAAGTCAGAACAAAAATATTAGAAGTGAGATAGAAAGTATACTGCATAACCTAGTTAGAGAGATTGGGGTGAGATATTTTGAGACTAGGATCATTTAATATGGGGAGATAAGGTATGCACACCAGTGACTATGCAAGGGGAATACATGTAATAGCAGAAACTGCTGTGTGAATACTGACTTGAAAAATCCAATAGCTATATGTAAGAGTGAAAATGTGAAAAATGGAATCTGCATTACTGCCATGAACATAGGAATTAAGAGAAATTTAGCTACTGAATTGATCAATGCAATAGAGCCTCAACACTACGTCAAAGTATTTCTCTACGTTGGGGTCCCTAGCTTGTGTGTGTCCTCTCATGCAGTTAAAAAACTTACCGTGTATGGGAAGCGGACACCCAGGCTATTTATGCGTATGATATGGATTGGCAATAGGTGTGGTTGGGGAGGGTTCACAAACGAAAAACTACTAACAAATAAGGAATAACGTTTGGAACACCATTCTAAGTCTGAACTGGGTGCAAAAACCTAAAAAAACATCACTATGGGGAGAGGACTTCAGACTTAGAATGGTGTTCCAAACGTTATTCCTTATAGGGACCCCAACGTAGAGAAATACTTTGGCGTAGTGTTGGGGCTCTATTGCATTGATCAATTCAGTAGCTAAATTTCTCTTGATTCATATGTTCATGGCATTAATGCAGATTCCATTTTTCACATTTTCACTCTTACATATAGCTGTTGGATTTTTCAAGTCAGTATTCACACAGCAGTTTCTGCTATTACATGTATTCCCCTTACATAGTCACTGGTGTGCATAACTTATCTCCCTATAGTGATGTTTTTTTAGGTTTTTGCACCCAGTTCAGACTTAGAATGGTGTTCCAAACGTTATTCCTTATTTGTTAGGATCATTTAATGACTCCTAAAATTAATCCCAAAGATAGAGCCCTTGGAGACCCTACACAGCAAGGTGTGATACCAATGTGATATGACTGAAAAAATGTGTGATTAGATAGGAATCATAAAAGATAGGAGTGATCCCAGATATTATTTGACCTATCAATAATTCAGTATCAAAGAGATATCCTTTGGATGGACAATATGATGACCAAAGAATACATGTCAAACAGGTTTTTGAAGCAGTTTCAAGATAAAGAGGAAGTCACATTTACAGTTCCACTTACCGGAAACTTGTGGTTGGCTTAAAGACAGGTTTAAGGAAGCTTGCATATGAAATTTACGGCTCATTGCAATATTTCACTAACACTATGGTCAAACTGTGGTCGGCCAGTTGACAACTGGCTAAATGTGCAGGAAATGTGCAGGAAGCTGCTGGTGCCCACAGCAGTTTGTGGTCAAGTTACATGAACATGACTCAGCTGTCACATGCTGGTGACCATTTAAACACAACCTACAAAGTTTTCCTATAAAAAATACACCGGACTCGCTTAATGTTAGGGAAACCTTCCAGGACATTGAAGTGTACGTACGCACTGTTCCTGTGATGTAAGATGCCATGTTGATTCCTTATCATTAACTCGAGTTCCCTCCGATGTGAAAGGATTGCTACAACAAACGGTAATGTTGATGCATATTTCTGTTATTGTATAAGATTATAGTTCTAAATGCCTATGTACCATTGATTATATTCATGTGCTATTAAAATAAATAGTATCTTGCTATAAAGAATATTAGTATTCGTGCCTGATTAGGATATCAGTGAGCGCTTCGTAAGTACGGGCTTTCAGCCCCCTTTTTAGTAGAATTTAGCAAGACATAAATTGGCGTAGTCGGCAGGATTACTTCTATAAGAAGTAATTAACGAATTTTTGTAATTTAGAAGTTAAAAACATATATTTGGCAAATTTCCAGATATTTTTCAATCTTTTTGCATAGTGTCAAAATGTTCAGAAAACGTAAGGATAATGTTAAGGAGGTTGTTGTGGAGATCCCCGGCTGGACTGAGGCTCCCTACAATCTTATAGCACATGAATTGGTCAATTGTGGATTGGCAGAACAATGGCAGAATAAGCTCAAGGGTAGTGAGATTACTGATGTTGGTAATGTACTCAGTAGTGTCCCTGTGAAAGCAGGTGATGTAGTGTCTTTAGGACGGCGCATCTGGATTTTGGCAAGTGCATATCGCGAGATGCATGAGCGTAATCTAAAGATGCAGAAGAAATGTTCCCAAATGGAACAAAAGATGATAGAATTAGGTGGCCAGAAAACAGTTCTGGAATGTAATACCAGACTGTTGAAGGATAAATTGGAACATTATCAGAATGTGGCAGAAAAAGCTGCCGTAAAAATTGCTCAAAATAAGTACAAGAAAAGAAGAGGAAAAGTAAATAAAACCAAAGTACATAAAAGTATCGCCTCAGCTTCTGTAAACTGGGATCCCGATACTTGGGATGGGGATGTGTGGGATTTATCTTCATCATCTGATGAGAAGGATTACCATAAAGGGAAGATTCAGGCTAATCCCGTGAGGAGGCGCTTAGAGAGGACAGAGAATGAGATCATCCGGGAACATGTCCGGGATGGTCAGGGAAATCTGCAATATGACGAAGATGGTAATGCCATCACAAATGAGAGAACGATCCCTCATGTAAAAAATCGAGTAACCATTGAAGATTACTCTCAGGGAGAAGTTGATAGCATTTTAACACAGTTTAGACAAAAACCAGGAGAAGGAGAAATTCCCTGGTTGGTCAGGGTGCACGATCTCGGAGGAGGTGGAGTGCACTTTGACGCCGGAGACGTGGCAAAATTTGTCACCATGTCTCGGGACCCAGTAATTCAGAGATCAATAAAAAATTATTTTGTTGATCATAATGAGCATGGTACTCAAAACTTAATCATGATCTTAGCCCATGCTTTTCTGGACAAATACCCATCAGAAGCAGACTTTCCTATCAATGATAAACCTTGGTATACCTTAAAAGATGGTATGGAAAGGCTGAAGGAAGAAGCAATGAGGAATGCTCTTCCTCTTTTGGGAATGGATGATGATTATCTCCAGTACCCATTAACAGCCAGCATAAGAAATAGGCTGGTTAAACATGCTCCTCCAGCATACAAAACAGTTATTTTAACCTTAACTGTAGCGCTGACTGGAGAATCAATCGGTGTAGTTCTAGGGAGGATGAGGGAGTTACAGGATATGGGACAGTGGGATAAACCGTCCCCTGGAGGCCATGTTGGTAACAGTAAGCCAAACAATCCTGATTGGAAAAAGAAATCAGTAGGGGAGGCCCCACGGGTGTCTCGCAAAGACATGTTCCAGGCTTTGCTTAAAGCCGGGATCAATAATGAAAGGATTGATGGAAAGGAGACAGGAGAATTATGGAAGTTGTACAAACAGAAAGTTCTATCTGCAAAGAAAGTGACCACTACAAATATGGAAGGGGGTTCAAAAACCCCCAAGGTAAAGAAATTAGAGGGAAAAGGGGAAAAAACCCCAAAGAAAGTGTCTTGGGAAGATTTTCAGTCAGTTTATCCATGGGAAGAACTGGCTGCAGCCGTGGCCACAAAGGTTACTGAAGGAAGGGCTAATGCACAGACTGAAGTCTGTGTAAATGAAAGTTCAGAAGGAAGTGATTTACTATAGGTAGCCAGCCAAGCCCCCCTATTGATAAAAAGGGACGAACGTCCCTACGTCAATCTTAGCATACATTGGAAAGGGGGAAATGTTCAAAGAGTCCCAGCTTTGATTGACACGGGGGCGGAGGCTACTTTAATTCATGGAAACCCAGAAAAAATAAAAGGACCTAGAGTAAAAATTGCTGGACTAGGTGGTCAAGTGATCACCGGGGTTCAGACACAGGTAGCTTTGAAGATAGGTAATTTACCTATCAAGAAGTATACGGTGCTGGTAGTTCCTATACCAGAATATATTTTGGGAATTGATGTCCTAAAAGGGATGACTCTTAATCTAACAGAAGGAAAATTCTCCTTTGGGATTAAGTCTTGTCATAAGGAAATGCGACCAGTGGTGGTGGGCAAAGTCAAAATGCCCCCTGTACATGTGCCTCCAGCTACAAAAATGGTAGCTATGAAACAATATCGAATACCAGGAGGTCACAGAGAGATAGGAGAAACCATTAAAGAATTGGTAGAAACTGGGGTAATGCGCCCTACTACTACCGCATGGAATAATCCTCTCTGGCCAGTTAAAAAGAGTGATGGCTCCTGGCGCATGACAGTTGATTATAGGGAGTTAAACAAGAATACTCCTCCCTTGACAGCTGCAGTTCCGGATACAATAACGATTGTGGAAAATATTCAGACTCACTCTGGAACTTGGTATGCAGTAATTGATTTGGCAAATGCTTTCTTTACTATACCTATAGAAGAGAAGGCTCAAGATCAATTTGCATTCACTTGGTTAGGAAGACAATATACCTTCACCAGGTTACCCCAAGGATGGCTACATAGCCCCACAATCTGTCACCGGACGGTGGCAGAGCATTTGGATGGATTTGATCTACCATCAGAAATGCATATCTCACATTATATCGATGATATAATGATACAAGGACAAGATGAGCAAAGTGTGAAAGATCAATTGACAAAACTGATTGCTCATATGAGAAGTAAAGGATGGGAAATCAATGATGCCAAGGTTCAAGGACCGTCTCAGGTGGTAAAATTTCTAGGGATTCAGTGGAACAAGGGGCACAGAGAGATCTTGCCCAATGCCAGACAGAAAATTATTAATTTCCCGGTCCCTAAATCCAAACAAGAGACTCAGTCTTATATTGGATTGTTTGGTTTTTGGAGACAACATATCCCTCATTTGGGACAAATGTTGGCTCCTTTGTACAAAGTAACGAGGAAAAAATATGAGTTCCACTGGGGAGAGGAACAGCAAAATGCGTTTGAGATGGTCAAGGAAGCGATACAACAAGCCGTGGATCTATGGCCAATGTTGTCAGGACCCGTGGAGCTGCATGTGTCAGTTCAACATATGTATGCCAATTGGTCACTTTGGCAAAAACAAGGGGGAAAAAGAGTTCCTCTTGGATTTTGGAATAGAAAATTACCAGATGCAGGAGAAAAATACACTCCTTTTGAACAGCAATTGTTAGCTTGTTATTGGGCTCTGGTAGAGACCGAACAATTAACCATTGAACATGAGGTATTGCTGAGACCAGCAATACCCATAATGCAGTGGGTGTTGTCCAATCCTAAAACTAATAGGGTGGGGCATGCCCAGGAGCAAAGTATCATTAAATGGAAATGGTACATTTCGGAAAGGGCCAAGAAGGGAGAAGGCGGGATCGCCACTCTACATGAGAAAGTGGCAGAGGTAGCTGAGGAAACATCTTTTCCCAGCAAAGCTGCCATGCTAGAAGAATCCCCGGTGAAGTGGGGGAAAGCATACGAAGATTTAACCGAACAACAACAAACACATGCATGGTTCACAGACGGATCGGCTCGTTATGTGAGTGGGAAAAGGTTGTGGAAAAGTGTTGCATATAATCCCAGATTGGAAAAATTTCTATCAGTAGAAGGGGAAGGCAAAAGCAGCCAATATGCAGAACTCTATGCCATATTCTTAGCATTATCTTTTGAACAAGGAAAAGAGTGTCATCTTTTTACTGATTCCTGGTCAGTAGCAAATGGATTAGCCACATGGATGATGGGATGGAAAAAACACAATTGGTTAATTCATGGAAAAGAGATTTGGGGCAAGGAAGTGTGGCAAGAGATTAAAGAGATTATTCAATTTACCAAGACCACTGTATTTCATGTCGATGCTCATGTCCCTACTAACTCACTTGAACGTTTGTTTAATTCAGAAGCAGATAAAGCAGCAGCCATCAGACAAGTCAGTCCAACAGGTGACAAGGAAAAAGAGGCATGGTTGCAAGGTACAGCTGTTTGGGCACACCAGAAAAGTGGACATTTGGGAGAAAAAGCCACTTACAGGTGGGCTCAGGAAAGGGGTGTGCCTCTTACTCTTGATATCATTAAAGAAACCATTCTACACTGTCCAGTGTGCCAACATTCACAAAAGAGGGAGGTTCCACATACAGTAATGGGACACATAGGTCGAGGACAATTACCTGCACAAATTTGGCAGATGGATTTCATTGGTCCATTGCCAGAGAGTAGAGGGTGTAAATACGTCTGCACTGCAGTAGACACATACTCAGGTTTGATGGTGGGTTTTCCCTGTAAGGCAGCAACCCAGTGGAGTACTGAGAGAACTTTAGAAATCATCACTCAATACTATGGAGTTCCATTGCAGGTACAATCAGATAATGGTTCTCATTTTACTGGCCAGAAGATAAAAGATTATGCCCAAGAGCATAACATTCAATGGGTGTATCATATGCCATACTATCCCCAGGCTGCTGGTCTGGTGGAAAGAATGAATGGGTTGTTGAAATCCACCTTGAAAAAAGTAAATCAATCAGACAAACAGTATGGACAATGGAGAGACAATCTCAGTGAAGCCCTACAGATAATAAACAATAGACCAGGGGTGGGGAACCTCCGGCCCGCGGGCCATATGCGGCCCGCCATGACCTTTACTGCGGCCCCCGGGCACATTGCACAGTCCACAGAGCTCGGGAGGCAGCAGCGTCTTGCTTGCTGCTGGCCCTTTAAACCCTGTATGGCTTACGTCCTCATGCTAGCGTGAGGACGTACTTTGTGGGTGGAGTTAGCGCTCAACTCGCTCTTTTTCCACAGAAGAGAAGCTACTACCTCAGCGTCCGACAGGTGTGTTTGTGCTCCCATGCCTGTGTGTGCCCCTGCACATCCCCACTGCAGCCTGTGCTCTGTGCAGTGTCCCGTCCTCCTCGTGCATTCCCACGGCAGCCTGTGCTCCTCACTCTCCCCCACGGCAGCCTGTGCTCCTCACTCTCCCCCACGGCAGCCTGTGCTCCTCACTCTCCCCCACGGCAGCCTGTGCTCCTCACTCTCCCCCACGGCAGCCTGTGCTCCTCACTCTCCCCCACGGCAGCCTGTGCTCCTCACTCTCCCCCACGGCAGCCTGTGCTCCTCACTCTCCCCCACGGCAGCCTGTGCTCCTCACTCTCCCCCACGGCAGCCTGTGCTCCTCACTCTCCCCCACGGCAGCCTGTGCTCCTCACTCTCCCCCATGGCAGCCTGTGCTCCTCACTCTCCCCCACGGCAGCCTGTGCCCCTGTGGCCTCCCCACGGCAGCCTGTGCCCCTATGGCCTCCCCACGGCAGCCTGTGGCCTCCCCACGGCAGCCTGTGCCCCTGTGGCCTCCCCACGGCAGCCTGTGCCCCTGTGGCCTCCCCACGGCAGCCTGTGCCCCTGTGGCCTCCACACTGCTGCCTATGCCCCTGCGGCCTTCACACTGCTGCCTGTGCCCCCCTGGTATGTCAGAACCCCTAGCAATGTCCTTAAATTTCTCCCAGCCCTCCCAAGTGATATATAATCCTCCCTAGTGATGTCTAGTCCTCCCAGCCCTCCCCAGTGATGTCTAGTCCTCCCAGCCCTCCCCAGTGATGTCTAGTCCTCCCAGCCCTCCCCAGTGATGTCTAGTCCTCCCAGCCCTGCCCAGTGATGTCTAGTCCTCCCAGCCCTCCCCAGTGATGTCTAGTCCTCCCAGCCCTCCCCAGTGATGTCTAGTCCTCCCAGCCCTCCCCAGTGATGTCTAGTCCTCCCAGCCCTCCCCAGTGATGTCTAGTCCTCCCAGCCCTCCCCAGTGATGTCTAGTCCTCCCAGCCCTCCCCAGTGATGTCTAGTCCTCCCAGCCCTCCCCAGTGATGTCTAGTCCTCCCAACCCTCCCCAGTGATGTCTAGTCCTCCCAGCCCTCCCCAGTGATGTCTAGTCCTCCCAGCCCTCCCCAGTGATGTCTAGTCCTCCCAGCCCTCCCCAGTGATGTCTAGTCCTCCCAGCCCTCCCCAGTGATGTCTAGTCCTCCCAGCCCTCCCCAGTGATGTCTAGTCCTCCCAGCCCTCCCCAGTGATGTCTAGTCCTCCCACCCCTCCCCAGTGATGTCTAGTCCTCCCACCCCTCCCCAGTGATGTCTAGTCCTCCCAGCCCTCCCCAGTGATGTCTAGTCCTCCCAGCCCTCCCCAGTGATGTCTAGTCCTCCCAGCCCTCCCCAGTGATGTCTAGTCCTCCCAGCCCTCCCCAGTGATGTCTAGTCCTCCCAGCCCTCCCCAGTGATGTCTAGTCCTCCCAGCCCTCCCCAGTGATGTCTAGTCCTCCCAGCCCTCCCCAGTGATGTCTAGTCCTCCCAGCCCTCCCCAGTGATGTCTAGTCCTCCCAGCCCTCCCCAGTGATGTCTAGTCCTCCCAGCCCTCCCCAGTGATGTCTAGTCCTCCCAGCCCTCCCCAGGGATGTCTAGTCCTCCCAGCCCTCCCCAGTGATGTCTAGTCCTCCCAGCCCTCCCCAGTGATGTCCAGTCCTCCCAGCCCTCCCCAGTGATGTCTAGTCCTCCCAGCCCTCCCCAGTGATGTCTAGTCCTCCCAGCCCTCCCCAGTGATGTCTAGTCCTCCCAGCCTTCCCCAGTGATGTCTAGTCCTCCCAGCCCTCCCCAGTGATGTCTAGTCCTCCCAGCCCTCCCCAGTGATGTCTAGTCCTCCCAGCCCTCCCCAGTGATGTCTAGTCCTCCCAGCCCTCCCCAGTGATGTCTAGTCCTCCCAGCCCTCCCCAGTGATGTCTAGTCCTCCCAGCCCTCCCCAGTGATGTCTAGTTCTCCCAGCAATGTATATTCCTTCCAGCCCTCCCCAGTGATGTATATGCCCTCAGCATCTCCTGTGATGTATATGCCCTCAGCATCTCCTGTGATGTATATGCCCTCAGCATCTCCTGTGATGTATATGCCCTCAGCATCTCCTGTGATGTATATGCCCTCAGCATCTCCTGTGATGTATATGCCCTCAGCATCTCCTGTGATGTATTTACAGCAGTCCCAGCTGACACAAACGTGGAAAAACAGTTGTGAGAAGCAATAAGATCAATATTGAATAATATAGCCGCACCAAAAACAAGAAGCTTCAGCCGCCACGATGAGTTAATTGTTTGACTAAGTATAGCAGGGTAATTTTAAGTTGATAGTTTTGTGCGGCCCCCGAAGGTTGGTAGAAAATTCCAAATGGCCCTCGGCATTAAAAAGGTTCCCCACCCCTGCAATAGACCTATCACAGATTCTATGACTCCTCTCATGAGGATGTTGACACCAAATCTTACTATTCATGAGGCACACGTAGTGAGTACAATCATTTATTGGAAAGTGGAAGAAGAGGCAAAACTCCCAGAAAGAGTGACACCTTATTCAGCAGGTTTAGACCTCAGTACATTGGAAACTGTCGTGGTACCCCCAGGTAAGGTAAAACCAATTTCAACAGGATTGGGTTGCCAGATGCCAAAGGATCATTATGGTCAAATAGCCACTCGTTCTAGTTTAGCGTTAAAAGGAGCCATAGTGGTGGGAGGGGTAATAGATGCAGATTATCAGGGAGAAATCAAGGTACTGATGTTAAATTTGGGAAATGAACCTTTGATCTTGGTGAAACACCAGAAGGTGGCTCAGATGTTGATAATTCTAATAAACTTGTCTGAAATAAGAGAAGGAACTGCCCCGGCAGAATTAACAATATGGGGTACTAAAGGTTTTGCATCCTGTAATATTACAAATGTAGGAGCAAAAATATTGATTCAAAACCTCCAAGGACCGCCCTCAGAGACAGCGGTAATAGCGGTCGGAAAAGATCGTACTTTCCTGATGAGACCAGGAGTGGGGAAGTGGGAATATGTCCCACAAGAAAAATGTTATTTACGAGAATAATAGTGTATCTTTATTTGCAGAAGGTGTGGTAAATAAGCGGAATCCATGGTATCGGTTACTGGGAAGAGCTCGATAGTGATGAGATGGAGAAATTCCTGTGTTTGATGTTTGCCTCTCTGGTCGTTGGATGGACAAGTCTACATCAGGAGGAACCTGTGGCGAATGAATTTCTGATGCACCATCACATTTTCAACACACAGATTGCTGGATCTGTACACATTCTTCGCTTACAGCCACCAGTATCCCTTATCTGGATGTCCCGGTATCGATGGAGGAAATCTTAAAGTAGAAAAGTTGTTCTGATCATCTTGCTGATAAAGACACTCGAAGTGTTCGTCTATAGAATACTACAGTACCCATTTCCATAGTGGGATGGATCAATCTTCCATGGTGGCAAGGCAATTTGAATGCAACAGTCACCAATTTGCAATATCTGGCTTTTAAGGGAGGAATTTGGGTACTAAGAAATAAGACTGGACTGACTAACCTGGAATTCATCCCTATAGAGAATATAAAAATAAGTTTTGGGACAGTTATAAATACTGTAGATGCTTTTAAACCCAGCTTAGTGGAAAGGACAATTCATGATATGTTATGGCCTTATGCCAATATGTTCATAAATGGGTCTAGTGAAACTTGTAGTAACATATCGGGAAATGTAATGTGTAATGATTCCTTTGAATATCGAGCAAATGCCAAAACACATGATATGCAAGGGAGCTTTTCAGATAATATTGCTTTTAGTTTTAATATACATAGTAGTGAAAGTGATTATATTTGTGATTCAACGTTTATCCAAACAAACCAAGAAAACAAAATTTGTGGCAAACGATATTTCTTGGTCATGGTATGGTATATTCCGAGTGATCTTCTTCTAGTGGAATACTGATGATGGAAAATAATCCCTGGGATCAAGGACCGATTGTGATACCAATGTGATATGACTGAAAGAATGTGTGATTAGATAGGAATCATAAAAGATAGGAGTGATCCCAGATATTATTTGACCTATCAATAATTCAGTATCAAAGAGATGTCTTTTGGATGGCCAATATGATGACGAAAGAATACATGTCAAACAGATTTTTGAAGCAGTTTCAAGATAAAGAGGAAGTCACATTTACAGTTCCACTTACCGGAAACTTGTGGTTGGCTTAAAGACAGGTTTAAGGAAGCTTGCATATGAAATTTACGGCTCATTGCAATATTTCACTAACACTATGGTCAAACTGTGGTCGGCCAGTTGACAACTGGCTAAATGTGCAGGAAATGTGCAGGAAGCTGCTGGTGCCCACAGCAGTTTGTGGTCAAGTTACATGAACATGACTCAGTTGTCACATGCTGGTGACCATTTAAACACAACCTACAAAGGTTTCCTATAAAAAATACACCGGACTCGCTTAATGTTAGGGAAACCTTCCAGGACATTGAAGTGTACGTACGCACTGTTCCTGTGATGCAAGATGCCATGTTGATTCCTTATCATTAACTCGAGTTCCCTCCGATGTGAAAGGATTGCTACAACAAACGGTAATGTTGATGCATATTTCTGTTATTGTATAAGATTATAGTTCTAAATGCCTATGTACCATTGATTATATTCATGTGCTATTAAAATAAATAGTATCTTGCTATAAAGAATATTAGTATTCGTGCCTGATTAGGATATCAGTGAGCGCTTCGTAAGTACGGGCTTTCAGCCCCCTTTTTAGTAGAATTTAGCAAGACATAAATGTACATACATACTGGTATGGTAGCGATGACAGTCATTGCAGTGGAAGAATACTGCCTTAAAAAAAATATACAAAAAGTTCTTAAAGGTTTGTCCCATGAACAAAGATTAATAGATCTTGAAAAAATAATGTATTCCCCAATTTTGTGTTAAAAAAAATGTTCCTGCGCTGTCATAATCTTATAAATATGTCCTTGCTATATGTGTAATGGCTTTGTCAGTCCATGCAGGGAGTTAGTTGGCACACGACACAGCTTCAGGCCATGAGCAGAAACAAAAAAGTATACAGACAGGACAGCATGGGCTCGTAGCTACTACTTTCCGTGAGGTATAATATTTCCCTGTCCATATAAATACAATGTTTTATGTTACAGATAAAAATGTTTTACCTCACAGAAAAAAAAATCAGCTGTGATCCCATGCTATTTTGTCTGCATACTCTTGTATTTTCTCCCCTGGCGAAGAGATCTGGTTTGTGAAAAATAATGTTCCTACATGGTCACAGCCATAACACAGCCATAACACAGCACAGCAGGCTCATTATCTCAGCAGAGGAGATGTGGTATGATCAGACCATATTCCTGTACAGTAAGACACAGCCATTACACAGTACATAGCAGGGACACATATATAAGATTATCTCAGCACAGGAGCTATGATATGATCAAACCATGTCCCTGTACAGTCAGACATGGCCATTACACAGTACATAGCAGGGGCACATATATAAGATTATCTCAGCACAGGAGCTGTGGTATGATTAGACCATGTCCCTGTATGGTCAGACATGGCCATTACACAGTACATAGCAGGGGCACATTTATAAGATTATCTCAGCACAGGAGCTGTGATATGATCAGATCATATTTCTGTACAGTCAGACATGGCCATTACACAGTACATAACAGGGACACATATATAAGATTATCTCATCACAGGAGATGTGGTATGATCAGACCATGTCCCTGTACGGTCAGACACGGCCATTACACAGTACATAGCAGAGACACATATACAGTATAAGATTATCTCAGCACAGGAACATTTCATATAACACATCCAAATGTGTAAATATTTTTTATTCTTTTTATTCTAAGGTCTATGTATTAAAATGTACTTCATGGGACAACCTCTTCAAGAAGGCAAAGATGTCTGCTTAGGCTCCCAAGACCTAAGGAGATATGAAAAAAGCCTGAGTCAGTAGTTGAAGCATGGAGAAGAAAGACAAGTGATATGAATAAAAGAAAAACAAAAAATCATGTGACATGTGAGATGAACAAATGTGTATGAGTTGACTGAATGTTTAGATCCTACTGGATGATGAGAGTTCGTATGACAGAGAAGAAAGGTATGCTGTGGAAGAATCGACTGCGTCCATAGAGAAGAAAGGAAAGTAGTGTCACTAATTCACAAGGACAATGCTAAAGCACAAAGGACAGCAAAGAAATACCTTTATTTCTTATCATAACTGTTCCTCTCCTTGTATGATACAGAGAGTGGATGATCATTTGTACTCCAGCCAAATGTTAATGCATTAATATACATGTAGAACAGTGCTGGAACGTGACTAGTGATTAGTCTGTTGGAAAGGAATGTGTTAATTGGACTATGTGAGGATGTTCCCCGTGAGTTGATGGGAAAAGGGAAGTATACAAAGTTTATGGAAATTGAAATGTTTTTGTCTTTGCAAATATAATGGGAAGTATTCTCAGATTTATGATATACCGTATTTGATATCTGTTTGCTTGTGACTGTTGATAATTGACAAGTATTTCAAAATCTGCTTGTGTGAGATGAAGATTCATAAACATATATACTAACACACTGCAATTAATGAACACAATAAAGTACTTAGTTAACAGTTTTTGATCAAAAAATATATAAGCCTTTGAAACACAACAAGGATTCATTGATGAACCCTCACCCTTCTTTTTGCCCGCAGATCACATATATGGTGAATGGCACGAGATAGAATCTGGCTTAGCTCTAATTAATACTTGACAGGAAAAAATGGGTGAATTTGAGTACATGGCATTAGGATTAGTCATCTTCACCCAACACCCAGCAATCCAAAATACAAAAAATGTATTTTGAATCTGTACCGCCCCCGTGTCAGCAGCCGGAACTGCTGCTCGGCTCCGGATCCGCAGTGGCTCGAGGGGTCTCCGGACCCGGGGTTCGTGCGGCCACTCAAAACAAAAAGGGGGTATTTACAGGGGAGTGTGGTATGTGTAAAGTTCTTGACGCCACTCACGGTGTGTGGTAAGGCGGAGTACCACCGCTGCCGCTGGGAGCACCCGGTGGCGATGGGATGGTGTTAAAAATATACTCTTAAATATATTTTTCTTCAAATACGTAAAAGCGCATGAAAGAAAGAACTTCAAAAATGTAAAAAATAAATGTATTTTATCTATTTAAAAATGGTTGCCAGGGTTCAGTTACAGAAAGGAAAAATAATATACTTCATTAGCTTACGTAAAAGAGTTCATTTAGTCCATACTGATCAATAGAAAATCTTCATCCATCTCTCCTTGGATTCTGAATGGCAAGGCAGGGGTGATATACCGTAGCCTCTCAGCATGTGTTCATCTTGCAGCCTGTAAGCATTCTGACAACGTGCAGGAGCAGCCATAGCCCCCTCCATCGTGTGTTATATGACAACTGTTCAAACCATATAGGGAAATTACTGTTGGACGCATGTCACATGGTGTAATCTCTAGAAGCTTCTAGATATATATATATATATCCTTCTGTGGCACCCCTGAGGCTTCCGTCTCCACAGAGACATTGCACCCCAGTCAGAGGTGTGATGTCCCATTCTGGGTAAGAAAAGGGGTACATGCCAGTTCACAGGTAAAACTGCACTACACCCATTGCTAGGCACACACTGGGACCAGGGACAGTGGCAGAAACCCTCCCATGCTGCATGCTGGGAGGAGATGTAAGACCCATCCCTGCTCCCATAGGGTGGTAGCTTAGCAACCGGGGGGTGGGAAGAGCCAGCCGAGTGTAGAGCAGAGAGGAAGGTCAGAGTTTCAGTTTACCTCAGAGAGTGAGAGAGTGAGGAGCCAGCATGTAGCTGTGAAAGAGAAAGGAGCTCTGTGAGTTCAGAGTGTCCGCAACAGAGAAAGAAAGCAACAGAGAAGGAGAGAAACAGAGAGTAGAAGAAGAGCTCTAGTCAGGCAGGAGCTAAAGAAAGAAGAAAGTGACGCTTCCTGGTGAAGACCCTGGGACTCGGAGGGTCCAGGTGACACCAAGCAGGGAACGAAGGGATTCCAGGGCCACAGATAGCTTCAGAGCTGGTGGCCAGTGAAGTCAGCTGAGAAAGGACACAATTAGAGGGGTGCACTGACATCAACCCCCAGATCTACCCGGGATCGGCGGAGGTCCCTGACGGTGGTCCCAGCAGTCCAAAGGCTCCTGCAGGCCTTGACAAGAACTGTGAGTAAAGACCTTGAAACTGCACCCCTGGTGTTGCCTCATTTATTTCTCTGCATAGACACTAATAAGCACCAACAGTGTCCCCGGGGCACGGCTCCACCTGTGGGGAGCAGTACCACCATTGCTGCCATATCATCACCCCAGAGGCCTTACACAGCAGCGGCGGCTTAATAGCCGCATACCACAGGTGGCGTCACGAACACAAACTTTAATCACCCCCAAGTTATCAGCCATTTTAACTGACACCCACCAGGGCCACGGAGTCGGGCCCCGCCACCACTGACTACCCCCGGACAAGTCCGGCCCGGCACCGGGTGTCCCATAGCCCTGGGGTGGGCGAGTCACTTCCATGTCAGCACTTATGTTTATTCAATATGGATATTTTAATATTTATTCCTTATAAGAACTTAATCAATAAACTATGCCCTCCAACATAAACAGAACTGTGAACATACATGTCCTACTATAAAATGTTTGATAACTAGATGTATTAATTTTAATGTTTTTACAGATGGCAGCCAGGTGTTTAACCCCTCGGTGGGTAGGGGCAATGCCCCGAAGCTCGGTGATGGTGGTGAAGGGATACCGTTGGGGAGTTACAGGACACTGCGTACTCACTCAGTCCGATAACGCTGACACCGACAACTTGTAAACCAAAGTTCTGAGCACTGCTACAGAGGGGAAAGAGCACGCCTGGATCCCGTGCCCGTTGGTGCTTGTTAGCCTGTGACCTTTTCCTTGGCACCTTTATACTGATTGGCCCCTGTAGTGTAGAAGTAGTCGGGTCCCGCTCACCCATATTGCTCTCAGGGTTCACGATTGGGATTTTCTGGACTGTGTATTGGTAAAGTCCTATCCCCCTTGTTGCGCTAGTACCCCGATTTTGGAGCGGGTGGAGAATGAATCCTCCTCGGGTGAATTACCAGGAGGCATGAAGCCTCATCCCCGCCTAGGGTCCACGTACCCCATCATGCCCTGGGCCCTACCTGGAGATGGCACAAGGTCGCCAGTGCCCTCCTCGGCAGTTCCGTGCCCCTTGTCACGATCCCCTGCGACCAGGGTTCCAGCTCCTACCAGGCCCAGACCAACGTCTGCCACCTAGTATTCTCAAGGAGCCCAGCTCCTAACCTCCTCCAACCATCTTGTGACCTCTCCTCACGAGAGTCACCACTCAACTGACTGCTTCTGACACTCCTGACCCTCCCAAACCAACCCCCCAAGTGGGCGGCCCTATTCCCTTCAGGCTACCCATTGGTGTGTCTGGTGGGTGTGGTGCAGAGTTTTCCTAGGATTTTTGATTGGCTTATTCTTAACAACACCAAAGGCCAGGGACCCGTAACCAAGGAGGATGCGGATACTGTGCAGAAGGGCAGATTGCACAATACCCTGTGACGACCTGATAGGCCAGGGTGTCACAAATCTTCCAGGCACTGCTCAACCCCTTTACAACTTTTGATGTAAGTTTACATGATGATCGGATAGGGATTTTTGACCAATGACGTAAACTTGAGTCATGGCAATCACACAGGCACAGGAGCTGTGCCCGCATAATGATTGCTGGGAGCTCGGTGTAAGTTATAGCCAAGCTCTGGCTGTCACGGCCAATGACAGTTTCTGCACCGGCTGGCTGTTTAACCTCCTAAATGCTTCAATCAATTGCGAATGTAGCATTTAGGAGGCTGGGGGATGGGGTGCACGCCCTCTCCCACCCGATCAGAACCCCTTTAAAAAGGTCACAGGTTAAACGTAGCTCGTCCCCGAGCTACAGGACACCAGAGGTTTATTTTTTTTTTTTAAACTGTAGAAAGATAGAAAACAAGGTTAACATTTTTATTTGTATTTTCATCCCACGCAGGGGAGGCACTTTTCTTAAACGTTACTAAATGGAAAGAGTTCATCTCCCAACAATGGGACGCTACTGGTTTTAATGGTAACGGAGACTTAACCTGCTCCGTTGCAGCCTCTTCCTGCGACAGTCCAGTCCCAATGTCCCGGATCCCAATAACCTGCCACCCAAACAAACCTGACCGCTGCAAACCTATCCGCTGGTCCGTGACCAGGTTAAGGTCCCGGGTGTGGTATTAGGCGACTCTGGTTGGCACAGGAGGTGCAACTATATACAAAACATGAGTTTGTGTTGGTCACGCCAGTCCTGTGACTGTGGTCCATTTTTACTAACTATAAAAAATCAACAGAGTCCATGTACCGGGTGTACACACTGTAAAAGAATCTGGTTATTAATCAGGTAACTTCTTCGTTCATTTGCAATTGGTTAGTTAAACATTTATCTGCTAACATTTTCTACATGAAAAATAACAAACTGTGGAAAATAACAACCGAAAACACCGATACCTAAGCGTGGTGTCACACACAGCGACGATGACAACGACGACGCTGCTACGTCACCATTTTCTGTGACGTTGCAGCGACGTCCCGTCGCTGTCACTGTGTGTGACATCCAGCAACGACCTGGCCCCTGCTGTGAGGTCGCTGGTCGTTGCTGAATGTCCAGCTTCATTTTTTGGTCGTCGCTCTCCCGCTGTGACGCACACATTGCTGTGTGTGACAGTGAGAGAGCGACGAAATGAAGCGAGCAGGGAGCAGGAGCCGGTGTCTGGCAGCTGCGGTAAGCTGTAACCAGGGTAAACATCGGGTAACCAAGGGAAGACCTTTCCCTGGTTACTCGATATTTACCTTCGTTACCAGCGTCCGCCCTCGCTGCCGGTGCCGGCTCCCTGCTCTCTGCACATGTAGCTGCAGTACACATCGGTTAATTAACCCAATGTGTACTGTAGCTAGGAGTGCAGGGAGCCAGCGCTAAGCAGTGTGCACGGCTCCCTGCTCTCTGCACATGTAGCTGAAGTACACATCGGTTAATTAACCCGATGTGTACTGTAGCTAGGAGTTCAGGGAGCCAGCGCTAAGCAGTGTGCACGGCTCCCTGCTCTCTGCACATGTAGCTGAAGTACACATCGGGTAATTAACCCGATGTGTACTGTAGCTAGGAGTGTAGAGAGCCAGCGCTAAACAGTGTGCGCGGCTCCCTGCTCTTTGCACATGTAGCACAGCGACCCATCTCGTTATGATCGCTGCTGCTTCTGCTGAGTTTGACAGCTAAGCAGCGATCATAACAGCGACTTACAAGGTCGCTGTTGTGTCACAGAAAATGGTGACGTAACAGCGACGTCGTTGTCGCTGTTGCTATGTGTGAACCCAGCTTAACAGTTGTATGGCATCGTAAAACTACTGGCATTATGCATATATTTTTAACATTCTTCTCTGTACCTCTGTGGTAGAGTTGAGCGCGGTTCGAGGTTCTCCAGTTCTAGGCTCGAGTGATTTTGGGGCCTGTTCTAGATCGAACTAGAACTCGAGCTTTTTGCAAAAGCTCGATAGTTCTAGAAACGTTCGAGAACGGTTCTAGCAGCAAAAAAACAGCTAATTCCTAGCTGGCTTTCCGCTGTAATAGTGTAAGTCACTCTGTGACTCACACTATTATGACATTTCAGTGTATAGTGTGCGTGAACACTTCAGATCACTCCTGTTTGTATAATGGCGATCGCCATTTTTTTTTTTCCCTTGTCTTCCTTCCCTAAGTGCGCGCGTGTAGTAGGGAGGGCCATTATGTCAGCCAATCCCAGACACACACACAGCTAAGTGGACTTTTAGCCAGAGAAGCAACGGCATGTGTGATAGGATGTCCATGTCACATGTCCCTGCATTATAAAACCGGACATTTTCCTCCAGGACGCCATTATCTGCCTTCTGCGTCCTTGGTGTCAGACATCACTGGCGCAGCTCCGTCCTGAGTCCTATCGCTGATACAGCTGTATGCGCTCCATACACAGCGCTGGACAGCATAGGGATAGCACTTTCTATCAGTCCTTTTAAGGGCTCGTACCGGCAGGGTCAGAGCCATAGGTGACAGGTCCTGAAAACAGAGACAGCGTCTGTGTAGCAAAGGTCAGGGATTTCGTCGCTGAATTTCCCCATTAGGAGGGAATAGAAAGGCAGGCTTCCATTCCTCTACCCAGAGCCCCACAATCCTGGCACTGTACCCTCCTGTCCTCTGCACACTCCAACTCATTATAACTAAGCCATTATACTAGCAAACACTCAGTGTACCTAGTGGCATCCTAAACGTGGCTATTGGACTTTTGTCTAGTAACACTAGCGCAAAGACATTTGCAGCACCTCTGCCTGCATTGCACACTCCAACTCATTATAACTAAGCCATTATACTAGCAAACACTCAGTGTACCTAGTGGCATCCTAAACGTGGCTATTGGACTTTTGTTTAGTCACACTAGTGCAAAGACATTTGCAGCACCTCTACCTGCATTGCACAATCCAACTCATTATAACTAAGCCATTATACTAGCAAACACTCAGTGTACCTAGTGGCATCCTAAACGTGGCTATTGGACTTTTGTCTAGTCACACTATTGCAAAGATATTTGCAGCACCTCTGCCTGCATTGCACACTCCAACTCATTATAACTAAGCCATTATACTAGCAAACACTCAGTGTACCTAGTGGCATCCTAAACATGGCTATTGGACTTTTGTCTAGTCACACTAGTGCAAAGACATTTGCAGCACCTCTACCTGCATTGCACACTCCAACTCATTATAACTAAGCCAATATACTAGCAAACACTCAGTGTACCTAGTGGCATCCTAAACGTGGCTATTGGACTTTTGTCTAGTCACACTAGTGCAAAGACATTTGCAGCACGTCTGCCTGCATTGCACACTCCAACTCATTATAACTAAGCCATTATACTAGCAAACACTCAGTGTACCTAGTGGCATCCTAAACGTGGCTATTGGACTTTTGTCTAGTCACACTAGTGCAAAGACATTTGCAGCACCTCTGCCTGCATTGCACACTCCAACTCATTATAACTAAGCCATTATACTAGCAAACACTCAGTGTACCTAGTGGCATCCTAAACGTGGCTATTGGACTTTTGTCTAGTCACACTAGTGCAAAGACATTTGCAGCACCTCTGCCTGCATTGCACACTCCAACTCATTATAACTAAGCCATTATACTAGCAAACACTCAGTGTACCTAGTGGCATCCTAAACGTGGCTATTGGACTTTTGTCTAGTCACACTAGTGCAAAGACATTTGCAGCACCTCTGCCTGCATTGCACACTCCAACTCATTATAACTAAGCCATTATACTAGCAAACACTCAGTGTACCTAGTGGCATCCTAAACGTGGCTATTGGACTTTTGTCTAGTCACACTAGTGCAAAGACATTTGCAGCACCTCTACCTGCATTGCACACTCCAACTCATTATAACTAAGCCATTATACTAGCAAACACTCAGTGTACCTAGTGGCATCCTAAACGTGGCTATTGGACTTTTGTCTAGTCACACTAGTGCAAAGACATTTGCAGCACCTCTGCCTGCATTGCACACTCCAACTCATTATAACTAAGCCATTATACTAGCAAACACTCAGTGTACCTAGTGGCATCCTAAACGTGGCTATTGGACTTTTGTCTAGTCACACTAGTGCAAAGACATTTGCAGCACCTCTACCTGCATTGCACACTCCAACTCATTATAACTAAGCCATTATACTAGCAAAACACTCAGTGTACCTAGTGGCATCCTAAACGTGGCTATTGGACTTTTGTCTAGTCACACTAGTGCAAAGACATTTGCAGCACCTCTGCCTGCATTGCACACTCCAACTCATTATAACTAAGCCATTATACTAGCAAACACTCAGTGTACCTAGTGGCATCCTAAACGTGGCTATTGGACTTTTGTCTAGTCACACTAGTGCAAAGACATTTGCAGCACCTCTACCTGCATTGCACACTCCAACTCATTATAACTAAGCCATTATACTAGCAAAACTCAGTGTACCTAGTGGCATCCTAAACGTGGCTATTGGACTTTTGTCTAGTCACACTAGTGCAAAGACATTTGCAGCACCTCTACCTGCATTGCACACTCCAACTCATTATAACTAAGCCATTATACTAGCAAACACTCAGTGTACCTAGTGGCATCCTAAACGTGGCTATTGGACTTTTGTCTAGTCACACTAGTGCAAAGACATTTGCAGCACCTCTACCTGCATTGCACACTCCAACTCATTATAACTAAGCCATTATACTAGCAAACACTCAGTGTACCTAGTGGCATCCTAAACGTGGCTATTGGACTTTTGTCTAGTCACACTAGTGCAAAGACATTTGCAGCACCTCTACCTGCATTGCACACTCCAACTCATTATAACTAAGCCATTATACTAGCAAACACTCAGTGTACCTAGTGGCATCCTAAACGTGGCTATTGGACTTTTGTCTAGTCACACTAGTGCAAAGACATTTGCAGCACCTCTACCTGCATTGCACACTCCAACTCATTATAACTAAGCCATTATACTAGCAAACACTCAGTGTACCTAGTGGCATCCTAAACGTGGCTATTGGACTTTTGTCTAGTCACACTAGTGCAAAGATATTTGCAGCACCTCTGCCTGCATTACACACTCCAACTCATTATAACTAAGCCATTATACTAGCAAACACTCAGTGTACCTAGTGGCATCCTAAACGTGGCTATTGGACTTTTGTCTAGTCACACTAGTGCAAAGAGATTTGCAGCACCTCTACCTGCATTGCACACTCCAACTCATTATAACTAAGCCATTATACTAGCAAACACTCAGTGTACCTAGTGGCATCCTAAACGTGGCTATTGGACTTTTGTCTAGTCCCACTAGTGCAAAGACATTTGCAGCACCTCTACCTGCATTGCACACTCCAACTCATTATAACTAAGCCATTATACTAGCAAACACTCAGTGTACCTAGTGGCATCCTAAACGTGGCTATTGGACTTTTGTCTAGTCACACTAGTGCAAAGACATTTGCAGCACCTCTGCCTCAATTGCACACTCCAACTCATTATAACTAAGCCATTATACTAGCAAACACTCAGTGTACCTAGTGGCATCCTAAACGTGGCTATTGGACTTTTGTCTAGTCACACTAGTGCAAAGACATTTGCAGCACCTCTACCTGCATTGCACACTCCAACTCATTATAACTAAGCCATTATACTAGCAAACACTCAGTGTACCTAGTGGCATCCTAAACGTGGCTATTGGACTTTTGTCTAGTCACACTAGTGCAAAGACATTTGCAGCACCTCTACCTGCATTGCACACTCCAACTCATTATAACTAAGCCATTATACTAGCAAACACTCAGTGTACCTTGTGGCATCCTAAACGTGGCTATTGGACTTTTGTCTAGTCACACTAGTGCAAAGACATTTGCAGCACCTCTACCTGCATTGCACACTCCAACTCATTATAACTAAGCCATTATACTAGCAAACACTCAGTGTACCTAGTGGCATCCTAAACGTGGCTATTGGACTTTTGTCTAGTCCCACTAGTGCAAAGACATTTCCAGCACCTCTACCTGCATTGCACACTCCAACTCATTATAACTAAGCCATTATACTAGCAAACACTCAGTGTACCTAGTGGCATCCTAAACGTGGCTATTGGACTTTTGTCTTGTCACACTAGTGCAAAGACATTTGCAGCACCTCTACCTGCATTGCACACTCCAACTCATTATAACTAAGCCATTATACTAGCAAATACTCAGTGTACCTAGTGGCATCCTAAACGTGGCTATTGGACTTTTGTCCAGTCACACTAGTGCAAAGACATTTGCAGCACCTCTACCTGCATTTCACACTCCAACTCATTATAACTAAGCCATTATACTAGCAAACACTCAGTGTACCTAGTGGCATCCTAAACGTGGCTATTGGACTTTTGTCTAGTCACACTAGTGCAAAGACATTTGCAGCACCTCTGCCTGCATTGCACACTCCAACTCATTATAACTAAGCCATTATACTAGCAAACACTCAGTGTACCTAGTGGCATCCTAAACGTGGCTATTGGACTTTTATCTAGTCACACTAGTGCAAAGACATTTGCAGCACCTCTACCTGCATTGCACACTCCAACTCATTATAACTAAGCCATTATACTAGCAAACACTCAGTGTACCTAGTGGCATCCTAAACGTGGCTATTGGACTTTTGTCTAGTCCCACTAGTGCAAAGACATTTGCAGCACCTCTACCTGCATTGCACACTCCAACTCATTATAACTAAGCCATTATACTAGCGAACACTCAGTGTACCTAGTGGCATCCTAAACGTGACTATTGGACTTTTGTCTAGTCACACTAGTGCAAAGACATTTGCAGCACCTCTGCCTGCATTGCACACTCCAACTCATTATAACTAAGCCATTATACTAGCAAACACTCAGTGTACCTAGTGGCATCCTAAACGTGGCTATTGGACTTTTGTCTAGTCACACTAGTGCAAAGACATTTGCAGCACCTCTACCTGCATTGCACACTCCAACTCATTATAACTAAGCCATTATACTAGCAAACACTCAGTGTACCTAGTGGCATCCTAAACGTGGCTATTGGACTTTTGTCTAGTCACACTAGTGCAAAGACATTTGCAGCACCTCTACCTGCATTGCACACTCCAACTCATTATAACTAAGCCATTATACTAGCAAACACTCAGTGTACCTAGTGGCATCCTAAACATGGCTATTGGACTTTTGTCTAGTCACACTAGTGCAAAGACATTTGCAGCACCTCTACCTGCATTGCACACTCCAACTCATTATAACTAAGCCATTATACTAGCAAACACTCAGTGTACCTAGTGGCATCCTAAACGTGGCTATTGGACTTTTGTCTAGTCACACTAGTGCAAAGATATTTGCAGCACCTCTGCCTGCATTGCACACTCCAACTCATTATAACTAAGCCATTATACTAGCAAACACTCAGTGTACCTAGTGGCATCCTAAACGTGGCTATTGGACTTTTGTCTAGTCACACTAGTGCAAAGACATTTGCAGCACCTCTGCCTGCATTGCACACTCCAACTCATTATAACTAAGCCATTATACTAGCAAACACTCAGTGTACCTAGTGGCATCCTAAACGTGGCTATTGGACTTTTGTCTAGTCACACTAGTGCAAAGACATTTGCAGCACCTCTGCCTGCATTGCACACTCCAACTCATTATAACTAAGCCATTATACTAGCAAACACTCAGTGTACCTAGTGGCATCCTAAACGTGGCTATTGGACTTTTGTCTAGTCACACTAGTGCAAAGACATTTGCAGCACCTCTACCTGCATTGCACACTCCAACTCATTATAACTAAGCCATAATACTAGCAAACACTCAGTGTACCTAGTGGCATCCTAAACGTGGCTATTGGACTTTTGTCTAGTCACACTAGTGCAAAGACATTTGCAGCACCTCTACCTGCATTGCACACTCCAACTCATTATAACTAAGCCATTATACTAGCAATTGATGCTGCCAGTTTAAGGGCCGTAGTTGCATTGTCAAGGATTTTTATTCTTTATTATTCTGCTGTTAATAAAGCTAGACCACCGCTGCAATCTACACCCCCTCTCAATTTTTACTACCACATTTTCAGTGCACAATCTTGTCGCAATCAACATGAGTGGCAAAATGACAGATGCTGGTGGAAAGGGGAAGAGGCGTGGTGGAAAAGGAAAAAAAGGGTTTGTCAGTGGGGAAGGTGGCAAAGCTCCATTATCATCTGCTGAAGATAGACCATCTACCAGCAAAAGTAAGATGTCTACTACTTACCGTGGACAATCCGATGTGCTCCCTTTTTTACGGACACGAACAACAGGAACAAAGGTAGATGATGGCCAAAAAAGGAAAATGCTTGAATGTATCTCAAGTGGTTCAACAAGTGCCCTCTCAGCCACTTCAAGTACTGCATCCAAAAAACACCAGTCCTCTGAGTTGTCATCCCAATCAAACTTGCTTTCTCCCAGCTCTGAAGTCTCCATCAGCCCTGCACAGTATGGTGGAACTGAGATGGCTGAGTCTGCAGAGCTGTTCAGTCACACTATAGCCTGGGAATCAGAGGTCTCCTCCCAAGCTACAGTGAGTACAGAACAGGAAATGGTCTGCAGTGATGCCCAGAACCTTTGTGACTCTGATTCAGGCTGTGAGGACCAAGTTTCTGAGCATAATGTTGACCCTTTGTCACAAACTGTAACACCTGTGGTTATAGACAATGAGGAACATACTGATGAAGATGAGACGCAGATACCCGATTGGGATGACAACTTAAATATTCGGTCAGGGCAAGAAGAGGCTCAGTCTGAGGGGGAGGGGAGTGCAAACACAACAATTGATGATGAAGTTCTAGATCCCACCTACTGTCAACCCACAGTCAGGCACTCGAGGAGGTCAACAGAGGTGGTGGAGGAGGATGCAACTGATGACGAAGTTACCTTGCGCCTTCCTGGACACAGTCGGAGTACTGGTAGCACGTCTACAACTGCATCCTCAGGCACCACTCTGCCTCTGAGCATTATTCGGGATGGATCAACAGGTCGCATGGCCTCTAAGCCTTGCCTAGCCTGGTCCTTTTTTGACATAGAAAAAGATCGCCCAAATTATGTGATCTGTAAAATTTGTCATGGTTCTCTTAGTAGAGGTCAAAACCTCAGCAGTTTGACAACTTCTTCCATGAATCGTCACATGAATAAATATCATATGTCCTGGTGGGAAGCTCACCGTGCTGCAATGCGGCCTAGCGGCGCGAACCATCCACCGCCTGCCTCTTCCAGTGCATCCGCGCGCTCGTCATCTTCTAGGACTGTGGGGACAGCTGTCACACCTGTTTTTCCACCCACAACTTCCACCACTGTAACCGCAACAGGCAGTTTGCTTGGTAGGTCGTCAGTTGGTTTGGAAGGGGAAACAAGTGAGTGTGTACAGCTCTCTCAGACATCGATAGCACAAACGTTGGATGAAGGCAACATCATGTCTCCGCCTGCACTTTCCTCACAAACCTGCATTTTTCCAGGGACACCCTACTCAACACCGTCTACACACAGCAGCCAGATCTCTGTCCCTCAGATGTGGTCAAATAAAAGGCCACTTCCTGCGACCCATGACAAAGCTAAGAGGTTGACTCTATCCCTCTGTAAGCTGTTGGCTACCGAAATGCTACCTTTCCGCCTAGTGGACACACAGGATTTTAGAGACCTTATGTCTGTCGCTGTGCCCCAGTACCAGATGCCTAGTCGCCACTACTTCTCTAAGAAAGGTGTGCCCGCGCTACACCAGCATGTCGCACACAACATCACCGCTTCCTTGAGAAACTCTGTGTGTGAACGGGTGCATTTCACCACCGATACTTGGACCAGTAAGCATGGACAGGGACGAAACATGTCGCTGACTGGGCACTGGGTAACTATGGTGATAGATGGTGAAGGGTCTGCTGCACAAGTCTTGCCGTCCCCACGACTTGTGTGTCAATCCTCTGTCTGTCCAAGTTCCGCCACTGCTTCTGCATCCTCCACCTCATCTGGGTCCTCCACCTCCGCCCCAAGCCTGCCTGGTCAGGCCACCAGCGTTCTCACTGCGCAGAAGGAATCACGCACCCCTCATTACTATGCTGGCAGCAGAGCGCAACGGCATCAGGCGGTCTTTAGCTTGACATGTCTTGGGAATAAGAGTCACACAGCTGAGGAGTTGTGGTCAGCTCTGCGGTCCGAGTTTAATAAATGGTTGTCTCCACTCAACCTGCAGCCTGGTAAGGCCGTGTGCGACAATGCTGCAAACCTGGGTGCGGCCCTTCGCCTGGGCAAGGTGACACACGTACCTTGTATGGCTCATGTGTTGAACCTTGTCGTCCAGCAATTTTTAACACACTATCCCGGCCTAGATGGCCTTCTGAACAGGGCACGGAAACTGTCTGCTCACTTCCGCCGTTCAAGCGCCGCAGCTGAGCGACTTGCATCGCTCCAGAAGTCTTTCGGCCTGCCGGTTCATCGCCTGAAATGCGATGTGGCGACACGCTGGAATTCAACTCTCCACATGTTACAGCGACTGTGGCAGCACCGCCGAGCCCTGGTGCAATACGTCATGACGTATAGCCTGGGCCAACGTGATGCAGAGGTGGGGCAGATCACCCTGATGGAGTGGTCTCAGATCAAGGACCTATGCACCCTTCTGCACAGTTTCGACATGGCGACGAATATGTTTAGCGCTGACAATGCCATTATCAGCATGACGATTCCAGTCATTTACATGCTGGAGCACACGCTAAACACTATTCGGAGTCAGGGGGTGGGACAACAGGAAGGGGATGAACTACAGGAGGATTCATATGCGCAAGACACAACAACATCACCAAGGTCCAGACGTTCATCATCAACAAGGCGCCAGGCATGGGACCATGGGGGACAGGGATCAACAAGGGCGCATAGTAGCAGGCTAAATGTTGAGGAAGGTGCAGGAGAACATGAAGAAATGGAGGACGAACTGTCCATGGACATGGAAGACTCAGCAGATGAGGGAGACCTTGGTCAAATTTCAGTTGAAAGAGGTTGGGGGGAGATGTCAGAGGAAGAAAGAACGGTTAGCACCTCTATGCCACAAACACAGCGTGGACTTGGTCCGCATGGCTGCGCAAGACACATGAGTGCCTTCTTGTTGCACTACCTCCAACATGACCCTCGTATTGTCAAAATTAGAAGTGATGATGACTACTGGCTTGCCACACTATTAGATCCCCGGTACAAGTCCAAATTTTGTGACATAATTCCAGCCATAGAAAGGGACGCACGTGTCGCGGGCGGGGAGGAGGGTGTCAGCACACCACGCTCACCCCTTCTGCTCGGGTCCGGCGGCTGCTGCTCAGTGGTGGCTCGAGCTGTGGGCCGGATCCCGGGGGTTCTCGAGCGGCACTCCTCGCCCGTGAGTGAAAAGGGGATTTTGGTTGGGGAGATTGTTTATTGTCCGTGACGCCACCCACGGTTGTGGTGATTGAGTGTACACCACCGCTGCTCTATATGGGGATCCCGGGGATGGTGAGGCGGAGCAGCCAGTTGTTGTATTGTCCCTCCGTGGGTAGGGGTTGGTGATCCCGGGGCCCAGTGGGGTGCAGGGGCGCAGGGGCAGCGCTGTGCCTTGCGGCACTGAGGTACTCACTCAGCCAGTAAACACGACACAGTTCTCGGTAAACAAACGGCTGGTTGGACGGGTCCCTCGGACGGTTCACGGTGCTGCGGTTCCCTGCAGTTAGCGGTGACGGTCTCTTCCCTGCACCTTTGAAATGTCTGTTTGGTAGCGATGGATTCCCACCGGTTACCCGCTCCCCGACTACAATCTGGGCCGGAGGAGCTCCACACTTTGCCCGCAGGCGCCGGCCCTGGGAAACTGGTGCCTTGGCGGTGGCGGTGTTTCCCCGTTGTGATTGGACCTTTGCCGTCAATCAGGACTTGCTTGTTGGGGGATCTACGTCCCCTTCACTAACGGATTTGGCAATTTACGGCAACTCCAAGCCTTGCCGGGATCCGAAAGGCCCCTGCCTTGATGCTGACTGCCCTTTGTATACTGCTCCAGACCCCCGGGCACACAGCCTCCGTGGTCCTTCCAGCAACCTCCAGACAGTCCCACTGCAGACCTTCACCACCGTCTGCTGACCTTGCTGACTCCGTCTGGGCACACAGCCACAGACCAACTTCAGGCTTTTCTGTCACTTCCACTGATGTTTCACTTCACTCTAGCTCCTTCCTGAGCTACACTCTGTTCACCTCCTACTCCTTCATGTCCCTCACTCGACTCCTCACTCAAGCTCTTCCCTGAGCTGACTCTCTGGTTTTTCCCGCCTCCAGAGCTGTGACCTCCTCGGTGGGCGGAGCCAACCACCTGGCCCACCCCCTGGTGTGAATCACCAGCCTCTGGAGGAAGGCAACAAGGATTTGTGGGTTAGCTGGTGTACCTGCAGGGAATGTGGGGTGTGTGTGTTGTTGTGACCTGTGTCCCCTGGCTTGCCCAGGGCGACACATTCCCCTTTAGCAAAACGCAGACCGTCCTCGGGCTGCCCGTCCAACACTGGTTTTATTTTCCTTTTTGTTTTCTGTAAATGTAAAAAGGGTATAACATGGTAAACGGTAAATTATGTACATTTTTAATAAATCTTCCCTTAACGGGAGGCACATTTCTTTAATGTTGCAAACGGTTTACGGTTACGGTTTCCGCTCTCTCCCACCCAAGCAACCTGGCCCTGATGCTGCCCCTAAAGCCCAGGCAGCACCCCTTGACCCACAGTCCAGCACAAGTTACCCGAGCGGGATCTGTCCTTCCCCTCCAGAGGGTAGCCACCGGTTCCTTTGGTGGCTGGGCCCCAGCCTGCTCTGCTGAGGGCCCTCCCTCCAACCTGCCTCTCCGGAGGCGGCATTGCGGAAACGGTAACGGCAAACAACTTATTTACAAGCCACTTAACGTTTGTGGTTGCCCTGCAAGTTCACGGGCTTGTCCATGGATAGTTCCCATGCAAAACTTTTTAAACGGTCCCCACGGGGACAACGGTGCCGGCTCCAGCCGGTTGCAAATCACGGTAAATCAGGTGAGGTACTCGGTATCATTTTCTTATCATTCTTTCAACTTTTAAAACAAACAAAATGGTGGTCCCAACGGGGACTGGACAACGGTGCTCCGCTGCCCTACTCCGGATATTCAGCTAACGCAGCTCCATCCCCCTCCACCAGCATATCTAACATGCACTGACATGCCTGCGGTGACAGGGGTACCTGGTACTCACTTCCACCGGTACACGGGGCATGGACGACCACTGGGGCTCCTACATAGTGGGAACGCTCACTTGCTCCTTCAACTGCTACAGCGGACCCGGGGCTGGGGCAGGAGTCGTCATCTCTTGTTCCTGCGTCAGGCGGGTTGCCGCCAGCTGTCGCAGCCTCCTGGCCTCCAACATCCAGCACTTCAGCCCCTTCTGCGGTAGCACGGAGCAGCAGATTAGGCGAGCTGACATTAAGGCGCCTCATGAGTAACGGCAAGGGTGATGCATAGGCCGAGACTAGGCCGGGCCCCTCAGCCGCAGTGGCCGGTCCCGGTAGGACATAGGGACGTGGGTCACCAGTCGGTTCTGCTACATCCATTCCCCCTCCGTACCTCGGGGCAGTTGCAAGCAGCTCCTCCACCTCGTTGGTCCACTGCTCCATCATCCGGAAGATCTGATCCTGCTGACGCTGGTGGAATTGCATCACCCGGGCCTTCATCCAGGCCACGGTCTCGGGCTCAGGGTCTGGCACAGTCTCTATTGGGACTTCTGACACCATGCTGTTAAGGGGCCGCAGTTCTAGCGGTTCCCCCTGGTATACTTCAGGGACGTCCCGGACGTCTGCAGCCGGCTGATCCGCCAGAGCGGCTGGGCAGGGTATCGCTACCGGTTGGGTAGGTAGCGGGTCTAATGGTGGGGCGGCAGCAGCTATTACGGGTAGCAGGGAGAGAGGTAGGGTGAGCGGAAGCCGGCCGGGCCCCTCAGCTCCAACGGCTGATCCCTCAGGAATACAGGGGCGTGGGTCGCTTACCCGCTCCTCCAAATCCTCTTCTGCCTCGCGTCTCCACATAGCAGCCACCACATCCGCCATGTCGGTCTCCCACTCCTCCAGGAGGAGTTGCATATGGGCCTGCAGACGATTACTCAGTGGGACAGTCCGGTCCCTCAACCACGTCGCCGTGCCGGGCACGGGGGCTTCCTCGTTGGGAGTTGGGTTGTACATCTTGGCAATCGTGCCTTCCAGGAACCCAGTATTGCTGCAGAGTCCTGGCGTCTCTGCTTTTATAGCTGCAGCTACATGCGTCCAGCCGCCATCGCGTCCCCCTTAGCTCTTTTCGGCCCCTCCTCTCTCGGGGCGGGGTTTTGGCCTTCGCGCCTCTGCTACTCGAGAAGACGCTCGAGCGGGAACTTTTCGCGCCAAAGATGGCGGCTTCTGAAATTTTTCTGCCGGATACCTCCGGCGGTAACAAGGCGCACCTCTACCAGACAGCAGAGCGGTAAGATCCTGTTCATGACGCCAAGTTGTCGCGGGTGTCCGGGTCCGGCGGCTGCTGCTCAGTGGTGGCTCAAGCTGTGGGCCGGATCCCGGGGGTTCTCGAGCGGCACTCCTCGCCCGTGAGTGAAAAGGGGATTTTGGTTGGGGAGATTGTTTATTGTCCGTGACGCCACCCACGGTTGTGGTGATTGAGTGTACACCACCGCTGCTCTATATGGGGATCCCGGGGATGGTGAGGCGGAGCAGCCAGTTGTTGTGTTGTCCCTCCGTGGGTAGGGGTTGGTGATCCCGGGGCCCAGTGGGGTGCAGGGGCGCAGGGGCAGCGCTGTGCCTTGCGGCACTGAGGTACTCACTCAGCCAGTAAACACGACACAGTTCTCGGTAAACAAACGGCTGGTTGGACGGGTCCCTCGGACGGTTCACGGTGCTGCGGTTCCCTGCAGTTAGCGGTGACGGTCTCTTCCCTGCACCTTTGAAATGTCTGTTTGGTAGCGATGGATTCCCACCGGTTACCCGCTCCCCGACTACAATCTGGGCCGGAGGAGCTCCACACTTTGCCCGCAGGCGCCGGCCCTGGGAAACTGGTGCCTTGGCGGTGGCGGTGTTTCCCCGTTGTGATTGGACCTTTGCCGTCAATCAGGACTTGCTTGTTGGGGGATCTACATCCCCTTCACTAACGGATTTGGCAATTTACGGTGACTCCAAGCCTTGCCGGGATCCGAAAGGCCCCTGCCTTGATGCTGACTGCCCTTTGTATACTGCTCCAGACCCCCGGGCACACAGCCTCCGTGGTCCTTCCAGCAACCTCCAGACAGTCCCACTGCAGACCTTCACCACCGTCTGCTGACCTTGCTGACTCCGTCTGGGCACACAGCCACAGACCAACTTCAGGCTTTTCTGTCACTTCCACTGATGTTTCACTTCACTCTAGCTCCTTCCTGAGCTACACTCTGTTCACCTCCTACTCCTTCATGTCCCTCACTCGACTCCTCACTCAAGCTCTTCCCTGAGCTGACTCTCTGGTTTTTCCCGCCTCCAGAGCTGTGACCTCCTCGGTGGGCGGAGCCAACCGCCTGGCCCACCCCCTGGTGTGAATCACCAGCCTCTGGAGGAAGGCAACAAGGATTTGTGGGTGTACCTGCAGGGAATGTGGGGTGTGCGTGTTGTTGTGACCTGTGTCCCCTGGCTTGCCCAGGGCGACACACACGTATGCAGGAGTATCAGCAGAAGCTGTTACTCGATCTTAGCTCGGCTTTTCCACCAAACAACCGTGCAGGTGCAGGGAGTGATTCTCCCAGTTGTAACTTGCCAAACATGGGACGGTCTCGTCATCTTCAACAGTCTACCCGTACCAGTAGGACCGTATCTGGTGCTGGTAACAGCAATTTTATGGAATCTTTTCATAATTTTTTTAGACCCTCTTTTGCAAGGCCACCAGAGACAACAAGTCTGACACATAGTCAACGGCTGGAGAGGATGATACAGGAGTATCTCCAAATGAACATCGATGCCATGACTTTGCAAATGGAGCCTTGCTCCTTTTGGGCTTCAAATCTAGAAAAATGGCCAGAGCTCTTCAGTTACGCCTTGGAGATTTTGTCGTGTCCAGCTGCCAGCGTTGTCTCTGAACGTGTCTTCAGTGCTGCTGGGTGTGTGCTGACAGATAAGCGCACGCGTCTGTCCAGTGACAATGTGGACAGACTGACGTTCATCAAAATGAACAAGTCATGGATCCAGAAGGAATTTACTACCCCTGTGTCATCCTGGGGAGAGTAAATGCTTGTGGATTTGGAATGTGCTTGATGCAAATCAAAACATCCTGTTTGCAACTGGGGCACAACTGCTGCCACTGAAGGGGTGGGTGTGTGTGGGGCCCAATTTTTGGAAAAAAGGGAGACTCCGCTTGGAGTAACCCTTGCTTACATTGTTTTTAAAAGGAGCTAAGATGAACAGAGCTGGGATCAGGAAAGACTTTGCTACCTACCCTGGTGTCATCCTGGGGACGGTTAATTATGGCGTATTTTTGAATGTGCTTGATGCAAATCTAGCTGTGAAGTGTACAACTGGGGCACAACTGCTGCCACTGAAGGGGTGGGTGTGTGTGGGGCCCAATTTTTGGAAAAAAGGGAGACTCCGCTTGGAGTAACCCTTGCTTGCTGTGTTTTTTAAAAGGAGCCAAGATGAACAGAGCTGGGATCAGGAAAGACTTTGCTACCTACCCTGGTGTCATCCTGGGGACGGTTAATTATGGCGTATTTTTGAATGTGCTTGATGCAAATCTAGCTGTGAAGTGTACAACTGGGGCACAACTGCTGCCACTGAAGGGGTGGGTGTGTGTGGGGCCCAATTTTTGGAAAAAAGGGAGACTCCGCTTGGAGTAACCCTTGCTTGCTGTGTTTTTTAAAAGGAGCCAAGATGAACAGAGCTGGGATCAGGAAAGACTTTGCTACCTACCCTGGTGTCATCCTGGGGACGGTTAATTATGGCGTATTTTTGAATGTGCTTGATGCAAACCTAGCTGTGAAGTGTACAACTGGGGCACAACTGCTGCCACTGAAGGGGTGGGTGTGTGTGGGGCCCAATTTTTGGAAAAAAAGGGAGACTCAGCTTGGAGTAACCCTTGCTTGCTGTGTTTTTTAAAAGGAGCCAAGATGAACAGAGCTGGGATCAGGAAAGACTTTGCTACCTACCCTGGTGTCATCCTGGGGACGGTTAATTATGGCGTATTTTTGAATGTGCTTGATGCAAACCTAGCTGTGAAGTGTACAACTGGGGCACAACTGCTTCCACTGAAGGGGTGGGTGTGTGTGGGGCCCAATTTTTGGAAAAAAGGGAGACTCAGCTTGGAGTAACCCTTGCTTGCTGTGTTTTTTAAAAGGAGCCAAGATGAACAGAGCTGGGATCAGGAAAGACTTTGCTACCTACCCTGGTGTCATCCTGGGGACGGTTAATTATGGCGTATTTTTGAATGTGCTTGATGCAAATCTAGCTGTGAAGTGTACAACTGGGGCACAACTGCTGCCACTGAAGGGGTGGGTGTGTGTGGAGCCCAATTTTTGGAAAAAAGGGAGACTCCGCTTGGAGTAACCCTTGCTTGCTGTGTTTTTTAAAAGGAGCCAAGATGAACAGAGCTGGGATCAGGAAAGACTTTGCTACCTACCCTGGTGTCATCCTGGGGACGGTTAATTATGGCGTATTTTTGAATGTGCTTGATGCAAACCTAGCTGTGAAGTGTACAACTGGGGCACAACTGCTGCCACTGAAGGGGTGGGTGTGTGTGGGGCCCAATTTTTGGAAAAAAGGGAGACTCAGCTTGGAGTAACCCTTGCTTGCTGTGTTTTTTAAAAGGAGCCAAGATGAACTGAGCTGGGATCAGGAAAGACTTTGCTACTTACCCCGGTGTCATCCTGGGGACGGTTAATTATGGCGTATTTTTGAATGTGCTTGATGCAAATCTAGCTGTGAAGTGTACAACTGGGGCACAACTGCTGCCACTGAAGGGGTGGGTGTGTGTGGGGCCCAATTTTTGGAAAAAAGGGAGACTCCGCTTGGAGTCACCCTTGCTTGCTGTGTATTTTAAAAGGAGCCAAGATGAACAGAGCTGGGATCAGGAAAGAATTTGCTACCTACCCTGGTGTCATCCTGGGGACGGTTAATTATGGCGTATTTTTGAATGTGCTTGATGCAAATCTAGCTGTGAAGTGTACAACTGGGGCACAACTGCTGCCACTGAAGGGGTGGGTGTGTGTGGGGCCCAATTTTTGGAAAAAAGGGAGACTCCGCTTGGAGTAACCCTTGCTTGCTGTGTTTTTTAAAAGGAGCCAAGATGAACAGAGCTGGGATCAGGAAAGACTTTGCTACCTACCCTGGTGTCATCCTGGGGACGGTTAATTATGGCGTATTTTTGAATGTGCTTGATGCAAATCTAGCTGTGAAGTGTACAACTGGGGCACAACTGCTGCCACTGAAGGGGTGGGTGTGTGTGGGGCCCAATTTTTGGAAAAAAGGGAGACTCCGCTTGGAGTAACCCTTGCTTGCTGTGTTTTTTAAAAGGAGCCAAGATGAACAGAGCTGGGATCAGGAAAGACTTTGCTACCTACCCTGGTGTCATCCTGGGGACGGTTAATTATGGCGTATTTTTGAATGTGCTTGATGCAAATCTAGCTGTGAAGTGTACAACTGGGGCACAAATGCTGCCACTGAAGGGGTGGGTGTGTGTGGGGCCCAATTTTTGGAAAAAAGGGAGACTCCGCTTGGAGTAACCCTTGCTTGCTGTGTTTTTTAAAAGGAGCCAAGATGAACAGAGCTGGGATCAGGAAAGACTTTGCTGCCTACCCTGGTGTCATCCTGGGGACGGTTAATTATGGCGTATTTTTGAATGTGCTTGATGCAAACCTAGCTGTGAGGTGTACAACTGGGGCACAACTGCTGCCACTGAAGGGGTGGGTGTGTGTGGGGCCCAATTTTTGGAAAAAAAGGGAGACTCAGCTTGGAGTAACCCTTGCTTGCTGTGTTTTTTAAAAGGAGCCAAGATGAACAGAGCTGGGATCAGGAAAGACTTTGCTACCTACCCTGGTGTCATCCTGGGGACGGTTAATTATGGCGTATTTTTGAATGTGCTTGATGCAAACCTAGCTGTGAAGTGTACAACTGGGGCACAACTGCTTCCACTGAAGGGGTGGGTGTGTGTGGGGCCCAATTTTTGGAAAAAAGGGAGACTCAGCTTGGAGTAACCCTTGCTTGCTGTGTTTTTTAAAAGGAGCCAAGATGAACAGAGCTGGGATCAGGAAAGACTTTGCTACCTACCCTGGTGTCATCCTGGGGACGGTTAATTATGGCGTATTTTTGAATGTGCTTGATGCAAATCTAGCTGTGAAGTGTACAACTGGGGCACAACTGCTGCCACTGAAGGGGTGGGTGTGTGTGGAGCCCAATTTTTGGAAAAAAGGGAGACTCCGCTTGGAGTAACCCTTGCTTGCTGTGTTTTTTAAAAGGAGCCAAGATGAACAGAGCTGGGATCAGGAAAGACTTTGCTACCTACCCTGGTGTCATCCTGGGGACGGTTAATTATGGCGTATTTTTGAATGTGCTTGATGCAAACCTAGCTGTGAAGTGTACAACTGGGGCACAACTGCTGCCACTGAAGGGGTGGGTGTGTGTGGGGCCCAATTTTTGGAAAAAAGGGAGACTCAGCTTGGAGTAACCCTTGCTTGCTGTGTTTTTTAAAAGGAGCCAAGATGAACTGAGCTGGGATCAGGAAAGACTTTGCTACTTACCCCGGTGTCATCCTGGGGACGGTTAATTATGGCGTATTTTTGAATGTGCTTGATGCAAATCTAGCTGTGAAGTGTACAACTGGGGCACAACTGCTGCCACTGAAGGGGTGGGTGTGTGTGGGGCCCAATTTTTGGAAAAAAGGGAGACTCCGCTTGGAGTCACCCTTGCTTGCTGTGTATTTTAAAAGGAGCCAAGATGAACAGAGCTGGGATCAGGAAAGAATTTGCTACCTACCCTGGTGTCATCCTGGGGACGGTTAATTATGGCGTATTTTTGAATGTGCTTGATGCAAATCTAGCTGTGAAGTGTACAACTGGGGCACAACTGCTGCCACTGAAGGGGTGGGTGTGTGTGGGGCCCAATTTTTGGAAAAAAGGGAGACTCCGCTTGGAGTAACCCTTGCTTGCTGTGTTTTTTAAAAGGAGCCAAGATGAACAGAGCTGGGATCAGGAAAGACTTTGCTACCTACCCTGGTGTCATCCTGGGGACGGTTAATTATGGCGTATTTTTGAATGTGCTTGATGCAAATCTAGCTGTGAAGTGTACAACTGGGGCACAACTGCTGCCACTGAAGGGGTGGGTGTGTGTGGGGCCCAATTTTTGGAAAAAAGGGAGACTCCGCTTGGAGTAACCCTTGCTTGCTGTGTTTTTTAAAAGGAGCCAAGATGAACAGAGCTGGGATCAGGAAAGACTTTGCTACCTACCCTGGTGTCATCCTGGGGACGGTTAATTATGGCGTATTTTTGAATGTGCTTGATGCAAATCTAGCTGTGAAGTGTACAACTGGGGCACAAATGCTGCCACTGAAGGGGTGGGTGTGTGTGGGGCCCAATTTTTGGAAAAAAGGGAGACTCCGCTTGGAGTAACCCTTGCTTGCTGTGTTTTTTAAAAGGAGCCAAGATGAACAGAGCTGGGATCAGGAAAGACTTTGCTGCCTACCCTGGTGTCATCCTGGGGACGGTTAATTATGGCGTATTTTTGAATGTGCTTGATGCAAACCTAGCTGTGAGGTGTACAACTGGGGCACAACTGCTGCCACTGAAGGGGTGGGTGTGTGTGGGGCCCAATTTTTGGAAAAAAGGGAGACTCAGCTTGGAGTAACCCTTGCTTGCTGTGTTTTTTAAAAGGAGCCAAGATGAACAGAGCTGGGATCAGGAAAGACTTTGCTACCTACCCTGGTGTCATCCTGGGGACGGTTAATTATGGCGTATTTTTGAATGTGCTTGATGCAAATCTAGCTGTGAAGTGTACAACTGGGGCACAACTGCTGCCACTGAAGGGGTGGGTGTGTGTGGAGCCCAATTTTTGGAAAAAAGGGAGACTCCGCTTGGAGTAACCCTTGCTTGCTGTGTTTTTTAAAAGGAGCCAAGGTGAACAGAGCTGGGATCAGGAAAGACTTTGCTACCTACCCTGGTGTCATCCTGGGGACGGTTAATTATGGCGTATTTTTGAATGTGCTTGATGCAAATCTAGCTGTGAAGTGTACAACTGGGGCACAACTGCTGCCACTGAAGGGGTGGGTGTGTGTGGGGCCCAATTTTTGGAAAAAAGGGAGACTCCGCTTGGAGTAACCCTTGCGTGCTGTGTTTTTTAAAAGGAGCCAAGATGAACAGAGCTGGGATCAGGAAAGACTTTGCTACCTACCCTGGTGTCATCCTGGGGACGGTTAATTATGGCGTATTTTTGAATGTGCTTGATGCAAACCTAGCTGTGAAGTGTACAACTGGGGCACAACTGCTGCCACTGAAGGGGTGGGTGTGTGTGGGGCCCAATTTTTGGAAAAAAGGGAGACTCCGCTTGGAGTAACCCTTGCTTGCTGTGTTTTTTAAAAGGAGCCAAGATGAACAGAGCTGGGATCAGGAAAGAGTTTGCTACCTACCCTGGTGTCATCCTGGGGACGGTTAATTATGGCGTATTTTTGAATGTGCTTGATGCAAATCTAGCTGTGAAGTGTACAACTGGGGCACAACTGCTGCCACTGAAGGGGTGGGTGTGTGTGGGGCCCAATTTTTGGAAAAAAGGGAGACTCCGCTTGGAGTAACCCTTGCTTGCTGTGTTTTTTAAAAGGAGCCAAGATGAACAGAGCTGGGATCAGGAAAGACTTTGCTACCTACCCTGGTGTCATCCTGGGGACGGTTAATTATGGCGTATTTTTGAATGTGCTTGATGCAAATCTAGCTGTGAAGTGTACAACTGGGGCACAACTGCTGCCACTGAAGGGGTGGGTGTGTGTGGGGCCCAATTTTTGGAAAAAAGGGAGACTCCGCTTGGAGTAACCCTTGCTTGCTGTGTTTTTTAAAAGGAGCCAAGATGAACAGAGCTGGGATCAGGAAAGACTTTGCTACCTACCCTGGTGTCATCCTGGGGACGGTTAATTATGGCGTATTTTTGAATGTGCTTGATGCAAATCTAGCTGTGAAGTGTACAACTGGGGCACAACTGCTGCCACTGAAGGGGTGGGTGTGTGTGGGGCCCAATTTTTGGAAAAAAGGGAGACTCCGCTTGGAGTAACCCTTGCTTGCTGTGTTTTTTAAAAGGAGCCAAGATGAACAGAGCTGGGATCAGGAAAGACTTTGCTACCTACCCTGGTGTCATCCTGGGGACGGTTAATTATGGCGTATTTTTGAATGTGCTTGATGCAAACCTAGCTGTGAATTGTACAACTGGGACACAACTGCTGCCACTGAAGGGGTGGTGTTAGGGCCAGGTGGACGGGCAGCCCCAGGAGGTGGATCCACTGGGCCGAACTCCTTGATGAAGGCAAGGGGTCCGGTAGCTGGAGCACTACGGGTAGCAGGACAGTCCGTGTACAAGAGTAGAATGGAGAAGTCCCTGGGACCACAGAGTCACTGATGGTAGTCCGTGTGACGAAGCTCAGGTTCGGTGGCCGAGATGTTGTCAGGCGGAGTCCGGAACCGATGGAGCGAGAGGACGGGTCACCACAGGGATCAGAGGTGGTACGGACTGACAGGATGGCAGATAGTCAGCGTTCGGGGTTCGGGGTTCGGCAGGACCGGATGGCGAGGCAGGAACGGCTCTAGAAGAGAGATAGATAAGTATGGCACAGAGACACAAGGAGACCTGACTCCTAGCTTGGAAAACACGAAGAACAGGCCCCGCCCACTTGGACACTAAACCCCTTTATACCCTGTACCTGTGTGCTCAATTTCCTGTCAGTGGACGCTGGCCCTTTAAGAAAGGATCAATGACCGCGCGCGCGCCCTAATGCGCATGCGCGCGGCCCGGGTGCCAGAAGCCAGGGCAGGGAGCGGTGAGCAAGAAGCAGGAGAGCCGGGCTGGGGCTGTGTAGCCGACGGGCGCCGGGAGCGGGGACCGGGACGCCTGGAGATCGCGGGCAATGGAGGCTGGAGACCAGGGAGAGAAGCAGGGAAGCCGGAGAGCGTGGCAGGTGAGCCGGGGAGCAGGACAGGGGACCCGGGGAGCGTGACAGTACCCCCCCCACGCCCCCCTCCCCGCAACCGGGACAGGAAGGCACGGATCAGAGGAGTCCCCACGTTCTCCCGGGGCTCCCAGGACCTATCTTCAGGACCATACCCTGCCCAGTCTACCAGGAAGAACTGTCGGCCCCGTACGGTTTTCATGGCCACGATATCCCTTACCGCATAGATGTCGTCATCGGCAATAGGAGGAGGAGCCGAACTGGCAGCAGCGGAGAAGGGACCAAGGACAACCGGCTTGAGCAGGGAGACGTGGAAGGAGTTGGGTATCCTCATCGTGACCGGGAGCTGCAGCTTGTAGGAGACCTCATTGATCTTGCTGAGGACTTTAAACGGCCCGATGTAGCGAGGACCCAGCCTGTTGGATGGTAGCTTCAATCGGACGTACTTGGAAGCAAGCCAGACGAGATCTCCTGGAGAGAAACACGGAGGGTCCAGACGCCTCTTGTCTGCGTGTCTCTTCATCCGCAGGGAAGCACGTCCAAGGGACGCCTTGACAGAGTCCCAAATGGTTGCAAAGTCACGGGCTACAGCATCAGCAGCAGGGACATCCGAGGAAGAGGATACCGGTAATGGGACGGAAGGCTGAAGTCCGTAAACGACATGGAAGGGAGAGCTGGAGGAGGACTCACTGACGTGGTGGTTATGGGAGAATTCAGCCCAAGGAAGAAGCGTGGACCAGTCGTCATGATGGGCGTTGACGTAGTGACGTAAGAAGGAGGTCAAGATCTGATTGACTCGTTCCACTTGGCCATTCGACTGAGGATGGTAGGCTGAAGAAAAGTCCAGAGTCACTCCCAGATGTTTGCAGAGGGCCCTCCAGAAGCGGGAGGTGAACTGGGTTCCTCTGTCGGACACAATGTGTAATGGAAAGCCATGCAAGCGGAAGATGTGTTGTATGTAGGCGTCAGCGAGTTCCTGGGCAGAGGGCAGTCCAGCCATAGGGACGAAATGAGCCATTTTGGAG
Organism: Anomaloglossus baeobatrachus; assembly: GCF_048569485.1. Taxonomy (NCBI): domain Eukaryota; kingdom Metazoa; phylum Chordata; class Amphibia; order Anura; family Aromobatidae; genus Anomaloglossus; species Anomaloglossus baeobatrachus. Next base: position 477,370,155 of record NC_134353.1, read on the forward strand.
AACCGATCCACCACGACCCATATGACTGTGTGTCTGGAGGACAGGGGCAAGTCCGTAATAAAGTCCATCGCAATGTGTTGCCACGGAACTGAGGGTATAGGCAGAGGCAGAAGACGGCCATATGGCAGATGTTTGGGCGTCTTGTTCCTGGCACAAGAGGAGCAGGCTGAGACAAAAGAAGCGACGTCCGTGCGAAGGGATGGCCACCAGTAATGACGTACAGTCGTACTCCATGTTCTCTTCTGACCAGCATGGCCGGCTGTTTTCGAGGCATGGCCCCAATGCAACACTTTTTGCCTGTCGGTCTCAGAGACATAGGTCTTCCCGGGCGGTATCTGGGCCAGGGTGACAGGGGCCACCGGAATGATCTTACTAGGACAGATGATGGGCTGGGATGTCTCCTCCTCCTGTTCCATGGGCAGGAATGACCTGGACAAGGCATCCGCGCGTACATTCTTGCCCGCAGGTCGGAAATGGAGCTGGAAGTCGAACCTGGCAAAGAACAAGGACCACCTGGCTTGCCGTGGGTTCAGTCGCTGAGCGGACCGCAGGTATTCCAGGTTCTTGTGGTCCGTGTAAATGATCACGGGGTACACTGCTCCCTCTAGAAGGTAGCGCCATTCCTCCAGAGCCAGTTTGACTGCCAATAGCTCTCGGTCCCCGATGGTGTAGTTGCGTTCAGGCGCTGAGAAGCTCTTGGAGAAGAAACCGCAAGTCACCATCTTCCCGGAGGAGGACTTCTGCATGAGCACTGCTCCGGCTCCCGAGAAGGAGGCATCCACCTCCAAGGTGAACTGTCGGTTTAACTCCGGACGGTGGAGCACAGGGGAGGAGGCAAATGCCCGCTTCAGAGAGCCAAACGCGGCGTCGGCCGCAGGTGTCCAGTCCTTTGGATTAGCCCCCTTCTTGGTCAAGGCGGAGAGAGGAGCAGTCAGAGCCGAGAAGTGAGGGATGAACTGGCGGTAGTAGTTTGCGAATCCCAGAAAGCGTTGGATTGCCTTCAGTCCAGAAGGAGGAGGCCAGTTGAGAATGGAAGAGACCTTCTTCGGATCCATCTGCAGTCCGGTATCGGAGATAACGTAACCCAGGAAGGGAAGAGAAGACTGCTCGAAGACACACTTCTCGTACTTGGCGTACAGCCGATTTTCCCTCAGTCGTTGTAGAACCAACTGCACGTTCTCTCTGTGGGTCTGGAGGTCCGGAGAAAAGACCAGGATGTCATCAAGATACACCACACAGATGTAGAGAAGGTCCCGGAACACGTCGTTCACCAATTCCTGAAAGACTGCTGGTGCGTTACACAGGCCGAAGGGCATCACACAGTATTCATAGTGCCCATCGCGAGTATTGAACGCGGTCTTCCATTCGTCCCCAGAGCGGATGCGGACCAGGTTGTAGGCACCCCGAAGGTCCAACTTGGTGAACACACGAGCTCCTCTAAGTCGATCAAACAATTCGGGGATGAGCGGCAGGGGGTACTTATTTTTCACGGTGATTTGGTTCAATCCCCGGTAGTCTATGCATGGGCGTATGTCGCCTTCTTTCTTCTTAACGAAGAAGAAGCCTGCTCCAGCAGGAGAGGAGGATCTCCGAATGAATCCCCTTGCCAGGTTCTCTGTGATGTAGGTAGACATGGCCCTTGTTTCGGCAGGAGACAGCAGATATATCCGTCCTCGAGGTGGTGTAGTTCCTGGGAGCAGGTCAATGGCACAATCGTAAGGACGATGTGGCGGAAGTACCTCAGATTCCTTTTTGTCAAAGACGTCCGCGAAGGACCAATAGGCTGAGGGCAGTCCCGGTAGGGACTCTGGAACCGGAGGCCGTCGGATGGGTTGTATGATCTTCAGACAGTTCTCATGGCAAGAGGAGCCCCATCGGGTGATTTCACCAGTGCCCCAGCTGACTGACGGTTCGTGTGTCTGTAACCAGGGGAGTCCCAGCAGGATTTGATGGGACATGTGTGGGAGGACGTAGAGAGCGATGTTCTCGGTGTGCAGGGCACCGATACGCAGTTCGACCGGCCTGGTGATCCAGGAGATGGTGTCAGAGAGGGGTCTCCCATCCACAGAGGCAATCATGAGGGGTTTGTCGAGTGGAGTAACAGGCACCTGGTACTTGTCCACCGTGGCCTGCTGGATGAAATTGCCTGCTGCCCCAGAATCGAGGTACGCCTCGGCCGTGAACCGTGTCTCTCCCGTTGCCACTTGAACAGTCCACATAACCGGGTCTGAGAGAGTCCCAGCACCTAGGGTGGCCTCTCCTACCAACCCTAGGCTTTGGAGTTTCCCGGCCTCTCTGGACAGGAGCGTAGAAGGTGTGTGCCCTCTCTTCAGTAGAAGCAGAGGCCCTTGGCGAGCCGCTCTGCTCGGCGTTGTTCAGACTGCCGCACACGGTCGATCTGCATGGGCTCGTGGACGGAGACACCAGATGCCGTTGACTGAAGTACGGCGGGCTTCTGCGGAGGAGAGGAATGCCGTATCGGACGTCTCTCACGGGACACTTCTTTGGATCGCTCCTGAAAGCGAATGTCCACTCGAGTCGCTAGGGTAATCAGGGCGTCCAGGGTGGATGGTACGTCACGACCAGCCAGCTCATCTTTAATTCGACTCGAGAGTCCTTCCCAGAAGGCGGCGGTTAGAGCCTCATTGTGCCACCCGAGTTCCGATGCCAAGGTGCAAAAACGGATGGCGTATTGACCCACCGTCAGAGTCCCCTGACGTTACCGGAGAAGAGATGAGGCAGACGCGGAGGCGTGTCCGGGCTCGTTAAAGGTGCCACGAAATGCCTGCAGGAACTCCTGGATGTTCGTGGTCACAGGATCCTCCTTTTCCCACAAGGGGTTCATCCACGCCAGTGCCTCACCCTCTAGATGGGACATGATGAACGCGACCTTGGCTTGGTCGGAGGCAAACAAATGCGGCAGCTGCGTGAAATAGAGGGAGCATTGGTTTATGAATCCCCTGCAGGTCTTGGGATCTCCGGCGTACCGGGGTGGTGAGGCTAAACGAAGTCTGGAAGCATCCGAAGAGGCTGCCACGGGAGCTGGAGCCGTGGATTGTCTAGTGGAAGCCCGAGATGCTGAAGATGTAACTGACGCTTGTAGCGTGTTCAGGCGTGCGTCCACAGAAGACATGAATTGCAGCATGCGGGTCTGAGTCTCACGCTGGCGTGTGAGTTCCTCCTGCAACGCTGCTAGTGCTTCGGCGGGATCCATGGCCTGTTCTTACTGTTAGGGCCAGGTGGACGGGCATCCCCAGGAGGTGGATCCACTGGGCCGAACTCCTTGATGAAGGCAAGGGGTCCGGTAGCCGGAGCACTACGGGTAGCAGGACAGTCCGTGTACAAGAGTAGAATGGAGAAGTCCCTGGGACCACGGAGTCACTGATGGTAGTCCGGGTGACGGAGCTCAGGTTCGGAGGCCGAGATGTTGTCAGGCGGAGTCCGGAACCGATGGAGCGAGAGGACGGGTCACCACAGGGATCAGAGGTGGTACGGACTGACAGGATGGCAGATAGTCAGCGTTCGGGGTTCGGGGTTCGGCAGGACCGGATGGCGAGGCAGGAACGGCTCTAGAAGAGAGATAGATAAGTATGGCACAGAGACACAAGGAGACCTGACTCCTAGCTTGGAAAACACGAAGAACAGGCCCCGCCCACTTGGACACTAAACCCCTTTATACCCTGTACCTGTGTGCTCAATTTCCTGTCAGTGGACGCTGGCCCTTTAAGAAAGGGTCAATGACCGCGCGCGCGCCCTAATGCGCATGCGCGCGGCCCGGGTGCCAGAAGCCAGGGCAGGGAGCGGTGAGCAAGAAGCAGGAGAGCTGGGCTGGGGCTGTGTAGCCGACGGGCGCCGAGAGCGGGGACCGGAACGCTTGGAGACCGCGGGCAATGGAGGCTGGAGACCGGGGAGAGAAGCAGGGAAGCCGGGGAGCGTGGCAGGTGAGCCGGGGAGCAGGACAGGGGACCCGGGGAGCGTGACAGGTGGGTGTGTGTGGGGCCCAATTTTTGTAAAAAAGGGAGACTCCGCTTGGAGTAACCCTTGCTTGCTGTGTTTTTTAAAAGGAGCCAAGATGAACAGAGCTGGGATCAGGAAAGACTTTGCTACCTACCCTGGTGTCATCCTGGGGACGGTTAATTATGGCGTATTTTTGAATGTGCTTGATGCAAACCTAGCTGTGAATTGTACAACTGGGGCACAACTGCTGCCACTGAAGGGGTGGGTGTGTGTGGGGCCCAATTTTTGGAAAAAAGGGAGACTCCGCTTGGAGTAACCCTTGCTTGCTGTGTTTTTTAAAAGGAGCCAAGATGAACAGAGCTGGGATCAGGAAAGACTTTGCTACCTACCCTGGTGTCATCCTGGGGACGGTTAATTATGGCGTATTTTTGAATGTGCTTGATGCAAATCTAGCTGTGAAGTGTACAACTGGGGCACAAGTGCTGCCACTAAAGGGGTGGGTGTGTGTGGGGCCCAATTTTTGGAAAAAAGGGAGACTCCGCTTGGAGTAACCCTTGCTTGCTGTGTTTTTTAAAAGGAGCCAAGATGAACAGAGCTGGGATCAGGAAAGACTTTGCTACCTACCCTGGTGTCATCCTGGGGACGGTTAATTATGGCGTATTGTCACGCTCACCGGCCCCCCTGCCATGCTCACCGGCTCCCCTTCCACGCTCCCCGGCCAGGCTCCCCGGCTCCCCGGCTCCCCTGCCACGCTCCCCGGCTCCTTTGCTAGGCGTCCCCCGCTCCACGGCCTCCATGTATACTCACCTGCGTCCTCCAGGCAACCCGATCCTCGGTCCCGGCGCCCATCTGCGATGCTGAACGCTCCTGCCTCCTGTGCACCGCTCCCTGCTCTGGCTTCTGGCACCCGGGCCTCGCGCATGCGCATTAGGGCGCGCACGGTCATTGATCCTCTCTTAAAGGGCCAGCGTCCTCCAAACAGGATATTGCAGATTCAGGTGCAGGGTATATAGGGGGTTCCTTTCCAAGTGGGCGGGGCCTGTTCTTTGTGTTTCCTAAGCTAGGAGTCAGGTCTCCTTGTGTCGGTGATATACTTACCTATCTCTCTTCTAGAGCCGCTCCTGCCTCGCCATCCGGTCCTGCCGATTCCCGAACCCCGAACGCTGACTATCTGCCATCCCGTCAGTCCGTACCATCTCTGATCCCTGTGGTGATCCGTCCTCTCGCTCCATCGGTTCCGGACTCTGCCTGACAACATCTCGGCCTCCGAACCTGAGCTCCGTCACCCGAACTACCATCAGTGACTCCGTGGTCCCAGGGACTTCTCCATTCCACTCATTTGAACAGACTGTCCTGCTACGTGTAGTGCTCCGGCTACCGGACCCCTTGCCTTCAGTAAGGTTTTCGGCCCAGTGGATCCACCTCTTGGGTCTGCCCGTCCACCTGGCCCTAACACGTATTTTTGAATGTGCTTGATGCAAATCTAGCTGTGAAGTGTACAACTGGGGCACAACTGCTGCCACTGAAGGGGTGGGTGTGTGTGGGGCCCAATTTTTGGAAAAAAGGGAGACTCCGCTTGGAGTAACCCTTGCTTGCTGTGTTTTTTAAAAGGAGCCAAGATGAACAGAGCTGGGATCAGGAAAGACTTTGCTACCTACCCTGGTGTCATCCTGGGGACGGTTAATTATGGCGTATTTTTGAATGTGCTTGATGCAAATCTAGCTGTGAAGTGTACAACTGGGGCACAACTGCTGCCACTGAAGGGGTGGGTGTGTGTGGAGCCCAATTTTTGGAAAAAAGGGAGACTCCGCTTGGAGTCACCTTGCGGTGTTTTACATGATTTTAGAAGGGCGTGTTATGCCTATATCTGTGTCTCCTCCTCTTTTTCCTTGTCCTGCTCTTTTGTTTTCACATGAGTATATGTCCTTGTCACTTTCTCATGTGTTTGTGTTGTGTTGTGAGTTGTTTTTCACCTTTTGGACACCTTTGAGGGTGTTTTCTATGTGTTTTTATGTGTTTGTGAATGCCTGCCATTGTTTCCTATGCGGTTCGAGTTCGGTTCGTCGAACGTTCGACGAACCGAACTCGAACGGGACCTCCGTTCGGCGAACCGGCCTCGAGCCGAACCGGGACCGGTTCGCTCATCTCTACTCTGTGGAGACTGACCAAAGTTAACACGGGTGGATCTCCTTAATATTGGACTCTCATCCCCTTCCGATGACATGGCTACACTCCCTGCAGGTTCCTCGCCCTCAGTGCTGGGTGTAACTGGCAAGACCCTACGTGTGCGTGGCAAGGGTGGCGCTATTCTAGGTGCTGGAGTGGGTGCAGTGTCAATAAGCCTTTCCTGCTCTGGTTCTTCCACCTGTTGTGGGAATCTTAACACAGGGACTATTACTGCTCCATTTTGCATAGGACAATCTTCCGAAAAATCACCTAGAATGGTATGAATCACTCTTTTCCTTCCTTCCACCACCTAAGGCCGGGACTGAGGTTCTTCTGCCATTCTTAAAGGTTCTGGGCACTTTTTTAGATGTTCCCGAGATACCGTAGCCGTAGTTCTCCCGTGATTCTAGCTGATCAAACAGGTCTTTTGGTTGTCAAAGTTGGATGGCTGTATTAGAACCGCAACACACATTCGTGTAATTTGTACATGTGCGGTACGTATTTGCACGTACCGGAGACACGTACACACGGAGACCCATGTTATTCAATGGAAGATGGCACATGTACGAAAAATCACACGGAACGTGTGTCCATGTCGTAAGTACGTGTGTGTGCTTTTCTACACGGACGACATGTCCGTTTTTGGCTGGTAACACGCAGGCAAGGACCCGCTTTAGTCTATGGGTCCGTGCCTGCACGGACCGCACCCGGAGTATGTCCGTGTTTAGCACGTATCGTCCGTGTCCGTTTTTCATCACAAAATCTGAAACACTTGTTACCAATCTATCAGGTCAATTGTAGGCCATTAATTCTGGCGCCAAACATACATTTCCTGTCTCATTTGCACGCCAGACAGCAGCTGGGCACCTGTCCTCTCACTGCAGGGGAACTTTGAGCACAGAGAACACCACAGGTACTGAGCATGGCGCCCAGAATCGATACAGAGAGGCTGATTGGAGAAGTAGAGAGGCATCCAGAGCTGTGGGACACACGTGTTGATGGCTATCATGACAGGTTAATGGTGGAACGAGCATGGATGGCTGTGGCAGAGATAGTCTACCCTAGGAATGGATGGTCTCAATGTACCCCTGGAAAGCAAAATAGATATAGTGAGTACAGATATTTGCATTGCTCCTGTCTTTACCTACATGTGCACATTCTGTAGGCAGAGTATATCCATATTTGTATAGTTTGTTTGACCTGTATTAATGGGCCTGACTCATTTTGAGATATACTGGAGACTCACAAACAGGAGAGTGTATTTATTTGCCCTTTTGAAGTATTCATTGCAGTTTACTAGTAATGTCAGCATGTGTATATGTGGTCTGCAAAGCATTTTATGCAAGTACAAAAGGCATTTCAGGGTGGTTAAGCCACTATTAAACATGTTTTGGCTTGTTTTTGGTTTGCATTTCTGTGCTTTTTCTATTGCAAATGTGCTGAGATTTCTCTATACATTTTGAGTTGTATTTCTATGTTTGGTTTATTATGCATGTCCCTTGGTGTCATCATGTCTGGAATGGTAACAGTAATGTGTAGTGTATAATGGAAAATCTATGTGGAACATATGGCACTTCATGGGTTAGTAGTCATTTTGTTGCTCATGGCTTACTGTAGGTTGTTTTTTTTTTGTTTTTTTTTTAAATTAAAAGGAGATGAATGATTATTCAGTGGTTTAAGATTTTTACTGGTGAACTTGTTTTCTTTCTCATGCTTATTGTGTTATTATGTCACTATATGAGTGTTATGGGTTGTTGTTTTCATACACATGGATGTGTGTTCCTATTTTTTACAATTGCTGCAATCCAAGACTAATGTCTGATTTTTTGGAATCTACAATTGTTAGAATTTGTGTTCTTATTTTTTTTTTTTACAGTGGATCTTGTCAAACGGCGATGGCGCTCAGCCCGTGACCAGTTCCGCAGAGAGTATAACCCTGTGGCCACCACAGCTGCCGCTGCAAAAAAGAAAGAATATGTCCATTATGAAAAACTGAGCTTCCTTATGCCCATTATGGAAGTACCAAAGTAAGTTTCTACCATTACATCACATGGTGGTTTTATTTAAAAGGCACACACTAATTTTTTTTTTGTCATCAAAGTACAGAGGATAACCTGGAAGATAGTGAGGAAGCCCAGTCAGCAGTATTAACAGCGACCTCTGCTTCTGAGATGGAGCCAACCTCATATCAACCTCCACCAATCCCCAACACCAGCCAGCCAGACGCAGAAGAAATGTCCTCTGATTTGGGTTTGGGCACATGTCAATCCACTAATGTAATTGCAGGCCAGTCTACAGGGCAACAAAGTGGCCCTTCACCAGTTCTTGCGGAGAGTAGTCCACAGCAACATGCAGGCACACAGCAAAGAATATCAACTAATACCATGCGCACAGTAGCCCAATCTATCCGTGGTCGCTGACATAGGCGTTATGAAGATTTACGTTCCCTGCCAGATATCATTGATACCAGAATTATACACATGATGAATTCACTGATACCAGAGAGTGATGGAGAGAGATTTTGCCGCTCCCTTTCTCCCTCTCTTGCATTGGTTGCACCTGATAGGCAGGACAGATTGAGGGCGTCCTTAATAACACTAATATCTGCTACCCAACGTGAGCCAGAACCCATTTATTGTTTTGAAGTGATAGAACAATGGAGAGCCAATCCACGTGGTCCACACACAAACACAACTCAACAAACTGTGCAAACCCAAACTAAAGAACATTTCTCTAATTTTCAATTTAATCCTGTAGTGCAACAAACACATATACAGTGTCCATCTTCTTCTATGGCAACTGATGTACAAATTAGGCCAACAGTTGTCCCACACCAAACAGGTACATTAATGACACAAAGGCCATCTCAACATCCAACATTTGTCCCACAAATACCCCAACAAACACCAATGCAAACCTCTTTTAACTATCCTAGTATTGGTAGTAATGTTCATAGACTACCTCAAATGATTCAACAACCAACAGCCTACCATGTTCCTAATAATCCACAACAAGAGTACTTTCAACAACAGACTTACCCAACTAACTTCACATACACACATACTCAGCCTCTTCCAACACATCAATATGTACCACCTACACTTGGTCTTCCATCTGCTCAAACAACTGCATCATTATTTGTTCCAAGTACAACAACTGTTACTAGTGGAAACACTGATCAGTCACTCACTACAACATCTAGTGTTGTTCAGAAAACATATTCTGTAGGTGTCAATGCAATGGAGCCTACACAGGAAAACATCAGTAGCCTAGAGGATTTAGTTGAATCATAATGGGATATTGTATGTATTTTTTTACATTTTGGTATGTTTTCTAGGGTATTGCTGGTGGGAAAACATATCAAAATGTAACACATTACTTACTCTATATACATGTGGTGATATTTTTTGTTTTCCTTTACAAAAATTCAATAGAAATTACTCTATCACTACAAAAACATTACCTGCCTGTTAGAATGATGCCTTGCTCTGGACATGTTGTTTGGACCATCCATTAGAATAAACTGGGTTTAGGGAAAAAATGCACGCACATAAACTACTACACTAACATTCAGACACCTTTATTATTAAAAATCCACCCACTATGCAGTATCTGCATATGGTCTGGTCCCATACTTGTATTCCAATAGTGTCAAACAAATTATGTTTGCGTGACATTATTGCATAATAAAGTATGGTGTTTTGTATGGGCTAATGTCCCTGACAAAACTGTATTTAAAAAAATAAAAAAATACAAGGTGTCTTGCAAAAGATAACATACATACATAGGTAAAATAATAATTCTGGACTAAATATTTCAATTCAAATTTGCCATAATTTTATTAGTCATGTACATTCAGTAGTACTGTTTTTAGAATAGCAAAAATTTCTAATGTTTTATCAATATATTTATATCACAATAGCTTATGGGGACCACAAACACAACCAACCAACCAAAAAAACTCAAATTATACCTATGTATGGTCATTTTCTCTTTTGTAATATATATGTGTTTGTGCTTATGTAACCAAGTGATACAAAACTATAACAATGTCAAAATTATACATGACTATGGCGATTTAAACTAAAATAATCTTTAGACTGATTCCTCACTTGTAGACCAGAAGTGGACACAGTGGTTCTAACACTACCATTCTCTACAAATGGTGCATTTAAAGCTGGCAACTCCTCAATGTCTTTGTCATTGCTTTCATGTAATCTACAGTAATTATGTAACACTACTGTAGCTTTAATGACAGCCTTGACGGTGGTTGGTTGGAGTTGGATGGTGGTTTGATAAATGCGCCATCTTGAGGCCAAAATGCCAAAGGCACGTTCAACATAGCAACGTGCTCTTGCCAATTTGCTATTAAATAGGGCTTTTGATCTGTCCAGCCCCCTTCTGGGATATGGACGCATCAAATGCCTAGACAATGCAAACCCCTGATCTGCAACCATTACAAAAGGAACAACAGGGCCATTATTACCAGGCAATGGTCTTGGTGCAGGCAAACTTAAACTATCAGACATTAATCGTCTTGCTAAACGTGAGCTTCTGAAAATGCGTGCATCTGAGGCACTGCCATAGGCCCCAATATCAGCAAATAAAAAGCAGTAGTTTGTATCTACCATTTACCAAAATAACTGCAGAAAAAAACTTATGATAATTAAAATATCTTGATGCAGAGTTCGGTGGTTTCTTCACTCTAATGTGTTTTCCATCAATGGCACCAATACAATTTGGGAAAGCTGTTTTCTCCAAAAATTCATCTGAAATGTGCATCCATTCCTGTGTTGAAGGCAGCTGCATGACATGATGCCTAAGGGGCTCCCATAGCACAGTGCAGGTATGCAGGATAATCTTGCCAATTGTGGACCTTCCCAATAAGAATTCGAAATGTAGACTGCTGATGGATTGCCCAGTTGCTAGGTAACTGAAATAGAATAAAAACAGGACATTACGTTTCACTATTCCTGTAATTTGTATTTCACACCAAATATTTGTATCATCCAATGACTGGCGAGATACTGTGTATGTTTATTTATAATTTCTTTGGTTGGTAAAAGCATATGTGATCTTTACTTTCCATATTGGAAAAATATTTAATTTTGTGTTTAATAAACAAGCTTGTTTGAGTTAAGCCTCTTGTTTCTTTAATTTTTGTAGAGATAGAATGGTAGATCTGACTTCTCAGATCTTATTTTGAAATTGCACTGTGGTTAAGTGATCAATATAGGTTTTCTACAAAGACCATAATTTTAAATTACTTAATTTCTACAAAATGATGCCTTAGCGACTTAACATGTATTTCAATATAACCGATAAAGCATGAGTATACATGACAACACCTACCTTAAAGTCACCAACAGTCGTTCCTCAGGGGAGATGCTGAGGCGCATAGAGGTGTCCTGATGCGTTAAACGATGGTACACAAGGCCAAGGATGTTGTCAAATGAATTCATGGTGAGATGGCAGTAGGCTTGGAATTTAGGAGGAAATTTAGGCATTTCTCCATATAAAATATTAAAATGCCCATGTGTTTTCCTGAGCTTCACAAGGGGGTGAATCCACATCCTTTTCTCCAGTGGTGGCTCTTCTTCAATCATATGTCTCCTAACCCCAAATCTCCAAGATATCAACCAGAGCAAATACATGGTTGCTTCATTGGAGAGAGACATTTTGGAGTGTGTCTAATGTGAGAATGAGCTCTGAAGCCATGTTTTTTAAGGTGTTTTAAGCAAAATAAACAAATTGGGTAGTTAATTGACCAATTTAACACACCAGGAGCACATTTAGATGGGCTAACAAGGTTATTTGTGTGAAAATACGGATCTGAAAAAGCGGACGGCACACGGACTGCACACGTACGTATTTTGTGTCAATACGGATATACCACACGTACACACGGCTCGCATACGCCATCACACGGATGCCATACGTACCGGAGAAACGCCCCAAAAATACGGAACACGGACCCGAAAAACGGACCGTGTCATACGGACGTTTTTTTTGCGGAAGTGTGTTTTAGGCCTCAAACAAATTACAGCAGCCCCAGCTGTTGAGCCACAAGCTCTGCTAATGTCAGATGGAGGAGTTTATATAGATGAACCTGCATTGCAGCCTTAGATTCCATAGCAGATTACACTAGACACACAGATGCATTGCACAGAGCAGCATCTCTGTGTCCTGTATTCTAGAGGGAGAGTAAAAGATTTCTTTCTTTTAATAAAATTACTAAAAATATTGAAAAAAATAGAACAATTTTTAAGGTTTTTTAAAAAAATAATAATAAATATCACAATGTCCCTGTAATGTAAACAACCCAAACAACGCAGCAATCAGATTATTCACTGGGATCCATAAATGACAAAAAAAATGGCGCAGTTGATTATTTTTCAATGTTAAAACCTATAAAAAATGTAATAGAAATGTAAAGGTGGATCGTGTTCACACGTAGCGTAAATGCTACGTTTTTTCTGCAGGTGTTCACACCACACAACGCAATAACAATATAATTATTGCATGTTTGCTGTGTTTTTTATGCGATTTCCCAGATATTTGATACATGTTTGTTGCAGATGTGAATCTGGGTTTTTAATGCATTTTAATACTACAGAAAAGCTTTGAATCTGCATTTAAAAATTCAACAGCACTTTTTTGCTTGTGTTTTATCGCAGTCTCCAGAAAAAATCCTATAGAGGAAAAAAGACACAAAAACTGCACAGTTCAGCATCTTTAGACGAACCGAGGGCGAAGATTTCACGACGTCTCATCCACATTGCTTGGACATTTAGTTCATTTGTAGTGTAAATGCTGCTGTTTTTCTGCTGCTTTTTGTACACAAATTCTGCAGTGTTTAAATGTCAAAGTAAAGTGAAAGAAATTTGTATTCTGAGGTTTTGGTGCTTTCTTTTTCTCTAGAGATGTCTATGTGGAGCTTAACAAACATATGGAGAAAAGTGCAATTACTTTTTAAGTGCAGAATCAAAGCTTTTTTGTACTATAAAAACACTTAAAAATGCATCTTCACATCTGCACCAAAAACACATGAATTAATGAGACAAAAGCATAAAAAATGCAGCAAAAATGCAATAATTAGAGAAGATTATTATTGTATAATTTGGTGTAGACAGCGGCAGAAAACATAAAACACCAGATTTCTGTAACATGTGAACACGGCCATAGACACATAAAAGCAACATGTCATATAATGAAGGTTATATAAATACTAGCTGTTGTACCCGGTGTTGCCAGGGATAGTAACTAAGTGTCTCTCCCCCTCTCCCTCTCTCCCCCCGTCTCTCCCCCATCTCTCCCCCCATGTCTCTCTCTCCCCATGTCTCTCCCGCATGTCTCTCTCCCCCCATGTCTCTCCCGCAGGTCTCTCTCCCCCCATGTCTCTCCCTCCGTGTAACTCCCCCTCGTTGTCTCCCCCGCCTCTCTCTCCCCCTTGTGTCTCTCTCCACTGTGTCTCTTTCCCCCGTATCTCTCTCCCCAATGTCTCTCCCCCGTATCTCTCCCCCTCCGTGTCTCTCCCCTCACGTCTCTCTCCCCCTTGTCTCTCTCCCCGTGTCTCTTTCACCCCATGTCTCTCTCCCCCGTGTCTCTCCCCCTCTCCCTGTCTCTCCGTCTCTCCCCCTGTCCCCCTTTCCAACTCTCCGTCTCGCTGCGTTTTTGCCTCTCTGTCTCTCTCTCTGTGTGTCTCTGTGTGTGTGTATGTTTGTCTCTGTGTGTGTGTTTCTCTCTGTCTGTGAGTGTGTTTCTTTCTGTCTCTTTGTGTTTGTGTCTTTCTCTATCTCTGGGTGTGTGTCTCTGTGTGTCTCTCTGTGTGTGTGTCCTGTGTGTGTGTTTCTCTTTGTCTCTCTGTGTGTGTGTCTTTCTGTCTCTGTGTTTGTGACTCTCTGTCTCTGTGTGTGTGTGTGTGTGTGTGTGTCTCTCTGTCTCTGTGTGTGTGTTTGTGTCTCTCTGTCTCTCTGTGTCTCTCTGTCTCTCTTTGTGTGTGTGTCTCTGTGTGTGTGTGTGTGTCTCTGTGTGTGTCTCTATGTTTCTGTGTGTGTGTCTCTCTGTGTGTCTCTCTGTGTATCTCTTTCTCTGTAAGTCTGTGTGTCTGTCTCTGTTTGTCTCTGTCTATGTGTGTCTCTGTCTTTGTGTGCCTCTGTCTCTCTGTGCCTCTGTCTCTCTGTCTCTCTGTGTTTCTCTGTCTCTCTCTGTGTGTCTCTGTGTGTATCTCTGTGTCTGAGTGTCTCTGTGTGTGTCTGTCTTCACCAAAATCATACTAACTGACACATAAGCTGTCTTATACTAAGAATGTTCTTTGTTTCCTATAGCAACCAATCAGAGCTCCTATTAATGACCTGTAGCTCCCAGCTCCATTGACTTTAATATAAGTAGGTTTTTTGGCGAATAACTGTAAGCGTGGGATTACATTTTCCCCTCAAAACATAGACATTCCCTAAGTCAAATGAGGTGTCTGTGCAAAACTTCATGATTGTAAATGCGATGGTGCGGATTCCTGTAGCGGACATATACACACACATACATACACATACATACACTCGGCTTTTTATATCAGATAAGAAAGTTCTGGTTGATATAACTATGAACGAATGAATGAACGAGCAGTCCAGGGCATCTGCTGAACATCCTGCACTGCTAAATTAGTGTGGCTTGGGGTGTGGCATGGTCAAGATTTGCGTGCTGAATGTGCCGCATACTTTTTCCCTCTTCCTGTTCTTTAGAAGTTGGGAGGTATGTGTAATTTGGTAAGCACTTTGTGTCTTGCCTATGTGAAATATACTGCACAATGTGTATTGCCATCTCTGAGTCGGTAGCAGATTCTCAACAGTGCCCTTATCAATCCCTAAATATCCTGTCCCTATGGTAGTCATCATGGCCGATGCGTATTTCATCAGATTTATCTATGGGCAACTAGCATAGGGACAGGTCAAAAAGTGGACAGCACATGGATGGGTATAACAGATATGTGAATGCAGCCTAAAGGCCGCTTTACACGCTACGACATCGCTCAAGCGATCTCGTTGGGGTCATGGTATTTGTGACGCACATCCGGTCGCTTTAGCAATGTCGTTGCGTGTGACACCTATGAGCGATTTTGAATCGTCGCAAAAACGTTCAAAATCGCTAATCGGTGACATGCTTCCCTATTCTCAATTATCGTTGCTGCTACGTAAACGATGTAGTTCGTCGTTCCTGCGGCAACACACATCGCTATGTGTGACACCGCAGGAATGAGGAACCTCACCTTACCTGCAGCCGCCAGCAATGAGGAAGGAAGAAGGTGGGCGGGATGTTACGTCCCGCTCATCTCCGCCCCCTCCGCTTCTATTGGGCGCCCGCTTAGTGATGTCGCTGTGACGACGAACGAACCGCCCCCTTAGAAAGGAGGCAGATCGCCAGTCACAGCGATGTTGCTAGGCAGGTAAGTAGTGTGACGGGTCTGAGCGATGTTGTGCTGAGCGATTTTCCCGTGTCGCACAACCGATGGGGGCGGGTACGCAAGCTAGCGATCTCGGTAACGATATTGCAGCGTGTAAAATAGCCTTTACACTGAATGGATCACTTAGCTGGAATACAGCATGAGTTAAAGGGTGACCATAAAGATCAAAAAAAACTACCTGTTAATGTTGTGAATGGTCAGTGTATTGTTCCACAGCTTTAAATGTGATTGCTTCTTATGAAAGTTTTTTTATATTTAATTAACATTGGATTATAGTTTGATTAAACATTTTTATGTGAGAAAGATGAATGATTTGCTGCACACTGAAATGGATTGTGAGTTTATTTAATATTAGTGTTTCTCATCAAAAGTGTATTATTTTAAAACCTATAAATCTGGTACAAAAGTCTTAGAAAATCCTGCTTTTACAAATATACGAAAAATTAGTATCAAGGGTAATTGTAGACTGTGAGAATAGTGCTGCTATGGAGCCCATGAGTCAGGAGGGCCCGGTGTCAGCACTGGCACCACCGCCCTTTCCCCCTCCGCTCTGCATCGCACTTTCAACTGTATCAGCTTTACTGATGCTGATACAGTTGGAAGCAATGACGAAAGAGGGAGAGCTCTGTTGTCTGCTCCCTCCTCCACCATTCTCCCTTGGTGTCTGAGATCTGACGTCTCAGCACAGCAGGTCGATGACATCACTACCGCACGCCCACTGCGTCAACAAGTGCAGAGCTGCAGGACACTCACATGGAGACCAGAGCAGCGAGATCGAGATGAGGTGAGTATTTATTTTTTTATTTTTTTTAAATCAGTAAGTAGACTGGTGTTCGAAGGACCATGGGGTGTGCAATATACGATATTGAGGACCAATGGGGTTGCATTATAATATATGGAAAACTATAGGGGTGCATTATACGATATGAAGGATTGTGGGGGTGCTTTATAATATTTGGAGGACTATGAGGTGCATTATAATATAGGGAAGAGTATGAAATGTGCATTATACTATATGGAGGACCATGAGGGTGCATTATACTATATGGTATGGAGGACAATGGGGAGTGCATTATAGTATATGGAGGGGGTGCATTATAATATATGGAGGACTATGGGGAGTGCATTATAATATATAGAAGACTATGGGGATGCATGAAACTATATGGAGGAATATGGGGTGTGAATTAAACCCTTCATGACCGGGTGATTTTCTGTTTTTATTTTTTGTTTTTTGCTCCCCTTCTTCCAAGTGCCATAACTTTTTTATTTTTCTGTCAATCTTGCCATACGATGGCTTGTTTTTTGCGGGACGAGTTATAGTTTTAACTGAAACCATAAGTTTTACCATATAGTGTACTGGAAAACAGTAAAAAAAAATTCCAACTGAGGAAAAATTGCAAAAAAAGTGCATGATTGTTTTGGGAATATTTTATACACCGTGTTTACTGTATGGTAAAACGAATGTGGCAGTGTGATGCCTCAGGTCAGTACGAGTTTGTAGTCACCAAACATGTATAGGTTTACTTTTATCTAAAGGGTTAAAAAAAATTCAGAAACGTGTCCAAAAAAGTGGTGCACTTTTTGCACTATTTTCCGTGACCCGTAGCGTTCTCATTTTTCGGGATCTGGGGCTCAGTGACGGCTTATTTCTTGCATCTCGAACTGACATTTTTAATGGAACATTTTTTGTGCAGCTGCTACCTTTTGATTGTCTATTGCATTCTGCGCAAAATTTGTGACTACCAAAAAATGTAATTTTGGCAATTGGAATCTTTTTGCCGCTACGTTGTTTACCGATCAGATTAATTGATTTTATATTTTGATAGATGGGGCGTTTCTGAATGCGGCAATACCAAATGAGTGTATATATATATTTTGTTTTTTAGCCCTTTAATTTTCAATGGAGCGAATGGGGAGTGATTTGAACTTTTAAGTTTTTTTTATTTTTTTTTTTACATTTTTTAAAAATTTTTTTAACTTTTTTTTTATTTTACTAGTTCCCCTAGGGGACTATAAGGATCAGCAGTCTAAACATTCATTCATTTCTCCTGATCAGAGCAGCATCGCTCTGATCAGGAGAAATGCTCCATTCTTGTTACAGCCAAGTCTCTGTTGGCTGTAACAGGAGTTGCGTTGTGATAGTGACAAGAGTCACATGACCCTGTGCTTCCATCGCAATCATCGGTTCCCTGTGATCGTGTCACGGAGCCTCTGATGGCTGCAGGGAAAGGTGTGTTCCCCACTGCAGAATTTTAAATCACAGTGTCACATTATGACAGCGCGATTTAAGGGGTTAACAGGCGCGGGTGGATCGAGGATCCATCTGCGCCTATGAGGCACACATGTCTGCTGTACAAATCAGCAGACATGCGCATAAATCACCTCCGGCTCACCGTAGCAGCCAGCGGTGATCACCCCTTCATGTTTAAAAAGTATTGGTACGTCCTCAGTTGAGAACTATATGAAAGACTATGAGGTGTGCATTGTATGACATGGAGGACTATGCGATTCATTTATAATACACAGTGTGTCCACCCATATCCTGTCCACCGCCATTAACTTGAGAACGGCGGCAGCTATAGGAATAGAAGTGGTGTCTAGGTATAGTAAAGTAGCCATGCGCTACGTAATGAAACCACCTATTGCGCCACCTAGTGGAAAACAACGGAGTTAGCTTTTTTATCTCGAAAACGGAACGAGATAGAGAAAAAAAGTGAATTACAAAGTTGAAGGGTATAATCAATTCAATGCAAATCAACACCTTGCATACAAAATGCTATTATTAGAACGTGTAAAACTCACAAAGCTGCGGCCTTGAAGCGATAGGTCATGGAGACCTTCCTACAAGTCATTGGGTATGGTGGCAGCGTGGAGTGGCCTCCACGCTCACTTGACCTGACCCCATTGGACTTCTTTTTGTGGGGTCACATCAAACAGTAGGTGTATGCGACCCCTCCACCAACATTGCAGGACCTACGACGACGTATCACAGATGCTTGTGCAAACGTGTCATCTAATATTGCACAACGTGCAGCAAGATACAGTATGCTGTGCAGAGTCCAGATGTGCATTGCAGCTGACGGTGGCCACTTTGAGCATCAAAGTTACATGAGCGCCATATGCATGACCAGCATACAATGTTTTGGGGAGGGGTCATGGGTTTCATATCATAGCATTTCTGTATGCAAGGTGTTGATTTGCATTGAATTCATGATGCCGTACAATTTTTTAATTCACTTTTTTTCTCTATCTCGTTCCGTTTTCAAGATAAAAATGCTAACTCTGTTGTTTTCCACCAGGTGGTGCTATAGGTGGTTTCATTACGTAGCGTATGGCTACTTTACTATACCTAGACACCACTTCTATGCCTATAGCTGCCGCCGTTCTCAAGTTAATGGCAGTGGACAGAATATGGGTGGACACACTGTATAGGCGACTAAGGGCAGTGCATTATAATATATGAAGGACTATGGGAGTAGATTATAATGTATGGAGAACTATGGGGTGTGCATTATACGATATGAAAGACTATGTAAGGTACATTATAATATGTGAAGAACTATGGGATACACTTTACTATATGGAGGACTATGGGGTGTTCATTATACTATATTCAGGACTATGGGGGCATTATATGATTTAAAGGACTATGGGGGGGTGCATTTTACTACATGGAGGACTATGTTGGACCCATTATACTATATGGAGGACTATTGGGGACGCATTATACTGTATGGAAGGCAATGTGGGGCTCATTATACTAAAATGGAGGACTATGTGGGAGTGCAGTATACTATCTCGAGTACTATGAGGGTCCATTCACTATATAATATTAAGCGCGTCCTTCTGTCCACATCAACATAGGACTGCACACGTGCCGGCCCACACTAGCATCATGGTAAGGGAGAGGTGGTGAACCGTCCGTCTATACCACATGCATCATGGTGAGGGAGGTCAATGTGCGGTTATCACGTGACCTGAAGGCTGCTGGTGTCCAACGCTCTGTGGTGAGAGGCAAAGGCTGTGCAGGCCGGGGTTGCGAGATGCAGGGGTTTGACTTCTGCACTGGGGAGTGCGGCTTCTCCATGGAGGTTGCACAGTGCTTTGGCTGGCAGTGGTGTGTCAGAGCAGGACATCAGTGCAGCAGGAGGTGGAGGATTTGCTGAAGAAGATACAGCAGTGCGGGGGCTGGCCGAGATCATTGACATCACTGTGCCGACCACAAGGATGTGCGCTACTGCTCTCTGTTATCTGCCAATACTCACACATGTGGGTCCCGCAGCCAGCTGCTGTGACTTCTACTGGACGGTTGGTGGTGGCTGCCTTTCCCTGCACCTTTGTGTATGTTCGGCCCTGATGGATTCCCACCGGTAACCCGCTCCCCAGCGTATATATGTGCCGGAGGAGCCCTTTTGCCCGCAGGCTCTGGCCCTTGGAACTCTAGCTGTGGCGGTAGCTGTATTTCCTTCTACTGGTCGGACGGTTGCCTTCTATCGGGTCTTGGCTGTTAGGAAACCCCTGGGGTTCCGGTCACTGACGTATTTGACCTCTTAACGGCGACTCCAAGCCTGGTCGGGGTCAGCATGCCCTGCCTGTGTGTGCTGGCTTCACTTCGCTCCCCGGTTCGGTACCGGTGGGCCACCGCCCGACCCGGTCCTACGGTTCTGTGGCGCCCCTGAGACTTCCGTCGCCACAGGACATTGCACCCCATCCAGCGGTGTGATGTCCCATTCTGGGTGAGGAAAGGAGTGTCCCCTGGCAAATCTACACAACACCCATTGTTAGGTACACACTGGGACCAGGGATAGTGGCAGCAACCCTCCCATGCTGCATGCTGAGAGGGGCCGTAAGACTCATCCCTGCTCCTATAGGGTACAGCTTAGCAACTGGGGAGGTGGGAGGATCCATCAGAGAGCAGTCAGAGAAAGGAAGGTCAAGTTTAGTGAGTAGTGAGTTGAAGAGAGTGAGGGGAAGGAGGAGGAGGTCTGCAGGAGGCAGACGAGAAGGAGAAGCAGAAGAAAAGCTCTAGTCAGACAGGATCTAAGTAATGAAAGTGACGCTTCCTGGTGAAGAACCTGGGACTCAGAGGGTCCAGGTGACACCAAGCAGAGGAGAGAAGGGATTCCAGGGCCATGGATAGCTGGTGAGCTGTGGTGGCCTGTTCCACAGGAACATCGGTGGAGGGATCAAGCTGCAACAGGGGACGGTCCCTAGAAACAGAAGGAGTGAAAAATCATCTCCAACAGTAAAAACCGAGGCCCAGGGAAAGTTGCAAACTCCCCGGGCCACAGCCCACAGCAGAACCTCTAGAAAGGGGGCAAGTAACCGACAGGCGAGCTCCCAGTCCGGAGGCTGTAGTGGAGGCCGAGCAGGTTCATCCTAAAAGAGCTAGGCTTAAGGAGACAGCTGAAGACAGACACTTTAGAGAGAAGGGTAGCGGCTTTCATTCCAGAAATCACCCAGAAACGGCAGAGGTCCCTGACAGTGGGTTCCAGCCGTCCGAAGGCACCAGTGTGCACCTACCAGGAAGTGTGAGTAAAGATCTTGGAATTGCACCCTCCGGTGTTGTCTCAGTTATTGTCGCCTGCATAGACTTCCATTACACCATAGACTCTCACGAGCACCAACAGTGTCCCCGGGGCACCGCTCCACCTGTGGGGAGCAGTACCACCATTGCTGCCATATCATCACCCCGGAGGCCTCACACAGCAGCGGCGGCTTAATAGCCACATACCACAGGTGGCGTCACGAACACAAACTTTATTCACCCCCAACACTGCAGCCATATTTAATTGATACCCACCAGGGCCACGGAGTCGGGCCCCGCCACCACTGATGACCCCCGGACTAGTCCGGCCCGGCACCGGGTGTCCCATAGCTCTGGTGTGAGCGAGTCAGTTCCGCGTTGATTCGCCTCTCCTGCAGACAGCCACCACCGTCTGCCAACCTTGCTCTTAGTGCCCGGGCCACACACCCGGACACGGTCAGTTTACTCCTCCACTACTCTTCACTCCTCTCACTTGCACTTCCCTAACTGATCTGACTTCCTTTTCCCGCCTCCAGGACTGTGAACTCCTCAGTGGGTGGGGCCAACCGCCTGGCCCCACCCCACCTGGTGTGGACATCAGCCCCTGGAGGGAAGCAATAAGGATTTTGTGTCTGGCTGATGTGCCTGTCTCGGAGTGGGGGTGTGTGTTGCAGTACCTGTGACGACTTGGCTAGTCCAGGGCACCACATTCCCCCTTGGTTAAATGCAGACCGTCCGCGGGCTGCCTGTCCATCACCGGTTTTATTTTTCTATTCAACTGTAAAAATATAAAGACAACAACACAGTATGCATTTCAAATCTTCCCTTACGGGAGGTATGTCACTTAAACGTTGCAAAACACATATATATACATTTTTAATAATAACGGACGGACAGCTTCCGCTCTCCCACCGAAGCAACCTAGCCCTGATGCTGCCCCTAAGAAGTGGGCAGCACCCCTTGAACCCAGTCCTGATCCAGGCTGCCCGAGCGGGAACGGGTACGGTGCCTCGCACCCTACTGTCACTTCGGGGGACCCCACGTCCATGGGCGACCCCTGACCCCCCGGAGGATCGCCACCGGTTGCCGTAGTGGTGGGCCTGGGCCATCACTTTCCTCCAGGCCCCTCCTCCAAATCTTCCTCTCCGGAGGCGGCAACAGAAAACATGCCCCAACTTATTTACAATCCCACCAGTTCGTGGTGCCCTGCAAGTTCTCAGGCATGTCCATGAAGGGTTCCTCATGCCAACGGTAACAAAGGGTCCCTGCGGGGACAACTTGCCGGCAACGGCCGGGTCAAAAACGGTGTCAATCAGGTTATTTACTCGGTCTGATTCATTCATTTACTTAGGGTAACGGTACTGGTGGTCCAACGGGGACAACGGTGCAACGGAGGAACCGCTGCTTTTGGGGCAGCTACCACCGCAGGAGGTCGGCCCAATCGGGGACCGGACGGTACATCGGGTTCTCCTTCCATAGGCAGTGCAGTCCAGAACCGCTGATCGCCGTTGGAAACGGTGGCGGGGGCAGCGTGCTCGGGACCTCCTCTTCCATCAGCTGCACTCTCTCTGGACCTCCTGCTGCGGTACCGGCCCCCGGCTCCCACTCAATCAAGGCTGGTTCAGGAGCTTGGGTGGCCTGATCGCGACATGGCACGTCCGCAGCGGCCCCGTGCTCACGGGCCCACACCATGGCAACATTCTGTGCACCTCCGCCTTCCAATCCAGTGGCTGCTGCAAACTCTGCGCTTTCACCTTCAAGCAGAACCGGCCCAGCTCCCGCTCCAGCCAAGCAGCGGTCCCGGTGGGGAGCTCACCCGAGCCGCAGTCTTCAAAGGCTACTCCTCCTCTGTTCTTCCAGAGCTTAGACGCTCCGGTGGCGGGCGCTCCCGCGCTCCAACCGGAGTACGCCGCCATCTCTCCATCCGCTTCCCCCTTGGTCTTTTCTCGGCACCTCCTCTTCAGGGGCGGGGCTTCGGCTTTCGCGCCTCCACTGCTCGAGAAGACGCTCGAGCGTGAAAATCTTCGCGCTCAAGATAGCGGATTCTGAAATTTTTCGTCCGGACACCGCCAGCGGGGCACAAGGCGCACTTCTACCAGCCGGTAGAACGGTAAGATCCTGTTCGTGACGCCAAGTTGTCGCGGGCGGGGAGGACGCCACCGCTGCTGCGCGCTCGCTAACACTCGGGTCCGGCGCTGTTGCGATGGCTGCTCGGTGGCTCGAGCGGTGGGCCGGATCCGGGGACTCAAGCGGCGCTCTTCGCCCGTGAGTGAAAGGGGTAATTGGTTTGAGGGATTTAGTCCGTGATGCCACCCACGGGTTGTGGTGACGTTGGGCACCACCGCTGCTGGTGACGGGGATCCCGGGAGCGATTGTAGGGAGCAGCTGGGATGTTGTTTTTCCCCTCCGTGGGTAGGGTTTGGTAGTCCCGGGGCCCGGTGAGGTGACGGGGAGGCAGGGTTGGCAAGGTGCAG
Source organism: Anomaloglossus baeobatrachus (assembly GCF_048569485.1). Classification (NCBI taxonomy): domain Eukaryota; kingdom Metazoa; phylum Chordata; class Amphibia; order Anura; family Aromobatidae; genus Anomaloglossus; species Anomaloglossus baeobatrachus. Next base: position 477,393,739 of record NC_134353.1, read on the forward strand.
GGTCGCCTGGACTGCGCAGCGCGGTGCCGGATGGCACGGTTGTACTCACTCAGCCACAAATGTACGCAAAGTCTCTGGTAAACCAAACGGCTGGATGGACGGGTCCCGCAGCCGGCTGCTGTGGCTTCTCCCGGACGGTTGGTGGTGGCTGCCTTTCCCTGCACCTTGTGTATGTTCGGTCCTGATGGCTTCCCACCGGTAACCCGCTCCCCAGCGTATATATGTGCCGGAGGAGCCCTTTTTCCCGCAGGCTCTGGCCCTTGGAACTCTAGCTGTGGCGGTAGCTGTATTTCCTTCTACTGGTCGGACGGTTGCCTTCTATCGGGTCTTGGCTGTTAGGAAACCCCTGGGGTTCCGGTCACTGACGGATTTGACCTCTTAACGGTGACTCTAAGCCTGGTCGGGGTCAGCAGGCCCTGCCTGTGTGTGCTGGCTTCACTTCGCTCCCCGGTTCGGTACCGGTGGGCCACCGCCTGACCCGGTCCTACGGTTCTGTGGCGCCCCTGAGACTTCCGTCGCCACAGGACATTGCACCCCATCCAGCGGTGTGATGTCCCATTCTGGGTGAGGAAAGGAGTGTCCCCTGGCAAATCTACACAACACCCATTGTTAGGTTACGCGTTGATTCACCTCTCCTGCAAACGGCCACCACCATCTGCCAACCTTGCTCTTAGTGCCCGGACCACACACCCGGACACGGTCAGTTTACTCCTCCACTTCTCTTCACTCCTCTCACTTGCACTTCCCTAACTGACCTGAATTCCTTTTCCCGCCTCCAGGACTGTGAACTCCTCAGTGGGTGGGGCCAACTGCCTGGCCCCACCCCACCTGGTGTGGACATCAGCCCCTGGAGGGAGGCAAAAAGGATTTTGTGTCTGGCTGATGTGCTTGTCTCGGGGTGGGGGTGTGTGTTGCAGTACCTGTGACGACCTGGCTAGTCCAGGGCGCCACATATATATATATATATATATATGTGCCGGCCCCGTGGAAGCAGCCGAGCTGCTCGGATCCGGGTTTGCTGTGGCTCGAGGGTCTCCGGACCCGGGGGTCGTGCGGCCACTCGAATAAAAGGGGTATTTACAGGGGAGGTGATGTATAGTTTGTGATGCCACCCGTGGTGTACAGTAAATTGGGGAGTACCGCCACTGCCGCTGGAAGTACCAGGGGGTGATGTAGTGGGGTAGCAAGGTGTTGTAACTAGTGATGAGCGAGTACTAAAAAGCTCGGGTGCTCGAAGCTCGGGCCGAGCCTCCCAAGATACTCGTGTACTCGGCCCGAGCAACGAGCCCAATGTTATCCTATGGGAGACCCGAGTATTTTTGTGAAATGACCCCCCGGCAGCATGGAGAAACCCTAAAAATGTCACAAAAGTCTCAGAAGAGTGCTCAAATGACATGGCAACAGCATGGGGAAGACCCCTTGAAGCATTTATCACTGAAAAGTCACAGCTGTGAACAATTTTGTCTGCGTTTTACGCCATTTTTACGGACTCACCAGAAAACCTTCCAAAATGACCCCAAAATGATTTTTCATGGCGGAAATGTTAAGGGCACATACCCAATAGTGAGATAGAGCTGGTGTATGTTACTTTTTGAGATTAATACATGAAAGATTTTACGTGAAAACATTGTGTGGCACTCCGATGTCCCTGAGAAGAGACGTACATGAAGGCCTCTTGAGTCTAATGTGCCCATTTTGAGGAAGTGAGTCTTTGTAGTATTTTCCTTTGCCAGGGCAGTCCAAAATTGTGAGGTTCACCAATGCCCCTGCATACAGACGTGCATGAGGGCCTGTAAACCTGAAGTGCCCATTGTAAGGAAGTGGGTCTATTGTAGTATAGCCCTTAGGCAGGGCAGCCAAAAATTGGGAGGCTCCACGTTGTCCCTGGATAGAGACGTGCATGAGGGCCTGTAAACCTGAAGTGCCCATTGGAAGGAAGTGGGTCTATTGTAGTATAGCCCTTAGGCAGGGCAGCCAAAAATTGGGAGGCTCCACGTTGTCCCTGGATAGAGACGTGCATGAGGGCCTGTAAACCTGAAGTGCCCATTGGAAGGAAGTGGGTCTATTGTAGTATAGCCCTTAGGCAGGGCAGCCAAAAATTGGGAGGCTCCACGTTGTCCCTGGATAGAGACGTGCATGAGGGCCTGTAAACCTGAAGTGCCCATTGGAAGGAAGTGGGTCTATTGTAGTATAGCCCTTAGGCAGGGCAGCCAAAAATTGGGAGGCTCCACGTTGTCCCTGGGTAGAGACGTGCATGAGGGCCTGTAAACCTGAAGTGCCCATTGGAAGGAAGTGGGTCTATTGTAGTATAGCCCTTAGGCAGGGCAGCCAAAAATTGGGAGGCTCCACGTTGTCCCTGGGTAGAGACGTGCATGAGGGCCTCAAAACATTAAGTGTCCATTGTCAGGAAGTGGGTGTATTATAGTATAGCCCTTAGGCAGGGCAGCCAAAAATTGGGAGGCTCCACGTTGTCCCTGGGTAGAGACGTGCATGAGGGCCTCAAAACATTAAGTGTCCATTGTCAGGAAGTGGGTGTATTATAGTATAGCCCTTAGGCAGGGCAGCCAAAAATTGGGAGGCTCCACGTTGTCCCTGGGTAGAGACGTGCATGAGGGCCTCAAAACATTAAGTGTCCATTGTCAGGAAGTGGGTGTATTATAGTATAGCCCTTAGGCAGGGCAGCCAAAAATTGGGAGGCTCCACGTTGTCCCTGGGTAGAGACGTGCATGAGGGCCTCAAAACATTAAGTGTCCATTGTCAGGAAGTGGGTGTATTATAGTATAGCCCTTAGGCAGGGCAGCCAAAAATTGGGAGGCTCCACGTTGTCCCTGGATAGAGACGTGCATGAGGGCCTGTAAACCTGAAGTGCCCATTGGAAGGAAGTGGGTCTATTGTAGTATAGCCCTTAGGCAGGGCAGCCAAAAATTGGGAGGCTCCACGTTGTCCCTGGATAGAGACGTGCATGAGGGCCTGTAAACCTGAAGTGCCCATTGTAAGGAAGTGGGTCTATTGTAGTATAGCCCTTAGGCAGGGCAGCCAAAAATTGGGAGGCTCCACGTTGTCCCTGGGTAGAGACGTGCATGAGGGCCTGTAAACCTGAAGTGCCCATTGGAAGGAAGTGGGTCTCTTGTAGTATAGCCCTTAGGCAGGGCAGCCAAAAATTGGGAGGCTCCACGTTGTCCCTGGGTAGAGACGTGCATGAGGGCCTCAAAACATTAAGTGTCCATTGTCAGGAAGTGGGTGTATTATAGTATAGCCCTTAGGCAGGGCAGCCAAAAATTGGGAGGCTCCACGTTGTCCCTGGGTAGAGACGTGCATGAGGGCCTCAAAACATTAATTGTCCATTGTCAGGAAGTGGGTGTATTATAGTATAGCCCTTAGGCAGGGCAGCCAAAAATTGGGAGGCTCCACGTTGTCCCTGGGTAGAGACGTGCATGAGGGCCTCAAAACATTAAGTGTCCATTGTCAGGAAGTGGGTGTATTATAGTATAGCCCTTAGGCAGGGCAGCCAAAAATTGGGAGGCTCCACGTTGTCCCTGGGTAGAGACGTGCATGAGGGCCTCAAAACATTAAGTGTCCATTGTCAGGAAGTGGGTGTATTATAGTATAGCCCTTAGGCAGGGCAGCCAAAAATTGGGAGGCTCCACGTTGTCCCTGGGTAGAGACGTGCATGAGGGCCTCAAAACATTGTTCCCATTGCAAAGGAGCGGGTCTCCTGTCGTTGTAATGTCCATTCTGCAAAGAATGGGCGAAAAAATTTACCACTGGGGGTATACCTGAAACAAAGGCCTAAGTATTGCAATTTGTAACGGTCATCATGGTGGCGCATGAGGAGAAGGAGGAGCAGTCCAGTGATTATCCAAAGTCCAGAAGTGTGTACCCATGGGTGAGTGGAGGTACATGGCAAACTTTAAATTCCGCTCTCATTTGCTGGTGGTGTGGTGAAGTCTGGCCCAATCCAACCCTTGTTCATCTTGATCAGAGTCAGCCTGTCAGCATTTTCAGTTGACAGGCGGGTGCGTTTATCTGTAATGATTCCACCTGCGGCACTAAAAACACGCTCTGACAAAACGCTAGCGGCAGGGCAGGCCAGGACTTCCAAGGCGTAGAGAGCCAATTCATGCCACGTGTCCAGCTTGGATACCCAATAATTGTAAGGCACAGAGGAATGTCGGAGTACAGTTGTTCGATCTGCAAGGTACTCCTTCAGCATCTGGGCAAACTTAGGATTTCTTGTGGCACTACCCCGCACCTCAGGGGCTGTGGTACGTGAGGGGCTGAGAAAACTGTCCCACATCTTAAAGACTGTTCCCCTACCTCTGGCGGATTGGACTTGTGCCTCTCTCGGCTGTACGCCTCGGTTGTCCACTGATTCCTGACCTATGCCGCTAGCGTTTTGTGAGGGGAATGCTTTGCCTACTTCCGTGACTATGGCCTTCCGGAACTGCTGCATTTTGGTTGACCTCTCCTCCACGGGAATAAGAGACAAAAAGTTCTCCTTGTAGCGTGGGTCTAACAGTGTTACC